>NC_143063.1:32174924-32477954 GCF_052426305.1 Pelodiscus sinensis
ATATATTTGAATATGTAGATAAATCCAAAAGTATTAAATTTCAATTAGTACTCTATTGTTTAACAGTGCAATTAAAACAGCAATTAATCATTATTTTTAAATCTTATTTTAATTTTTTTAGGTAATTGAGTGATTTAATTGCGATCAATCGACAGCCCGTGTAATTTGACAGAAAACTTTTATAAAGCTGTGGCTTAGGGTTTCTGGAAGTAATTTCTCTTTTCCTTCTCACAAAAGTGAGGTTTTACAAGTTCTAATTTTGAAGTACGCCCAGCTTTCACTTCTCTATACTTGTGAAGATTTGGACAGATTCTGTTTACTTTCTGTTCAGTGTGTATTATGAGATCGTTGTGCTGGCTTCTTCTTTGGTGAAAACACAAATAAAATTGATTCTTTGTATAGTCCCTGTAGGACTATGCTACTGGTAGCAGATACTGATACGGTATACCTATGATTGTAAGAAACTGCTATAAAAAGACATTGCTATTGAATGTAGCACAGTCCTATAGGTATCAGTTACATACATATAAAGTGTAAGAAACTGCTATTATAATACACTAATACCAGGATCTAGCAAATTCCAGTGATTGTTATGTTTCAATCTTCTCTCGCAGTACTCCAGTTGATGCTTACTTCTTGTGTCTTGCTTACAACACTGATGTTTGCTTTTTTTGCAGGAGTTTTACACGATTGACTCTCAATTAGCTCCAAAGCACTTGCAACCCTCTCCTAATGTGTTGTTATTCACAATCTTTATAAGTGCAAAGGCAACTGGCAAAGGGGGACCTGGAGGTCTGGGCAAGGGCTGGGACAAACCCCACTGCTGCTACTCCTCTTTCCTGCTCTACCCTTGCCCTGCCTCCTCCCTACACATGTTGGCAGCAGCAGGGAAGCAGAGCAAGGTGGCCCCAACTCTCTTGGCTCCCCTGGTTGCATTGCTCTGCCCTCACCCCCGCATTTTGGGGGATTGTGAGCACTCGTGCCCCCATCTCATCTCAGCCCTGACTCAAAATCATTATCTAAAGCATTAATGAAGATTTTGAACTGAAAGGTGTCTAGAACTGATCCCTGCAGGACACCACTCAGTAAACCCTTCCAACATGACTGTAAACTACTGATGTCTATACCCTGGGCACTATTTTCCACATTATTGTAGCTCCATCTAGGTTACATTAGTATAAAAAACTTTAGTAAAGTCAAGATATACTATGTCAACCACTCCCCTCTACCTCCCAGCCACAAGGCTTGTTACCTTGTCTGTTCTAGACACTCGGGATTAGGGAGCAAGAAGGGCGAGGGAGGAGGGAATGATGATGAGTCTTCTTAATACTCCGCATGTGCTGCACACTCCCTGAAACTCTGCGCATCAGATTTTTACAGCATCCTGTATCCTGTCTGTATAGCAGTACAGATAGAGAGTGTGGGGGTCTATCAGAGAGAACCAATGAATTAGGACAGTTGTACCTTTAAGAACACAGCCAGGAAGTTGCCATGTGCAACACAGTGCCCAGAGAGGGGTAATAAAACCCTCTCTCTGTGCCCCCATCTCTGCCTTTGCACTTTCAGGAGGTGTCTCATCCCACTGAGGTAACTGTTACCCTCTCTGCCCCTCTCTGTGTGGGGGGCAAAACCCCTATATGGACTGGCAGTGTCTCCCCCCGAGCTAAACCCCAGCTCCTATTCACCCTTCCTGATTTTTCCTCTCCACTCCTCTTCTGCCTCACCCTAAAGTGGCTTGATCCCCCAGGCCAATACATTTCTGCCCTCTGCTCAGACTCTGGCCACCCTTTCCTCTGTTTTGCCCTCTTCACCCTTTTTAACTCCTGTAAAATGTAGACAGCAGAAACTTAGACATAGGAAGGGCAGGAGCTTCAGCAGTGCTACTGAGCATGCTCGGTAATCCTAAATTTTCCCTAAGTAGCATAGTTGTGTTGGGAGCAGCTCTGTACAAACTATCAGCCAGGGGAAGGCAGGAGCAGTGTGCTGCCCAAGCCTCCCTCTCCCAGGGTATGTCTACACTACCACCCTAGTTCGAACCAGGGTGGTTAATGTAGGCAACCGAAGTTGCAAATGAAGCCTGGGATTTGAATTTCCCCGGCTTCATTTGCATCTTGCCCGGCGCCGCCATTTTTAAAGCCCCGCTAGTTCGGACTCCGTGCCCGCTGCTACACGCGGCACGGAGTAGGTTAGGTAGTTCGGATTAGGCTTCCTATTCCGAACTACTGTTACTCCTCTTGCACATTCATGAAGGAGACAGCCAGCACATTGGGGTTGCGCTCAGGGAGCGTGAGCGAGGTTGTGTTAGAGTGGCTAGTGGCACTTCATAGGGAGCATGGGTGTGCAGGGTTGAAATCCACATCTCAGTCTCCTCTGCACATGTGAAAAGTGAGCACTGGGAAGGTGCATGCTTCAGCCATTTAGAAGGTGTCATTTTCAGTTCTGAGCACGTTCCTTCCCCACCTCCCAGTGTCCCCATCCTCAGGTTCCCTATCTGTGTTCCATGGGCAACATGCCTTACACTTCTACCCCCTGTGTGTTCCACACCTTATAGCTCTGCTCTGGCTCTCACAGGCACAGAAGAGTCCCGTGTGCTGTACAGGATCAGGGTGGATGGAACCTCTTTGTCTGTCAGTCTTTCCTGTAGATATAGAAAAAGGCTAAAGAATCAGGAACCCTTCCAGAGCTCTGTCTTGCAAACCAGTTTTTCTTCTATGAAAGTTGTGAGATGAAAGAGCTTCCTCGAAGCTGCCATGCAAAGCAGCATATTGAGCAGCAGGCAGCTGGGGGGTGCTCAGTATCCAGAAAGCCGTGGCAGTTTCTCTGCCTTTCCTAGCACATCTACAGGAAAAGCCCTGAAGGTATGGGTGTGCTTGAAAGTGCAGAGAGCCCTTTTGTTTGATTTGCAAAATGTTAAAAGTCTCAGTGTCTCCTAAGATCTCATTAAAAGCTCCCAAGAATTCCCCTGCATTTTCATCTGTACTCTGCTGCCAGTTCCAGTGTCTGCCTTGCAAGAGCAATTGTGATAGTGTGACTATTAACTTGGAGCAGAATAGCTGATTGGAAAAAACTCCCCCAGCACCACCTTGTTCTTTAGAGACCAGAGAGAAAAGCTTAAACAGGAGCAGAAGACCATCACTCACCAAAATTGAAGCCCATTTGGGTGGCAGATCAGATGAAGCTGAGATACTCTACCAATTACGGTGACTGCTTTGGCCTCTCTGAAGGAGGAGTAGCACACTTGAGACTATTCTAAAATGCTGTTTTCTTTTTATAGTGTCTCTGATCAGTGCCCTATGCAATAAGCACAGTAATATATGAGGAGGGTGCCACGTCAGGTGGTGACAGTTCCCATTGCTCTGTACATTCTAATGGTCTGCAGTTTCTCTAGTCAAGTACCTAGTGATTGACCTCTTGGTACTGGCGGGTTTAGTGCTCTTGCAGTTAGCTTTCATACATCTTCCGTAAGTCTAATGTGTCAGGAAACTCCTCCTGGAATCCCAGGTTTATATACCTAATGTACCCGAGCAAGAGTATTTTTTTCTCTGACCAAACAATTAGTCTGTGTTACAATCAGCAGAGTTTAGGAGGAGTTTAATCTGCTTTTTGGTCACTACATTATTAATCAATGATCGTTGTAAAAGGACTTGCTATGCAGCATTAGAGGCTGAAAAACTAAGAACACTAGAAAAGGTCAAACTAGTGAATGGCTGTTGGTTTTATCTTGTAGATTTCCCCAGTAAGAATGATGGAGAGGTCAATTCACAGCGCAAAACACATTTTTGTAGAAAACTTATATCGAAGGTATAGTACATGGTTTGCTACTTTAGCTTTTTGTTTGAATTATAGAATTTTTAAAATAAACTTATCTTAGTTTCCTGTGGTAATTTGTATTTCAGTAATTTATGAAACCTGACAGCAGTGTATTAGAGAGCTAGTAGGTGCTTACTCAGTCAATGCTGCCATTGTTTTTAAGTATTACAGGTAAGTTAAAACACAAAACTGTCGGATTGTTCTCTGTAAACATGACAATCTTTAGGAGCCTTCTGGATGAACTACATTGTGCATTTAAGATATTCTCTATCATTTCTCCAGCAGATTATTTTTTATACACACAGGCATGCCCACACAATCTTCTCTGGGCTGAATGAAACAGCTGTTTAGTAGTATTCAGAAATATACACTCCAGTGAAGGCAGGACATAAAGAATAATACTGTAGACAGTTGGATCAGGGAAATTAGGTAGATACAATGCACATTAATTACACAAGCTAGATTTGGTGAGATTCTTGTTTACATTCTCATAGAGTGCTAAAGGACAAATTTCAGGGTTTCATTTTTGTAACTCATCCATAATTTGGCATATCCAAGAACATTCCCTTAAAACCATGCTAAGTCATTGGGTGAGTGAAGAGTGGTACTGCTGATTTACAAATACTTCCTGTAGCCTGCTTCCCCCTTCCCCCTTCCCCCCTTAGAATACGATTCATGTAATGACCAGGCCCAACCCTGGTTAGCTTGTCAGAATCGATAAAATCACAGCCTGAGACAGTGCAGCTGGAGGTAGTACCAGTTATTAATGCACTCAGTATTGTTTTTCCTTTACAATTCTGGCTTTTTCATGTATTGAAAACAATCTGTAATGGGTTATAGTTTGTAAAATCTCTGACTGGTTATAGGAAAAATGTTTCTTCCCCAAATATGTGGGGAAAGCAGCTGCTTGCCAGTAGATCCACAAGATGGCATTCATGCTACACAAGCTCTTCAATTGTGTTTATTACTGAGTGACTATGAATGTTTCCATAAGCGATAAGCTAAGATGTAAGGTCTATGAAAAACAGAAAATAGTAAGAGTCACTGTTTATGACAGTCGATATACAGAAGACTATACTTGGTTCTTTTTGCTTTCTTTTAAGCTATTGAATTGTTTTTTCATATTGGACTAAATGCTTGTGTCATAGGGACTGAAATTCTTGCCTCCTGAGGCTAAGTATAATGTGCAATGACTTTATTTCTTGACTTTGTAACATTTTCTAAAGGCAGCTATGGCTCTCGGCATTTCTGTCGTTGTATCTTTTTGGTGTTGGGGACCAGGTATTTGCTTTGTGCTTCATTACATCAAACTGCAAAATTGGTTGCAAATTAATCAAACAAGAATCAGCGTCTGTGAATGGATATTGTGTTTGGGAAATGAACTCATAGAATATGGAAAAGGAGATGTGACAGGTGAAGTAGAGGGACAAAAAGTGATTGGTCTTATAATTAACAGATGTGGTTTGACTGTTAATAGATGACATTATATGTCCATTAGGACCTGTCTACTTTGGATCCCATAAAATGGGGTGTTGTCAGGTCAGGATTTACTGTCGTGATGTTTTGACAGGTCTCTGGCTCTGTTTATGATGATAACCAGAGGGCTGCTTGCTTGTGTGCTCAGTGACATGTTCTGGGTTAACTAACTGCACAAGTTAACAGAGCAGACTTCAAGAGAGCCCCCCAAAGACCATAAATCAGATAAGGATTGAAGGTGCCCGGCCAGGTTTATTGCTTAGCAAAGTACATTAAGGGCTCATCTAGACTACACAGAAGATTCGAAAGAGGATATGCAAATTCCACGAGAATTTGCATATCTTCTTCTGATCTCACTTTTGAAAGCAGAGCTTTCAAAAAGGGAGGGGTTTGCTGAACCCCCTCCCACCTGCGCATCTTGATTACTTTCACTTTCGACGCTCCGTTTTCGAAAGTGAGATCGGAAGAAGATATGCAAATTCTCTGGGTTTTTCGAATATTCCACGTAGTCTAGATGAGCCCTAATAGTGGTCAATAAACGCTATCAAATTACTACATTTATGCACCCCTAACAATAAACTTAGCTCAATCAGGTGGGAAACTCCCACTGTCCTCCAGCTGGCCAAAAACTTTCCCCTAAGACACCCACTTTATATACAGGTACATACAAGTTACACATCACTCCTGATGTGTCAGGTTGGCACCCTCTGACATTGCTTAGATACCACCCATCACTCTGTACCTTGCAAGCTAATTGAATCATTTTTATTCATCATGCTGTTATTTTAGACCCTTTCCTGAATTTAAGTCTGTATCTGTGGGGAGTGTGGGTACCAAGGTCTTTTTTAATGAGTGGGTGTTGCCATGTGCTTTCAAGTTATGCCCCGTACCAATTATTGTTTTACAGTCGTTATCTAGCACCAATTATTGTTTTACACCTGGGCCTATTACCAATTAGTGTTTTGCTCTTTTAGCCCTGTTCATGCTAAGTTCTGTGAGCAGGAGCCTGCCTTTTGCTTACAGCTTAATTTTGCTTTGTTAGCCAAGTTTTGTCCATTGTTAGCTAGGCCTCAGGCCTCAAACTAGGTGCTACATGGGCTTTTGTTTTAGGCCCTCATATTACTACATGGGGCATGTTGTAATTACAGACAATATTATAACTTAGTGCACATGTGATTCTGACTAAAAAGTTTTTGTACTAACATAGCTAGTATAACTAGAATTCAACTCTCTGATGCATCAGGATGTGTATTTCTGTTTTCTTGTAAAACTATAGAATTGTAGGGCTGCCTTTAAGAAGTTATTTAGTCCTTCCCCATCTCACTGAGGCAAGATTATAAAACACTTCAAGCTTGAAGCATGAAACCAAAGCCCTGATGATTTTAAACCATCTGAGATGTGCAGTAGTTGCACTGAAATTGCTACCACAAAATAGTTTTCCTACAAATATCAAGAAAATAAAGCTATGCATTAACCTGGCATAGGTATATTACTCAACAAGTTTGCATGGCAGTCTTATTTTTTATGAAGAGATGTTCAGAGGCATTAGTGGCAGTTAGAGACACAACTGCCATCATTACTAGGGATGTCATAGTGTAGTTAATTAACTGATAAGGAAAAGCTTGTAGGTTAATGTTACAGATTACACACATTTCCTCCCCATCTCCCCGCCAGTAAATTTTTTAGCAGGCTGGCCAGCAGCCCAGCTTAGTCCTGGCTTGTGACAGATCCAGGAACTACCTCTGCTGCAGCTCTGCATTTAAAGTGTATTAGGAGCTGGGCAGACAGGCAACCCAGCTCATTGCTGGCTCATGCTAGGTCCAGGACTTACTCCCGCTGCAGCTCTGCATTTAAAGTGTATTAGGAGCTAGGTGGGCAGGTAGCCTGGCTCGTGCTGGGTCTGGGAGCTCGACCCCCCCCCCCCCCCCCCCGACAGGGACTGCTGCCATCCCACACTGCTGCCTCTGTATCAGAGGCAGCAGCACAGGGCAACAGGCAGCCAGTCCACAAAGGGAGCTAGTTTTTAAATTGACACTCCTTGTGGACTAGTTCCTGCCTGGCACCCCATGCTGCTGCCTCTGTATCAACTCTGAATACTCAACTATTCAGTTAACCGATATTTAACATCCCTAATGATTACCTTGAAAATCTTCCTCATACCAAATAGGTATTGTTACTGTTACAATTCTAAGACATGGGGAATATTAATACTATTAATATTAATGTTATAGGCATTCTCTATTTACATGTGTGACACAGAGACCTCTTGGCAAAGAGTACCCTGTTCTTAATAAACCTCAGACCTGACAAACTCACCCTACACATATTTTGCAAGATATTTATCCAAAAGGGATATCCTATGGGGTGTCTACAGAAAGCTTATAACTCATCAAGATTAAATTATTGAGATGTGCATGTATGGGCATTATTTAAAAACCTGAAGTGTTTGCATTGAAAATATGCTTTGTGGACCTGGAGTAGAAACTAATCACCTTGGCTGTGTCTATACTGCATCCCTTTTCTGTAAAAGGGATGCAAATTAGACACATCGCAATTGCAAATGAAGTGGGGATTTAAATCCCCCTGCTTCATTTGCATAAACATGGCTGCCGCTTTTTTCCGGCTCGGTGCTTTGCCGGAAAAAAGTGCCAGTCTAGACGTGGATCTTTCGGAAAATAAAGCCTTCCTAAGGGATCTTTCGGAAAAGGCTTTATTTTCCAAAAGATCCGCGTCTAGACTGGCACTTTTTTCCGGCAAAGCTCCGAGCCGGAAAAAAGCGGCAGCCATGTTTATGCAAATGAAGCAGGGGGATTTAAATCCCCGCTTCATTTGCAATTGCGATGTGTCTAATTTGCATCCCTTTTCCGTAAAAGGGATGCAGTCTAGACAGCCCAAGAGAAAATGGGGATGGCCCATCCAGGCAAGAAGGAGTTGTCACTCCTCCCTAATCAATTGGCATGGGGATGCAAATCTTTATTGGCCAGTCTTGCTCCCTCCTAAAACTATCCATGGAAATCAGCTGCACTATCAAACAATCCAATAGAGCTTCACTTTGGCTGTGAATAGAAACAAAAGACTATTTTCAGAATAGAGAAGTAAGTGACAAGTCGACTAGCAAATGCTTATCAGGTAGTTGAGTAGGAACTTGACTAGTTGCTCCTCCCCCCCCTGCTGCCTCTGTCAGAAAGAAGCAGCAAGGGGGTGAACACAAGACAGTGCTTAAAAGCCAGTTCTCCCCAGCACCATCTCCACAGGTGAGGCAGAGGGCAGCAGGGAAATGGTGTGAGTGGGGATTGAAACAGTCCTGCTTGCGCAGTCCGACTGCTGCTCCTCCCCCTTTGAAATGTATTAGAGCCACCTGCGGTTCTTGTACATTTCAAAGGAAGAGGCACAGAGAGCGGACTTCTTTGGTCACCTATGGCTGGGAATCCTACTGCCTCTCTCCCTTTGAAATATACAAGAGCCACAGGCAGCTCCTGTGCATTTCAAAGGGAGAGGCACAGCAGGATAGAGAGCACCCCCTTTATTGACTAATCGAGTAGTTGATGGAGATTCCATCCCTATTAACATCCCTATTTCAGAATCACAGAGAGTAGGGAAAGCAAAATGCAGGACAATGGAAGACGCTCTGGATGCGTTGGATAAGACCCTCTGGCGGAAGTGTGTGCTTTTGTGAATGTTTTGTGTCCTAGAGACTGAGAAACTAGCCAGCTGTGCAACAGGCTGAACTTTGGAGAAGAGAAATCTACTTTATTAGACAGGAAAGTTAAGTATTGATAAGTGTAGGGGATTCTGTACTGTGGCCACTTGTTTCCACTCTAGCTAAAATCTTTATTTCCTTAAATAAACTTCCTTTTGTTTTATCATAAGTGCTGTGTGGATGTGACAGGGTGCTGGGTAAAGGGTTGTCGATCCAGCCCTCTGTTATGCCTTCTTTTCGTTAGAAGAACAAATCAGAGCAGGCTGGAGATAACCTGGCCCTAATTGGGGAAGCGGAGACAGCTGCTACCTAATTAGCCTGAGGCTGCCTGCAGTCCTTAGGGGAAGGAAGCTGAGAGGGGAGATGGACAGGAAGAAAGCAAAAAAGGCAGGGAGTAGAAGCAAGCCTTGCTCACCTAGCAGGCAGAATAGCAGGATTTCATTTGGGAGCAGGTTGCCATCCAACAACCGCACCTGTAGAAAGCCGTGAGTCTGATGGAAGGGGATGGCAGTTAGGCCCTAGGCCTTTGCAAAATGACCCCAACAGATGACCCCAATGCCTTCCTACGCACCTTAGAGTGGGTAATTACAGGGACTGAATGGGACAGGCAACCTGGGCCCTACAACAGTCTCCATAGCTAGCTGGCAAAGCCCTGGTGGCTTATGTGGCCCTAAGTGAAGAGTAGGCTAGAAATTATGAAGCAGTGAAGGCAGCCATCTTGGCTTGGATGAGGCTGTCTGTGAAGAATTATCAGAAATTCTGGTTGGTGAGCTGGAGGGAGTGTGGCACTGGGCATCTGCCCAAAAGTTAATGGACTGGGCCACTCACTGGCTGAGATTGAACACCCAGACAATGGGGGAGCTCATGGATGCACACTACCTAGAGCAATTTCTATAGAGCCTCTCCAAGAACATAGAGATGTGGGTGAGGACATGCCAACCAAATATGGTGGAGGTGTCTGTAAAGCTTACCAAGGAGTATGTGGATGTGGCAGAAGAGATGGCCCACTGGGGGGAGTGGAGACTGGGAGAAAGGGTCTGGAGAAAAAATGGGCTCCCCTAGGGTCCCAACCTGGCTGCTGGTAGTGTGGACAACTGGGACACGAGAGGACTGACAACACAGAGTTTTCAAATGCTGGAATGCAGTGGAAGCTGTCCACCATTCCACTATCCTCACTGGGAGGAAACTCCAGGGAGGCATGGTGGACTCGGACTCAGCCTGCTTTCCAATACAAAAGAAGCTAGTGAGGTCACAGTGGGGGATTCCTGGTGCAAAGATTGACATAAAATGTATCCACAGGTATAGGAGGCAATACTATGGCTCAGGTCAGGTGTCCCTTGAGGTTCATGGTAGGTTTAAGTGGACATGGTTCAGGATAGTAAATGGCTTACGTTATCCTATGGTAGTGGGTTCAACTGGGACCCCTTCCCAGGAGGGAAGGTGAGCAGAGGGAGAAAACCCAGAATAGGGAAAAGGGAAGATTCCCCAAAGGAGAGGCTAGAGACCTGGAAGCAGAAAACCCCTAGACATCAGAGCCCAAGAAGGGAGAGAGAAGTTACGGATGAGACATCCACTACAGCAGTGGTCCCCAACCTTTTGAGGTTGTCGGGCACCAGGGGGCGTGGCCGTTCGCCCGCCGGGCGCCAGAGGCGGGGACACTTGAGCGCCCGGGGGCGCCCCCCCCATAGCCGCATGCCCGGGGCTGGGGCCCCCCATAGCCGCGCGCCCGGGGCCGGCGCTCCTCCCCCCCCCCGCAAGCGCCGCGCGCCTGGGACCGGCGCTTCCTTCCCCCCGCTCCCCCGCAAGCGCCACACGCCCGGGGCCAACGCTCCCCGCAAGCGCCGCGCCATGTGCCCGGGGCCAGGCCAGCCCCGAGCACCTGGCGGGCGCATGCAAATGCCTTGACTGAAGAGCAAGAGCAGTCCTTGACTGAAGAGCAAGACTTGGTGGAAGCCCTTATTAGAAGACCCCCAAAAGAAAAGACCCAGGCACCATTGGTCAAGTTTAGGGGACAGGAAACTGAGCATCCAGGAGGGAGTTAGGGTCAACCCCAAACTGATGGGAAGGAAGTGTGTGTCTGTGGGAAACTGGGGAACAGCCAAGGGATTGAGTGATGCAAGGATCTTTGGGTCGCAACAGAGATGTGGAGCTGTCCACTTCCTATGCAGTGTAGTTGGGGAATGAAAGAAATCCACATGGACAACCCTGAAATGGACTCAAAAGAGAGAGGATGACTCCCCCACAGCACTAACCTCACCTATACAGGAAGGAGACAATGCAGAGGGGTGAATCTGGCAGTTCAAGAAGGAAGGGAGGTGAGTGACAGAGTTCTGGGCAAAGAGTTGCTGCTCCAGTCCTCTGTCATGCCTGCTTCTCATTAGAGGAACAAATTAGAGTGGGCTGGAAATAACCTGGTACTAAGTGGGGAAGCAGAATCAGCTGTTACCTAATCAGAAGCAGAGTAGGGGGAGGAAGAAAGCAAAAAGCCAGGGGGTGAAAGCAGGGGGTAGCTCTCACCTCCTTCCTGCCTGCAAATGGTGAGGAGTTTCTTGTAATGGTGAAACAGTGGTGGGAACAAGCCTATAAATAAACTGTTACTGAGTCCTTAGTCTGAGTGACTTTGTGGACCTAGCAAAGTGAGAAGCCAAGGCAGCCTTGTTAGTGCGTAACAGGAGTGGTGGTTTAAGAAAGAGCCAGTAAACCAGAATCCTCTGAACCTTTGTGTTAGGGATGTAAGAGGTTAACTGATAAGCTGATGGGTTCCTGTTAAACTTTGCTAGGGAGTGCGGGGCCTGCTGCTGGGAGTCTGGGGGCCCTCAAGGCTGGCAGTGCTGGGAGTCCGCAGAGACTGTTTAGCAGTGTAACCGGTGGAATATTGATCGGTTGCACAGTTACTATTTTTTAACACTTCTTACATCCTTTGTGTGCATATGGTCTGGAAAGTCTGAATAGCCAGTGTCGGGAGGCGGTGTGCGTCTCCTGGGAGAACAAGTCAAAGTTTCTCATTGGAACTTTGTTCTGTTTCTTTCCAAATGAATAACTAAATTACTATAAAGCTGTAACAGCTATATCTTGTGTTTATTAGATCCTCAGTTACTTTATAGCTCACCACACCCTAGAAATGCAGTCAGTCATTTCTAGGGGAGATTGATAGCTAACTGCTGCATAGCACTATGGAATGGTGCATAGAGGACTTCTTGTTTTTGTCCTAAGACTTTCTTTTATTTTAATGCTTTTAAGAACAGTGGCTTGTCCAGTCTCCGTGTACCATGTGTGGTATGTGAACTCATTGTTTTGGTGAAATGGCATTAGCAAGAGATGAAAAGCAGAATTCTAGCTCCTGTTTCAGTACATAATAAGCTAGATATCCTGGAAGAGAGAATTCTGAGGATTGTTCTGTATTGATTGGCTCTGAGAGTCATGGCCTGAGTGTTATACTGAGATTAACTAGAATGAAGTCCTTGTTGTGGAAGCTTTTAGCACAATTCTAGATCGTTTAATGGAGAGCTTGAGCTGTGTGGTGTTATTAGTGTGGCTACCTCCTTTGGTGGCCAGAGGGCATAAAACAAATTGCTTTTCAAGTCATGTCAGTGTGGGGGTACATTACTGGAAGTTGGCCATTAGTGTTTACCTGCATTGATGAGTTATACTGTAGTTTCAGTTAATGGGGTCCTTTCAACCTCTGCATGAGAGTTAGTGAGATTAAAGAAAAATCATTCAACTGTTGGAACTTGTAACGCTCCAGCTTAAATGCTCCGGAGTGTAACCATTTATTTAATAGTCTTCTTAGAGAAATATACCTAATTTTCCAAGTGGAAGCCAAAGGCACAATTTCCTCTGCCTTTAGCTACTTCCTGGAGGATTCTCATATTCAATTCAGGAAGGTGTAAATATCCATATCCATAAGCAAGCCATAAATCAGCTGTCTTAAGTAAATTGAGCCATAAAGGGAACCCAACAGTGGTTGACAATGGCATATTAATGGAATCTGTTGCTTAGTGCTATACTGAGCATCCAGAAAACCAGGTCAACTGGAGTTGCATCTTCAGGTTCAGGCTGCTAAAATGCTGAGGTCCAGGTCCAAGTTATTCAACTAACCTTTCCAGCAAAGATTGGTAAGTATAAAAATTGGATGGCAGAAGTGGGGCTCCTAGTTTAATATTTGTAGAAGGAGGTATTTATTTAAGGGGATTACATGGAAGATGAACTTGTTAAAATGTGTGTATAAAAAGGGAACCTTGTATTTTTTTTAAATAGACCCAGACTGCTCAGAGGTGGATAGGCATTCAGTATAACATAGGTTATGCTTTGCTAATAGAAAGAGGGCATAGTTTGAGTCCCTGATTCAACGCCGCTGAACAAATGGAGCTCCATATCTCTAGTCCAGTGTTTCCCAAATGGTGTTCTGCAGAATCCCGGGGTTCCGTGAAGTGAAAATAAGGGTTCTGTGAGAAAATTCCAATAACATTTTATGATTAAAAAAAATAATTCATATTATGTGATTTTTGTTTTTAAATATGTGCAATTAAACTAAATGTTGATCTCATGACCTTGTTTAGCATTTGTTTTTTATTATCCTTACTTATTTGTGGTCGATTTTTTTCAGCTCCATATATGAGACTGTTGTTAGGGGTTCCACAAAATTCTTTCGCGTTTAAAAGGGTTCCATGGCCAAATAAAACTGGGAAACACTGTTCTAGTCTAAACATGCTTCCTTTCTTTTCTCATTGTTTGAACAAGAGACTGGGAGCTAAGAAATTCGGGTGCTTTTCCCAGCAGTACTGTTTACTCAAAGTGACTTTGAAAGTCCACACACTAACACGCTGTGCAGCAGCAAAAAACTGCAGAGAGAATATTTACAGTAATGTTACAAGGTTCCATTCATTTGCATTTGCCATGAGATTCTGTGATGAAAGTCACCACAGAAACGCAAATGGTTCTGTATTATCATTATTATTACTCTGTATTTAGCATTGAAATAGAAGCACGTATTTGGGATTTCACAATTATATACATATGCATTTGAATGTGTGATTTTTTTTTTTTTCCCACTGTGAATCATAATTAAATTAATTTTTCCATTTGAAATCAGATTCGTAGTTGAGTTAGGAAATTGCTACCGTTCCTATGTACTCTTAAAATGAGAACTTTTACCTGGAAGTGTCATATCCTGATCAGCAAGATTTCAGTTGATATAGAAGAACTTCTGGTACCTTTCATCTTAGAGCTTGTCCTCACTTACCCCGAGATCAATGATCCAGAGATTGATTTCTCGGGATTCAATTTAGCAGGTCTAGTAAAGATCTGCTAAAACAACCGCTGATGGTGCTCCCATGGGTCCTGTTACTCTACCAGGTCATGAGGAGTAAGGGAAGTTGACAGAAGAGTTCTTCCCATCAACCTCTCACAGTGGGGATGCTGCAGAAATTTGACCTAAGGTGTGTCGACTCCAGATATGCTATTCTCGTAGCTGGAGTTGCGTATCTTAGGTCTACTTTCTCTGGTAGTGTAGAACTGGCCTTAGACATGACCTTTATTTTTCATGAGCCTGATCCAGAATGCTTATACAAAGTATTCCAATTATTTACTTGAGTAGTGCCATTGAAATTAATGCCTGAGCATGGGAGAAGTTTTCAGAATTGGCTTCCCATTGCAGAATATATTTAATTCTGGATTTTTTTTGTGTATCTATTTCTTTCCAGTCTTCTTTCTCTTTTTCTCATATGTTGGATGCGAGGGGGGAGGGAGAGACTCAAACTTGGTTTGTTTGTCTCCTCCTCTCCTCCCGCCCCTCCCCCCCCCGATGTAGTTAAAATATAACCTTTCTAAAATCATTGTGGAAGGTGACACATGAAAACATTTCCTAGTTAAGGGTATTTGAAAAACAGCAGTTGTTTGTTCACAGCAAATTGTTACCCTTCCCTTTGTCTTTTTCCAAATTGTGGAGGCAAGCTGTTAATTTGGATGACAAACAAAGAATGAGGGTAGTAGTATTTCTGCAAGCTTTGCTCTTTTATTCTTGGTTTACCAAAACACGTTGCCAAAAGACTGGCAGAGAAATTTATCTCTTTTAAAGCCATCTGAAAGCTGCAAATGGTCATAGGTATAACAGGAGTTGGAGTTCACCAGTAATTACTTTTTGTGTTTCGTTCTTGCAGTCATTTAGAAGAAGGTATACTTTTCGGTGCTCATAGAGAAAATAGCTTAATTAAAAAAGTATTAACTTGATATTTAACTCTTACTATACACATTTTCTGTTGACTTATTTGCATCAATTTAATGTCTTCCTGTTTGTTCTTATCAAGATGATTTTGGGATAGTTCTCTACAATTTTGCTTTCACTGTATGATGAATGTGGAGCTCAAATTAACCTTCCTGAATATTTCAACAGCCCTCCATCCTGATAAATACTTCTCACATGGAAAGTAAAGTCTAATTTACCAGATGCCATTATTATTCTTGCCTTTTTTTTGGCAACTGTAACAAATGGTTGATGTTGCTTTGTCAATCAAACCTTCATTGCAGCATGGCGTGCAACAGTTTGAATACATTCGTAACAGTCCTACTATGAAAAATTGTAGTAATATCGCTGATGCTAGTTTACTGCTGCCATATAGATATTGATATAACATTTTCCTGCTTAGTTCACCAAGTATAACTGTGCTTTTGTGAAATAGCAAAACACTAATTTGTGTGAGAAAAATTGTTAAAACTTAAGTTTATACAAGACTATTTCATTTTTAAACATGTTTTTCTTATGTCTGACCTGTGAACTATAATTCTGAGATTAGAGACATTATGGGTCTAGAGTTTACTTATACCGGTTGACTAGGGAAGTGGTAGAATCTCCATCCTTAGAGGTTTTTAAAGCAATGCTTGAAAAAACCCTGGTTGGGGTTAGTCCTGCTTTGAGCAGGAGGTTGGACTAGATCGGGGTCGGCAACCTTTTCAAACCAAAGAGCCAAAGTACATCGAAATTCAGAACAAGTGGTCAGCAAAGAGCTGTAGAAGAATGCCCATTTGCATGACTGAAAATATACTATTTAATATTATTGATGATTGACATAATTATTAATAATAGCATAAATGAAACATTGTACTCAGACTATTTAATGGAACTGCTGCTGGGGCTGCAGTTTGTGGATTTGTGGGTGCAGGAGTCAGTATTGGGATGTAGGAGGGGCTCAGGGCAGGAGGTTGGAGTGTGTGGGAGATGCAGGGGACAGGGCAGGGCGCTGGGGGTAGAAAATAGACTAAGTGCAGGGGAAGGGACCCTGAGTCTGGATCGCCTTACCTGTCTGGGCTGCTGCACTCAGGCAGCAGTGGCTAGATGAGGGGCCGGGCCAGGCCAGGCCAGGATCACCAGAGTTGGATCATGGCCTCCGCTCCTACCCATGCTGCAGCAAGAGGGGGGCCGTCACTAGCCCTTCCTGCAGCCAGATGGGGGCCAGACTGCAGGGCCTGTCCCGGGATCGGGATCCGGGGACAGGATGCTGTGGCCTGGTGGGGGCTGGGCTTTGATTGGAGCTGGGTCCCGATTGGGGCTTTGATGGCAAGGCTTCATTTTAAATAGAGGAAAATATTATGTCTAACACACAATGTTGCCTTTATGTATGGCAGGGGTGGAGAATATTTTTTGAATTGGGGACCACTTACTCATAGAAAAATCAGTTGGGGACCACACAACCCTCCAAAACCCGCAACCCCCACTGATGTGACCCCCCAAATGAAATACCTCACTCCAGCCCCATGGTAGGGTGAGGGGCAGGGAGGACTGAAGTTCAAGGCCTCAGGCCAGATTAATTCTTCTGGGGTTCCAGATTTAGTGGATTTTGTGGCCCACTCTAAGCTTTGGGGTGGGGCCAAAAATGAGGGGTTAAGTGTGCAGGACAGGAGTGCTGCCATTGGGTGGGATAGGGATGGGGGTGCAGGATATGGGCAGGAGGTGGGATGCAGGAGCAGGCTGTGAGTAGCGTGTATGACTGGCGGGGAAGAGGGCAGGAGTAAGGGAGGGGACAGAGCCTTGCCAGGAGGGAGGGTACAGGAGCAACCTTGGGAGTAGGGTGTCTAGCCAGTGGGGGTGGGGGGGCAGGAGCATGTTGGAGGTACCCTAGACCAAGGGGGAGGGGGCAGGAGTGGGCTAGGAGTAGGCGTCTGGCCAGGAGAGAGGGTGCAGAAGCAGGAGAAGGTGCAGGAGTGGGCTGGGAATGCAGGGGCTCAATGGAGGAGGTAAGTGAGGGGTATGTGTGGGAGGCTGGTGGGGTCTGGGCATGAGGGAGTGGGGAAGAACTTACTTTCTTTTGTGCCCTATGCTGGTCCCAGGTATGGCCTCCTGCTGCTCCCATTGGCCAGATTCTAGCCAGTGGGAGCAGTGGGGAAAGCCTTCAGGAAGCACAGCCACATGCTGCTTTTCCCCCAGCCAGGGAAGGGAAGTGGCAGCGCATGCAGCCACTTCTGGCTCCACTTTTTCCACAAGCCAGATCCACCAGGGAGGCTCAGGGCTTTCTCCTCTCCCCACCAATCTTGCACTGGAGCTCCAATCTTGCAGGAGACCTCAAGGCTGGAGTGCCAGTATGGGCTCCCTGCTGTGGGAGGAGCAGGATGGGGGATGAGCTCGAGCAGCAAAAAAGCCATATCTGCCTCCCTAATGAGCCATATTTGGCTCAGGAGCCATAGGTTGCAGACTCCTGAGCTAGATGATCTCCTGAGGTCTCTTCGAACCCAATCTTCTATGAAATCAGGAGTAATTCTAGTGAGGTGAAAGGTATCAGATCATGTGAGATCAGATTCAGGCCCTCTGTTGCACTGTGTATGGTTTTGTAATGAAATAGGTAATACAATCATTTTCTTGTTGATTATTGCAGTGGGAGAATGCCAGAAGTGGATTACATAGTGCTAACTGAATGGTTTGAATGGATCACGAAGAACACTGATGTTTCAGTTGATTTGATAGGTAAAATATGCTCATCTCTGACACTGGGCCCTTCTTAAATCAAGGTTTTTGTGGGGGTTTTTAAAATTTTGTATTATGAAAAAGAAACCTTTGCTATTTATTTCCTGTAATTCAAGAAATGCCTTATATTGTACATGTTAAACAGCAGTAATGCCTTTGGAATATTTGTTCTATTGTTACATTGCTATTCTTCATCTCTATATATCCATGGTGTTTGGAGGTGATTACTTTCCTCCAAGAGCAAGTCCACTGGTGTCAGATTGGCTATCAGTGGAGCTACTGTGGCTGTTTGTAGCTGATGCCCATATCAGAGATGTGTACCACAGATGATTCTTTTATTGGTTATGGAGGAGATGAGTGCTCTGTTGCTATGTTCTAACTTACCCCTGAAAATAACTGTTCCAATTTTTTTTTTTTTTTTTTGTTAATGGCAGTTTATCTACAGACTTCTCCTGAAACTTGTTATGAGAGATTAAAGAATAGATGCAGAAAAGAGGAAAAGATCATTGCTATGGTAAGGGAATTGTTCTTCATGGTAGAGCAGAGGCTTAGGATGTCTATATCTTCAAAGCTTTCAATCTGTAGCCTCTCTACCTCTAAATATAAAAATGTGTACTGGAGTCAATTGCTAAGTCAGGGCCTTGCCACAATGTAATCCAACTGTTTCCACTAATGGGTGCAGTTTAGTATTAGGAAGAACGTGAAGGGTTCATTGTAGCTTAGTCAAGACAAATCAATTCTTATTTAAAAATCAAAATAATTTTGGACAGTGACTATCAAGTCCTCTAGGATTGCAGTTCTGGTAAGTCAGTATAATACAGTTTGAACATGAGAGAGAGAGAGAGAGCTATCACCACCATTTTAAGAGTGTCTGCTTGTTCTCCTTTTCCACATGCACTTCTTGAATAGGAGCCCCTTGAGTATGAGAGCATGCAGGAAAAACATTTACATGTACAACCTTCATCAGCTGTATGCATTAGAGTTCAGGGCCTTGTAAAATGCCCTTGCAGGTGTTTGCCTTCTTGTGGGGCACGGGCAGTGTTGGAAAAATCCAGCACGTAGTGACATAGGAATCTAATAAAAATAAGCTGTACAATTAGATTACTGCATCTCATAAACAGTTTATGTGAGGCCCTAGCTTCAAACAGATATTTTGAAATGAATCCCTAAGCCAGGTATAAATGGGGTAAGAGAGGGAATGTGCTGCCTATCATTAAAGTGCTTCTATTGTAAGGTGATTTAGTAAGAGCAGTTGGGTAGGTTGAACATGTATGGTGAGATAAAAGCCAAGAGCTAAATTTTGAGCCATGTGAAATGTCCCCTAGGTGAATAAGCCCTAGCTATTATTTTACTACAGTGACTTTGAAGAGACATCATTTGTTGCACTTTGCAGTGTCTGTCTCTGTTACTGAGGAAAAAGCCTATAGTGAATGAAAGGTTAAGTCCTCTCCATGAAAATCTAATAGCTGCTGACAAGCAAAAATGCTTTTAAAGGAGGTGAGTGGAAGTAGAAGATCAACTGGGAATGTTAGAAAAACATATCCACATAAAAGACAGCTCTGAAGTGCGTGTTCCTTTCAGTGTTCTCTTACATCCTTTCCTTTGCTGTCCATGGTATTTATCTCTGTGTATGACTTAAGTCAGACTCCTCCCACGGGAGTTAAAACAAAGATCTTGATCCTGCAAGGTGCTGAGAGCACTCAACTCCCATTGGTTTAATAGATTTAGATCCAGGGTAGATTAAATCCTCTTACACCAGGGTTGTGGTCACTGACTATAGAAAGAAATTAAGATTCCACTTGCTCAGTCTGTGTGTGTTCACCATGAAGCAGCAATGGCATCCCATGGGATGGATGTTGCTAGTTGGAGCTCAGATGGTAAATTGGAGCTTGGGGACTAAAACAGATGCTTCATAGGAATTATTTTAGGGTAGGTCTGGCCTGTGCTAGACAGGATGTCAGACTAGATGATCACAGTGGTTCCTTTTGGCCTTAAAAATCTGTAACTTTGGTCAAATTGAATTTTGGATGAAAACTGGATGCTGAAATCACAATGCACTGGATAATAAGGACCTGCCTTTTGTGTCAAACCATGTCTGAAATCTGGATTTTAGTATCAAGTGTTTGATTGTAGCTTTCGCTTTTATATGCATGTGGTTGAAGTCCTTGACCTCGTAGCTGATTTGGAGTAGTTTAAACAATATAAATACAGAAACTGCAGTGAGTTTCAGCTCTGTAAATGTATGTTTTTAATGATGTTTTACAGGAATATTTAGAAGCTATCCATCAACTCTATGAGGAGTGGCTCATTAAACAAACACTGTGTAAAGTTCCTTCTCCAGTACTTGTAAGTGTATATTTATCAGCTGTAACCAAATAAGCAAATACAGGTTGAAGCTCTCTAGTCCTGAACCCTTGGGATCTGACGGGTGCCAAACCAGAGAATTTGCCTTACCATGGGAGGTCAATATTGTCTAGCAACATTACCAACATTTCCACTTCTTTCTGGGCTCTTAGAAGATGTTTTAGGGGTAAATTAGAGCTAAATAATAGAACATTAAGAGCCAGGACTGGTGGCTATAAACAAACTTTAGGGGTTCACAGGAAACTTGGCCACACCCATGATAAATAGACATTGGTGTCACTAAATCATGCTGGATCATGAATGTTGCTGGACCAGACAGTGCCGGATTAGAGAGGCTCAACCTGTACTACACAAAGAGAATTTTAATTCTCAAGTGTTGCATTAGAAAAATAGATTGTGCTTGTACTAATATTTTTGGGATAGTGAGCATTGCTTGTAAAGCCTCATCCCAAGCCCTGCACTTGAAAACAAATTTACCAAATTCTTCAGAGTAGTTCATTTTGAGACACAATAGTAATATTGTTTTGCTTTTCAAATGCTAGTAAACTGAATGATTTTTGGGGAAAAAATACAGCAGATTTCTACAGGGCCTCTTATTCTAATTTTCATTTTCTTGTTTTCAAGGTGATTCAGGCGGACAATGACATGCAGAAAATGATAGAAAAGTATGAAGAAAATCGGGACCAAATATTAACCCCATCTAAGATGCAACACTGTCTGTAGAAATCCAGTTTTATGGCCATGCTTTTAAAATACATGTGTCCGTTAGGGAAATTCTGATCAACATTCCCAACCTTTTTATCATGTGCTCTTTTGAGATTTTTGTCTTGTAAAGTGTCAGTGACTTTTGCTAGGAAAAGGCCACAAACAGACTATATTCTGTTTACTTTCATCTTTTTGCACTTTCAGATTCCATTGAAGCTTTACTGATCTCAGACTATCACTGACAGGAAGCTGCTATATCTCATTTCCCTGCTTCACTTCTGCATTATATAAATACCTTTCTGATACTGCATTTTCTTGTGATAATGTGTTTTCATTCACTCCAAAGAATAGCCCCTTAAGTGTCTTCTCATATAATTAGAAGTCAGTAAATAAGTCACGTTCATATAGTCAGTGAGCAAAATTCAACCTAGTTTTGTAATAATTTTCAATGAAAAGTGATGAAATAACTAATGATGCCACTGTTTTCAACCACCGATTTTTCACAAAATATTGTTAATTGCACTTAATAGGACAAGTGAGCCATTCTTTTCTTAATTATGGACCTCATTCTAATTTACCTTGCACCAGTGTAACTTCATTGGATTTATTGGAGTTAGGACTGATTTAAATTAGATCAGAAGCATGGCCCAATCCTGCAAATATATTTGCAACTGAATAGTCTTGTTGAAGTCAGTGGAACAACTTAGATACATAAAGTTATTCTGGCTTTATACAAATTTGGTTCCAAGGTTTGTAGCCCAGATTTTCAGAAAAGTTCAGTATCTGATATCTCTTAATGAAATTCTGACTCCAAATGAAAATCTCTCATGAAAATTTGGTCGGGGTGTGTGTGTGTGTGTATTCTGAAAATCTATTCCTAAGCCTTTTTCTATCATGTGACAGAATTTCTTATTATGCATTGAAATTGATGCTGATTATTTATTTGATTTTTGTTATCAAATATTTCTATTATTATTGATTATTTTATTGTGTTATAGTAGATGTTTGTATCTTAAAAAACATGTGAGGAGGCAGTACATTGGCTCATCTTAATCATAATATCTCCTGGCTGCAGACACCAAGAAGAGAGAACAGAACATGTAGTGAAAGTTAAATTCTCACTTTAATTTTTACACTGCTCTGTGGTGGTTTTAGAGATCACTTCCTTTTTACCCTCTTGAGTACTGTTCTTAAGTTGGCACTTTTATCTGAACGGTCTTATGACTACTTGCACTTTATTGTCTCTTTAAATTGAAAGGGATGGTTGATTGATGTTCTATAAAAGTTTGGGTTGTTTGAACTTATGCCAGCAACATTAAGAGTGCTTCCAGGAATACCTCTGTTTAAAACAACATAGCAAGAAACAGATTTACTTAACCAGGCATGTCATAACTGTACAGTCTTAAAACTAGCTCGGTGTTTAACTAACCTGTTGTACATTTAAATGAGGAGTGATCAATGTCTATAATGTGTTAAACAGGATAGAAACATTTGTATGCAGAACTCTTATGTGTATATATTTAGTTAAGAATAATAACAATCACATACTACAAAGGTGTATATTTGGTTTTCATTATCGTCATGTATAAGTTAGTTTCATTGTAGTCCTTTATTTATTCAGTTTCTATTTGAATTGGACTGCTGCTAAGAGAGGAGGCTTTGTCATGGGGTCCATTTGCTAGTAGGCTTTCTGGCTGCTCTGGGAATTAGCTTTTTCCAGATATGACACGTGCTTGTTTGAACGCCCTGCCGCGTCTCACTCTTTCTCCAGGTGCTCTCTCTTTATGGCTTGTTCCTTCAGTCAGGTCACTATTTATTTTCCCTTTTCCGGAGTATCAGACTTTGCATAGAAAACTGTCTCCAGCAGTCTCACTATCCAGACACTGTCACTTCCCCAGTGGCTGGTAGAGGAATCTGGACCCACCCATTACTCCAGAGTCTTATCTCAGAGAACCTCTAATCCAATGCCAAGGTCTGTACCATCCTAAACCTTGCTGCTGTTTCCCTGAGCCTTTTCCTACTTCTTTCTCTGGCTTTTACTCCTCCATGATTTTGGGTAAATGCTTCCTTCAAAGCCTGGATCCTTGGCATTTCTACTCTCTCCCTGCACTTCCTCCCTTCTTTATCTGACATTCAGAAAGTGACTAGCAGCTTCCTCACTACAGCATCTTTCTGTTGCCAGCTTCCTGGTTTTACATTAGCCTCCACTTTCCTTTCCAGATGGGATCCTTCTTCTATTAGGGCTTGCCTCTCCAGCCTCATTCTCCCCCAGCAGTAGCTGTCAGGCTGGCTAACTCCTTCCCAACTGCTTTAACCCTTTCAGGTGAGGGGTGAGAACACTCCATAATATCCTGGTAATTTCTTCTAATTGTTTTCATCTTTTTGTGTGTATGTGTTTATACAGTCTAATGCTGACTGAGTGCAATACTAATTAATGTTGTAAAGTATGTGAATGTAGTGCCTACTGGTTCCATTCTAAAATTTTAGTATGCTACTGAACAGCAAGCTCCACCATTACTAACTGCTTAAATATATGAAAGATTTTAAAAGGTAGAGGAGAACAGTAATTATACCTGAATGCTTACTGAAAACACACCTGATGGGCATACCTAGAGAACAAAAAACAGCCAGTTTCTTGGAGATTGTCCCCTATGTTTGAAATGTTCAATTAATTTTTTTTTTCCTTAATTGAAACCTTTTAGTGAGCAGGCAAGTTTTTACTCCTTTCAGCCTTGATTCCAAATTCACTGTGTAAATTTAAACACCACCAAAATGGCATTGTTATGGTTATGCACTCAAATTGTCAGTGGCTACTCTGCCAGTGTTCAGAGGGGGAAAAAAGTGACTGTGCTTTAGAAACTACATTTTTGTGTTATAGAAACTGACTCAATACGTCATTGGAAGCCTAAATATGTCAGACAGTATCACAAGCTCTACTAAATTCCTGTCAGTTCTTTTTTGTTTCTTCCTCAAATAATGGTTCATAATCTCCTGCTTTCTAAACCTATGCTTACTATCCCTAAACAAATTATAATTTAGTGTTTTTTCCCCATTGTCTTAACTTAATGTTTTTTAATCTTTCCTGCACTGAAATACAATTTTTTTTTTTGGTTCTTGTCTTTCAAGAACATTTTGTTCTAAAGCTAACCTATGCTTCTTCAGCACCTTTAATTTTACACAGAGCACAGTCACTGGTATGATATGAATGTTAAGTGGAAAAATGGCTAGCTCAGGACACCCAGAGGGAGAACTTGAGTGAGTAGTATCACCAACTACCAGATTCTACAGCCTAAGATCTGCTTTTGTAGTGATCAAAAGAGAATGTTTGTAATCCAGGGCATGGGAGTTGAGCCATTCAAAGGGGCTAGCTCTGTGTAGCTTTGGGAATAGGCCGCGACTCAATATTGTGACAGACATCCAATCAATACATAAATCCCCATTTAATCTACAAATAATCAGTACCAGCCGTAGCACAATTAAAGACAGCCATTCACAAGAAGATATGCACACGTTTTACCAAAAAAATAGTTTCTTTAGAAAAACATATGCAGCCCTTGTATTGTTGTCAGCTAAGTTCAAGTGTCGACTGTGGTGTAATTTAACTACACAAAGAGATGCATCATTCATTAGAACTTGTATGCAGGAGTACACTGACTGGCCAATGGGATCATAAATTGCTTGGCCTTTTAGAAACCACCTGTGCTGTCTTGTCCCCATTTTCTATCCAGAGATGATGCATAACTGTTGATAGTAGGAGGCACAGTTTAAAGCAGAGGTTTTAAAAATCTGGAGCTGGGGTGGAGGTGGCATGCCATCCCTGAGCGGAAGCCTAAGCTGCCTGGCATTGTCACTTGCCTGCTGACTGTTTTTCTGCTCCCCTCACAGGGGGCATGCCCTCTAGTTGGAAAACCTCAGCTATAAAGGTTCTGATGGTATGCAGCTGGGTTCAGGGCAGGCCATATAAACAGTGGTAGACATCTGAATGAGGAGGGGAGGGGAACATGACCCTACATCCTCTCCCCGCCTCCTCTGCATCATCTCTCTGCCCACTTATAAAATACAATTACGGATTGCCGCTGTCTATCCTCTGCTGTTTACATGGCTACCACTTGGCCATCTCAGAGTTCCCATAGGTGCAGCAAGAATACACACAGGCTACATCTACACTGCAGGCTTCTTGTGCAAGAACTTGCAGAGTTTCTACACTGACCGTGCATTCTTGCACAAGTAAATTTACAGTAAAGCGGAGGGCTTCTTGCGCAAGAGTTACTCCTCTCCCCACGAGGAATAAGCCCTCTTGTGCAAGAAGGCGACAGGGCAAGAAATATCTATGGCTAAAATGGCTATCAGAGCTTTCTTGCATAATAGAGCGTCCGCACTGCCATGGACGCTCTTGCGCAAAAGCACATGGCAGTGTGGACGTGCTCTTGCGCAAGACCTTTTGTGCAAGAAGCCTGCAATGTAGACGTAGCCACAAAGTTGCAGGCACAGAAATGTAACACAATTCAAGGCCAATGTGCAAATACGGCTGACTTGGTTTAAAGCAGTTCCCCAAATTGCATCCTTGCCATTAAATGTTCAAATTTCAGAATGTGGCCACTTTAGAGTTACTGGATTATGTGTAATTTAGGTGTTTGATCAAAACGGGTTAGTAGAGTATAGGATAGTTTGTTAGTATCCTTGAAGCATGTTCATTAATGGCACTGTGATCTGGTGTCCTGATGTGTGCTTGAGCTGCTCTCTGTTAAAGACCTTGTAATGGGATCAGGCTCACCACCATGGCACCTCCTGCTGGTTGTTTTGGGAATTAGCTCTCAGCAATGTGCCTTTGTTAGTGGGCACAGGCAGCAGCTGGTTCTATCATTCACTTGAGAGGCTCACTGCAGGCTTCAGTCTACCCCATCTTTCACAGGCAAAGTGTAGTGTGGCTTAGCTGTGCGCACTGCTGGCAAGTTGAAGGAAAGAAGAGAAGCCCAGGCCCACCGACTACTCTGGGCTTCAACCCAGCACCCCTCCAGCAGCAGCCACTTACTGCCCTCCTCTAACTCCCATCTACTGTCTTCAGCACCACCTCTGCCCTTTGTGTCAGGGCCCCAGTCTGGCAGTCATCCCTTAAGAGCTTTCCTAGCTTCTGCTACCACTGCTGCCTTCTCATAGGGTCCAGTCTGGCCCTGATTGGCTACTTTCAAGCCTCTACTTGATTGGTTTGCAATAAGCCCTTTCCTGGTTGCAGGGGGTTGGCACAGCCTCTTTGACTTTGCTTTAATCGCTTCCATGCTAGAGTGGGGCAAATGCTCCCTACAGACTTTTTTTTTCATGTTTTCTGTTTGTTCATCAGTCTTGCGTCCTATACATCTTGCTTCTTTTCTAAATGTAATTTACATTTCCTATTGTCTTTATTACAGTCTTCTCCCTTAGCAAATCTGGCCCACTCAGACCCACTGTCTTCCAGCAATGTTATCCATACACCCAGAGAGGTGTATGGATATCTACACTACAGCTGAAAACAAGCCTATCTGCCCTGGTAGGCAGACTCATGCTGGCAGAGACCAGTGTAGCATACTGAAAATATCTTTGTGGGTGTTGCCCAAACTCCAGCCCATGCTATATTATTCACATGGCCACTTGAGCCCTGCTAGTTCAAAACTCTTTACCCAGACTGAAGCTTGCTCATAGCTGCCGTGCAGGTGTACCCTGTGTGTCCACAGCACCTATCTTGATGTGTGGTCGGGATTTTTTTTTCAACTTCCTATTCAGAGCTTCCCTGATCATTTTTGCTAGCTGCAAAGGTTAAAACAAAAGAGGAACTTTAATAATTGCTAGTTATGTGTGTGGGGGGGGGGGGGGGGCGGGGCAGGGAAATGAATCTTATAAAAACCAGTAAACAAAATAAAGTTTAGCAAGAACATGAATGTGGAGTTGGAAGACATACAAGCAGATATTCCTGTGTGTGTAACATATTTTTCTCTCAATCTTGTCATTGACTTCAATGGTGCCAGGGTTTTACACCCACTGTACTGTTAAGATTTTAAGACTTTCTCATTGCAGGGGTTCTCCAATGACTCTTAAGTACAGAGCTTTCCCTGTTCAAGTTCTTCAACTTTCCTGATAGCCCACTCTTCCATTCATTCTGCAAGAATCATGGTTTTTATTTTTCTCTAGGTACAGAGCCATAATTTTACAGGCCAGATGGCGAGATTATAAAGAATTTGAAGACATGAACAGAAAATATTTCTCTATATACAAATAAGCAACTCTGGTATTGGAAATATATGTTCTAATACTGTTTACTAAGAAACAGATTGCTTAAGATTTCTGAAATATATTGATTTTAGCATTTGAGTACACTTTTTAAACTGTTTTAAACTAAGCACTATTTTTTAAAACATACTTTCAGCAGGCAAATGTACTTGTGTTAACATGAAATATCAGATAATGGCATGTGTATATAAATTAACAAAAATTCAAATAAATGTAGTATTTGCACACTTAATCACCAAGATTTTCCAGATAGGGAACCTAAAGGTAGTGTCACATTATTGTCAATTCTTGTTATCCCAAGTCGTCATGTAATTAAGAATCTCAACTTCCTTTTTTCATTTTAAGTGTTTTTCTAGTGCTCATGGAGAAAAATCTGAAAATGTGAATCCTAAAGAACCAAAACGAAGAAAACCAGGCAGGAAACTGAATTATATAGACACAGATATAATAAAAATTCACTATTCATTTGGGCCTGACTGATGATTTCTGACTGATTAAGCTTGACGATACCAGGCACCTGGATAAATGACCAATTCAACTCCCATTTAAGTCAATGTCTGATCAGCACTCATGCTTCTTATTTAGGAGTCTACCTTTGGATCTAACTTCATCATGTATTTTTGAAAATCTTGGTGTATTTGTTCATGAGACTGTACCTGTAATGTGGAAATTTAATAGTGGTAAAAAATTAATAGACCATTTGGGTGCGTCTAGATTGGCAAGATTTTGCGCAAAAGCAGACACTTTTGCGCAAAAACTTGCCAGCTGTCTACGCTGGCCGCTTGAATTTGCGCAAGAGCCCTGACTTTGTAATGTACAAAATCAGTGCTTCTTGCGCAAATACTTTCACGCTTCTGCTAGGGAAAAAGCCCTCTTGCACAAGAATACTTGCGCAACTGGGCCAGTGTAGACAGCGAAGAACTGTTTTGCGCAAAAAAGCCCCGATGGCTAAAATGGCGATCGGGGCTTTCTTGCACAAAATCGCGTCTAGACTGGCTATGGATGCTTTTGCCCAAAAGCACTTTTTGCGCAAAAGCATCCGTGCCAATCTAGACATGCTTTTGCGGAAATACTTTTAACGGAAAAACTTTTCCATTAAAAGTATTTCCATAAAATCATGCCAGTCTAGACGCAGCCTTTATGTATAGCACAAGAGAAACATGTAGTTTTCAAATGGTTATAACTTCATTTATAAAGAATTTTTATCACTGGCTAAAGGCACTAGTCCTCACTGAGGCCTCAAGCCAGCCATCTTATTCAGAAGGAAAGTTCCTCTTCTTGTGCCAAGCACCACTGAGTTTACCAAGATTTTGTACAGACATAAAGGTCTGTGTGAGAGTCAAATTTCAGAACTGGGGCCTAAGACCAATAAATACTTTTTTGGTATTATTTGGTGGTAACAAAGGCAAGTATCAAAACCTAGAATTGCATAGAATCAAGTACACTGAGAAGACATACAGGATTATCCTAATGCTAAAATACATCTGAAGATGGATCAGCAGAGTGTTTTATCTCAAGTTATTTTCTTCAAATGTCCAAACAGAATTTTACCGAACTTCTTAAATCAATTTTAGGATTGAACAAGGAAAAAGAATATTAGATGAAAAGCTAACTTTACTGAAATGTGATGAGTTTCAAACATAACTTTAATGCAGCATGGAAGAGGTTATAAACAGTGAACCTTAATTTGGAACCATTTATCTATTTTCCCCATTGCACAACATTTTAGACAATTGCATTATTTGAAGAAATTTTCTGCCTTGTTGCAAGAATCACTTGTCTGAGAGAGAAAGTGGCAGTGTATGCATTTGAGAAACCAGTCAGAAGCCAGTACAGCAGGGCCTGAAGTGCCTTAACTTTAAACATCATATGAAATACATTTGTAACTTTATCCACACTTTTAACACAAATTAAGAACAGGTGACCATTCAGGTCAGAGCACCTGAGTATCAGTGTCATCACTGAAGACAAATAGAGGAGACTCTAATGGACCTTTTCTTCACTACCCAAAAGCACCATGTGCTTTGGTATGACAAATCTTTGCTCAAGAGAGGACCAAGACCAGCCTGGAAATACATGCGTGTTATAGACCAACAGCAAAAGCAGAATTATACAGGCCTGGCATTCTTTATTAATCATCCTTGTTGACAATTACATAGTCCTCTTGGTTAGTTTCATTCACTTTCGAAGTAAAAGTCTCAAACTTTCCTTTGTCTGTAGGTGAAGAGGACTCAAGCAAACCTCCTTCAGGCTGTAAGTGGCTCTTCCTACAATCCACTGTGGTGGTAGTGGCTGAAGGAGAAACATAAATACTTCTGGGAGGGATGTAAGTGAGATTAGGTGGCTCTCTGATGTGTTTGAAGCCGTCTGAAGCTGCATGTGTTACAGGTGTATCCATTAATGGTCTCTTGTCTGAGCCAGTGGTAGGACCCTGAGGGTCCTCACTGGCATTACCAAGTAGGTTTGAGGAGGACTGACCAACATTGAAGGTTGCTTTACTTGTTGGCTGAACACTTGCCAGATACATGCTTTTCATCTTGGAGTGATTACATTCTTGGATGTCTTTATTGCTTGTATTTACATACGTTATAGACTCAGGTTGTGTTGTTTCCTCTACTGGATACATAAGTTCTTCATCGTGAGCTTCCTGGATTTTTAGTTTGCTAAAAGATGAAGACAATTCACAGACTTTGTCTTCCTTTGTTGAATTACATTCTGTAACGACTGTATTGCCATGTAACAGGGGTTTCAGCTGCTGGGGTTGATCTGCAGGATTTGTGGGGCTGCCTATGCAATTCATGGCATCACTGATTTTTGCTTCGATGGTTTCTTCAGAGACCGCTTGGGCTCTGTATTTATCAAGGGCACTTCTGCTTTCAGAAGGAACATCGGTAAATATTGCAAAGGCGTGTGGGCCGCTTGCCCCTGGTGAGAGTGGAGTGGAGCCAGCTTCGTTTCCTGTCAACGGTGTTGAGTTCGTCAAAACAAATTCTTCACTCTGACCGTCTCTTAGCCTCTTTCCAAACGCTTTCAGAGAAGAATTCTCACTGAAGATGGGCTTTTGTCCTATGACAATGTCACTGTATTCATTCAAGAAATCTTCGCTCTCTGAGCATTTGCCATGAGAGTGTGCAGAGTCACTGACTTGCCTTGGGTATGCTTGAAGCTTGTAAGTGGATTGAGCTAACCACGGCAGAGCAGCAGCAGATTTCAAATGGGATTCATCTTTGATCTTACTATTTCTATCCATTTCAAAGGGTTTCTCACTGTTAGTTGAGGACTTCTGTTGAGCACCAAGACATGAAGAAGTCTCATGACTTTCTTTGTTTCCCAGATTTTCAGGGTCCTCTCTCTGGAAGGGTTGACTCTCTCTGTCTTCGTTCTCTTCATGATACCATTGCATTTGTGCTCTCTTCTGTAGGATATCCCCCAAATCACTGTGTTGTGCTTCGTTTGTCATTTCAAGGATGGTTTCACACTCAATTCTTGCAAGAAATATTTCAAATGCAGTCTCTTTTGTTTCCTCTTCATTTATCTTCCTGACAAGTGAAAACTCGGTTGCTGTTGTTGCAATGTAACCTATTTTCTCCAGTATTGTTTTCACTACATTGTCTGGGAGCACAGATTGAACACAATAGACAAAATTACCTGTAAATGTCTGGAAACAAATGAAACATTAAGATGAACACTGAGGGAACTCATAACAGAGGAGATCTTTCTTAAACAATTTCATAACTTAGTTTTAAAACAACTGTTTTCCCAAATTTGTTGTCACTGAACTTTGAGCTTTAACACCAGCATTATTGAAAGCCACCTGAAACTTTTCTGTGTGCAAGTGCAGTGTTCCCTCTAATTTTTTTCCACCCTGACTGAAACTAATTTTATGTGCACCAATATGTGTGTGAGAGGCCTCCAGCTGGGGGTGTAGGCTATAGGGTGGGGCTCGGTTTGAGGAGTTAGGTGTGAATGAGGGTGCTCCCAGGCTACTGTGAGGTGAGAGAATCTCTCCCTCCTTGCGCCCCCCCCATCCCTCCCCCGCACACACACTATCCTCTCAGCAGTACCTGGGTAGGGAGGGAGAGACATCTCTCCCTGCTGTGGCAGGTCCAGTGCTAGGAGGAGGGGCACATATCCTGAAGGCCTGCCCTTGCAGGTTCCAGGTGGGGCTTGGTTGGAGCTGGGGGAGGGCTGCCTTGGCCACAGCAGATCCTGGCACTGTGGCAGGGACCCTAAGGCTGAGCTCAGGCCATTTCTCCCCTGGCCATGGTCCTTGAATTTAGTTCAAGTGCAGTAGCTACAGTGGAGCTATGCCACTTTCCCCCAGCTGAGGATCTGGCCCATCGCCTTACTGATTGAAAAGGAGAAAGGCAGCAGCAACAGGAGATCACCATGGCCAGACTAGAATAATTTGAAACTACCAACCACCCTTTCTTGTTCTTCCATTCAAGAGCAAAGTCTTTTTCAATTTAAAAAATAGAAAATGCTCAGACACTGAAGCTCTCCCTTCGACAGAATGTTGCTAAACGCAGGAGGTAAGATTAGTATAACTGTCGCGTAGAGGTGTGAATTTATCACGCCCTTGAGCAATACAGTTCTACCAACTTAGATTTGTAGTATAGATCTGGTCTAAAATAGGTACAGACCAAACAACTCGAGAAGAGTGGGGGGGTGGGTGTAGCCAGACACAAAACCCCATCTTGTTTTTCCACGAGCCCCATCTTGTTTCCCCCCCCCCCCCCCAGAGAGCAAGAGAAAGGCAGTCAGCCTTTGATGCCCTGGGAACACAGGTTTGCTGCCTGTCCCTGACTCTACCATAAACAGAAACCAGACAGTAAATGGGCTAGCTGACGACCCGGGGCCTCCCGTCGCCCTGATGGCTAGTACCAGTAATTGACACGCCTGCACTGTCCCAGAGAGGAATCTTCGCCCATCACATACCAGAGGTGCCCATTGTCTGCATTTTCCCAGGTGTAAATTATGCATTGCACCCTTTGTGGGAAACTTGGCATTCAAAGCCATTTTTCCTTAATGGCCACTTGAGCCCAGGAAGAAGCCTACATGACCCAAGGGGTATAAAAGAGGTTCAGCAGCCCACCCTATTTGAGCTCCAATCATCTATACCTGCTGGCAGGTATTGATTGTCTCCCGAGGTCTGTGGGACGCCCAACCTCGCCCTACTTCTTCCCGAGGGATTGAGAGAAAGACGCTGGCCACGCCAAGTCTGGAACGCAGGGGTGAGAATATACCTGCTATGTGTCTATTTTGCATGCATTTAATAAGAGCTCAGAGAACCAAAGGGTTTCATGGTACCTGTAAGTGACTTCTTAGTGTAATTTCTGTTCTGTCCTTTGTAGTGTCTGTGTTATCTGTAACACAGTAGTAGCATTTAACAACTAAGTTTACCCTGTAACAATAAAATAGTAACTGTTTAAGCTTTAACCTGACTCCTTCAGTTGCTGTAACAGAACCAAGCACAATTTAAAGAACTTCAGCCGGTCATAAGGGACTCACTGCCCTGACCGTCGGCTGACAGAATTGGCGTAGTCGGCAGGATTGTGCTACTGGTTCACATACAGCAACATGAAGCCTGTCATGATAGACATGGATTTTAGTGGTATAGAGAAAGGGTTTGCCCAGGAAGGTTGGGGCAACCCAAAATGGGATAGAGAAATGTTAGAAAAGGATTGGGGAAATCCTGAGGAGTTGTGGGTGCAGTTCTGTAAGTATAGAACTGCCTGCAAGCTAAAGAATGGGACAAAGCCTGAGTCTGTGGAAAGGAGCCACTTTCCATTTAGCAAAGAAAACAGGATCAGGCCCAGACAAGCAGGCAGAAATAAAAAAACAGGATCAGGCCCAGACAAGCAGGCAGGTAACAGATAAGATTGAAAGCCTTGTGGTAGAACTGAGAAAAAGGCAGTAAGTACTAGAAATCTAAACCCTTAAACATACTTACAAGAGTAATATCTAAAACAAGGCCAGGTTTTTTTTTATTTTAGAGATAAGAAAGTGTTTTAGGAAAAGAGAAACACAGAGAATTTAAACTCTGCAGAGAATGGAGAGCAAATGCAGTTGTGCAAATGCTAAAATGGTGTAGATAGAAAACTGTGGTTTCTTTACAGTCATTCTGAAGGAAAAATGGGCCCTTTTTCCAAAGGAATATCTGTAAATAATCCAGGCAAATTTGATTCAAATCTGAACATTTGATTAGAGAGACTGCTAAAAGAACTCTAAAGGGAGGGGTTCTATTGGAACTGAACTACCCCATTGAATAAAAAGGGAATGTAACTGTTGTACAGCTATGTAGAAATAGTGTAAGAAAGGTTCAGAGAGAATGTATGTGTATCTGTGTGTAGATATATATATGTATAGTGTAAATAATATGAAGTTTTAAGGTCCAGTAATCTTGTTTGTTTGTAAGTTTAAAACAAATTGGTTTGGTTTACTTTTAGTCCAAGTTGTTTAATGAAAGTACAGGAAAACTGTAAGCATAAAGAAAGAGTTACACTATATGCAAAGTTTAATGTGGCTAAGTAGTGTTGTAAACAAAGATTGCACATTTTCCTGTAAACTATAGAATGAGTAAAAAAAAACTGCAAACAGACTAAAATGCTGTGAAAGCTCCAGGAGCCACAACAGGTTGTGATTTCCTTTGTGGTGCAAATGCCCTAGCTGGCAGCACAAAGAAGCTTTGCAGGTAATAGCTAAGTTTGATTAGCAAACTACCTGGGACCAGAAAGTTCAAATTGTAGCCCTCCAGAAAGAAAGAAAGAAATAGGAGGTTGGGTATACTAGGAAAAGTTTAAATGTAAGCAGTCTTTTAAGAAGGCAGAGAGAAGACTGAGAAATTGGCATTTGTAAAAGATGTTACCCCTTTTAAACAAAATCTTGCAAAGGTTCGGGCATAGCCCTTGGTCTGATCAAGTGTTAATTGCTATCCATACAATTTCAGACCTAGAAGACAAATTGACTAACTTTGTGGATATGTAAACCCTCAACTTCAAAGGAGAGGGAAACAGCTGCAGCTTTTGTCTTCTGTGGAAAACCTGTAAAGAGGTGTTCTTCAAAAATGTAAAAGCCTCTGCTGCAAAAGTGGAGAGGTAGAAATGCATGTCCCTCAGTACCCCAGACGAGCTAGATTCCCTTAAGGATGGGTGCTGAGAGTTAAAGCAACTCTCAGATTTATTTATTTTTTTTGTTTTTCTTCCCTCAGGAATATGTTTAAGAAAAGAACCAGGAGGTATGAGGCTTAGTAAACAAGCTCACCCTCCTTACCAAATTAATAGTAGACAAACCTGTCTCATTGGGAAAAGTCAAAAAGCATGTAAAAAGGGGAAGGCAAAAAGTTTGGAGCCCTATGGGCATAGTTAAAGAAATAAGGAAAGTAAAGCAAACATTAGAAAGTTACTAGGAATAAGAAACATTTTCTTTGAAAGAACAAAGCAAGTGATTTGAGGGAATGTGAAGATAAAAGGTGGACTCCATGGGAGTGTGGAAGGGATTAAGCAATGGTAGAAATATGTGAAGGGAAATCTTGTTTTAAAAATGATACCTTGTTTCTTTGCAGCCTCTTCATTAAGCACTGTGCAAATCATGTAGGCAAAGAAACAATCAAATGTAAACATTTTGTCTATGGACCCCTTTGTTAAATCTGCAAAGGAAAATTAAGGATTCTACTGAAACTTAATTGGTTAACTGCATAAAGGAATGAACTCTATATATTGTAACTTTATTTTGTGGGTTTCAAATGAACTAGTTTTATTTTGTTTTGGATAATGTCCTCTTGCTTAAAATTGCAAACTGACAAGGCACAAATTGGTTAGTGCTTCTGTTGGGCATTCAACTTTTAAGGTTAAATTTAACTTTCTAGAAACCAAAGGATTAGTTTAGAAATTCAAGCTTTGAAACTTAACTGTCTCTTTCAAGGCTGAGTTGATAACACTTTTGGCTTGCTTTTAAATTCAACATTATATGTAAATACAGGCTGCCTGGTTATTTCAAAGGAAAGTGGACAGGGAAGGCTGTTGCTGTTTCAGCAGACACATCCACTGCACCCCTGTCCACAAACATAGAAGGAACAGCTCAGCTTGCAGAGCTGGCAGCAATCAATTAGCTTGTGAGGCAGGGGCCAGTACCATCTACACTAACTCCTGTACTATATGGGCTGGAGCCACCCAGTGGATTACTAACTGGGAAATAGGAGGAAAGCCTGTTTGGAGATTGGAATATTGGAAATGGATATACCAGCATGCAACCCCACATGCCTTAAGCATAAGTCATGTGTCCAAAAGAATAATACTCTAGCTGCATAGCTAAATAACCTAGCAAATGCAGCAGTACAAATTTTTGCTGCCCAGGTGGATTGGGAACGCCTGTACATTTGGCTACATAAAACCTTGGGACACACAGAGAGCTGGTGCGGCAGGCACATGCCAGGGGGTGGCCTATCACCCACAAACAAGCCAGAGCTCTGGTACAAGCTTGCACCCTATGTGCTGAACTCAGAAACATATAACAGAAAGGCAATGATTTGCCAGGCTAAGAGATGGAAAAATGCTATGGGCAACCTGGCAAGTAGAGTATATTGGTCCACCGCCCAGCAGTAAGCAAGGGTGGGAGTATGTTTTAACTGGAGTAAAAATTGTTTCAGGAATTGGTTTTTGCTTACTCAACCCCAGTGGCAACAGGGTTGTTTACAGTCATGGGACTAAACCACTTAATAGCCCTGGTCCCAACACCCCAGTTTGGGAACACAAACCCATGTACTGCACTCCTACAAGGGAAAAGGAGTCTGGACCACTGCAGATGCTGGGCTAACACCAATAACCATTACTGAGGCTTGGATTGTATCCAAGACCGGCAAACCTTATGTTTTATCACAGGAAACTGAGGCAATATCCCTGAACAGTGCTCCAGTGGGATGGATCCCTCCCAGTGCTGGTGTGAATCCGGGAAACCACCATAAACTTTTTGTATATATACACCGCTTGCTGTTGTGCTTGCAACCACTGGTGTTAGTTACAGACTATTAAAATAAGACATGGTACTCCAACTCGCCATGGTCTTCTTCCTCATCCCAACTGCTACTGCTGTACCAAAACATCTTACTTAACTCCTCTACTGGACTGGGAATCGAGTTTGTCCCTCTCAGCCCAAATGACTGGTGAAACAAAGTGACATCTTCCGATGGGGACCGGTATGGTTCGATGACAGCGACTACCGCAATCCTCTAAATAACTCTGGGGGGAGGTCAAGGGGGGAGGCAAGGGAAGTGGCAATGAACGGTATGGGATAAGACATGCTGTAACTAAAAATGTAAAGCCTCATGGCTAGATTGTATAGCCCAACACCTAGGACTTTCGTTAACTCCCTTCCTTCACTCTATTGTAAATACTATATTAACCATTTTACTTGTTGTAATTGCTTGCTGCATGTTTCTATGTATTGTTAGGCATTTTGTGTACACTGCTACCTCCTCTGCACAAATCTGGTATATGGCATTGGGAAGCGATCCTAATCAATCCCTTGATCCAAATTATCTGATCAGACCCTGCTGATAGGGCGATTTTAGCTTCCTCCAAGGAGGGCAAAGGGTGCTGGCATCACCGCCATCTTGCGTTCTGGGACATAGTGAGGCGTGTCAAGGGGGTGGAATGTAGCCAGACACAAAACCCCATCTTGTTTTTCCACGAGCCCCATCTTGTTTCCCCCCCCCCCAGAGAGCAAGAGAAAGGCAGTCAGCCTTTGATGCCCTGGGAACACAGGTTTGCTGCCTGTCCCTGACTCTACCATAAACAGAAACCAGACAGTAAATGGGCTAGCTGACGACCCGGGGCCTCCCGTCGCCCTGATGGCTAGTACCAGTAATTGACACGCCTGCACTGTCCCAGAGAGGAATCTTCGCCCATCACATACCAGAGGTGCCCATTGTCTGCATTTTCCCAGGTGTAAATTATGCATTGCACCCTTTGTGGGAAACTTGGCATTCAAAGCCATTTTTCCTTAATGGCCACTTGAGCCCAGGAAGAAGCCTACATGACCCAAGGGGTATAAAAGAGGTTCAGCAGCCCACCCTATTTGAGCTCCAATCATCTATACCTGCTGGCAGGTATTGATTGTCTCCCGAGGTCTGTGGGACGCCCAACCTCGCCCTACTTCTTCCCGAGGGATTGAGAGAAAGACGCTGGCCACGCCAAGTCTGGAACGCAGGGGTGAGAATATACCTGCTATGTGTCTATTTTGCATGCATTTAATAAGAGCTCAGAGAACCAAAGGGTTTCATGGTACCTGTAAGTGACTTCTTAGTGTAATTTCTGTTCTGTCCTTTGTAGTGTCTGTGTTATCTGTAACACAGTAGTAGCATTTAACAACTAAGTTTACCCTGTAACAATAAAATAGTAACTGTTTAAGCTTTAACCTGACTCCTTCAGTTGCTGTAACAGAACCAAGCACAATTTAAAAGAACTTCAGCCGGTCATAAGGGACTCACTGCCCTGACCGTCGGCTGACAGTGGGGGCGGGGAAGATTTGTCTTAGACTAAGGAATATGGATTTGCCCATTTGCCCGAGTCTAACTTTGTGAGCCAGAGACAACGATAGTTTAGTTGCATCTAGAGTAAACAAAGTAATCAAGGGAACAGAAAGAGCTATTTATGGTTGTGTTTATTTATGGTTTATCTGTACCTATTTTCTCTTTCTGTGGTCTCTGCTTACTGTCACTCACGTCTCTGTTCATTAGTAATACACTTACTTTTGGTTTTATTGTGACGTCACCTCAGTATTATGTATTACAGGAAAGCACAGGCCCTCACTACAGCTAGCAAGCTGGCAGGCATACTTTCCCTTTTGGAGGCAGTGGACTTGGTCATGTCTGAGTGTGTGTAGTGATAGGGGCTGGGTACCACAGGGAAATGCTCCTGCAGGAGGTATGAGAACTGGAGTTCACTGAATGTTACCAGCAAGGCAACGTTAAGACTGGCAGAGGCAAACCTGTGGATGTGGCGGGGACCTGACTAAGAATGTGAATGGTTAACCGGATAACCAGTAGGGGCTGGGAGCAGTTCCACGGCTGCCAGCAGGAAGGGGGCTGCTCCAGCTCCGTGGCACCCACCGCAGGGAGAGGCTGCTCCAGTTGGCTGGAGCAGCCCCTGTTTGCAGCGGGCCAAGAAGGCCCCAGGCAAAGCTTACTCAGGCCAGGCTGGAGCAGCCCCTGCCTGCAGCATAAGGGCTGCTCCAGCCCAGCTGGTTTGAAGCACTCCCCCTCCCCTGCCCTTCCCCTTTAATCTGTTAACCAGTTAAACTTAACATGTCACCTATTAACCAATTAAACAGGATTTTATCTCCCTAGAGTTGACAGAGTTAACCTCCAGCAAAGCTCTCTAGCTGAGGCAGACGGATAACTTAGTTCAGGGCTACTCAACACATCGGCCACATGCGGCCCGTTTGTTTGCGGCCTGCAGTGCAGTTTGGGTTTACGCAGGGCTTAACACGGAGCCTGCAGGTGGGATCCTTTTAACAGGATCTCCACTAGGAACACACTCCACAGCAGCGACTCAATATAGTGGTCTTCCGTTGAGATGCGTTTCAGTAGTTAAATTCCTGGACTGTCATTGCTCATTATAAGTGCTGTCATGGGGTGGAAATCAGGTAATATTGCATTTTATTAATATCAGTAGGACTGACTTAAATGGGGCCTGTGTGTTGTGTAGTCTTGCCTTAATCTTTATTCATGCCTGTCAGTGTGAAAGAAGCTATAAGTATGTGCAACCACACATAAGTTGTGGCCCTTGGCATGTGCTGTGAGTATCATTGAGGCCCCTGGGGCTTCCAAAGGTAAGTAGCCCTGACCTAGTTGCTTACAGTTTTGGGTACCCTGAGAAAGCATCACCGGGTGCTCAACACTATCTGGAAATCAGGCCTCTTTTGGGTGTGTAGTTGGGCACCCAAAATCAGTAGTTACTTTTGAAAAATCTCTGTTTCCATGTAAACACTTTTGATAATCACTTCCATAACCTGTATTCTTATACTCAGATTGTAAACTGCTTGGGAAGGGGCTGGGGTTTTTTGTTTTTGTTTTTTAAGTTCTTGCATTTGCATGGTACCTGACGCACTCGATTTCTGATCCATAACTGGGAGCGCGAGGGGCTTTGCTCATACAAATAATGCTGTTATGTTCATTTAATAGGGTCAGAGGAATATTCATGCTTCACTGTTTCTGGAGCTTCCCTTGGTTTTCTAATGCTAGAGTTCCCAATTTTGCCTGAACCTAGTGCAAAGACAGAACAGAGGTGACTCAGAATTGTGACAGGTATTTAGAAAGGCTGTTCAAAAATCACAGTATTAGGCACCTGTAGGAGTTGCTCTATAGTCAAGCAAACTCCTGTTTCCCTATCCTGCAGAGCTCTGATGGTGCTTATTTTCACAGATATTTAGTGACGCAGTTATGCACCCAGGTGGATTTTTAAAAGGGCCTCCTGTGCAGGGTTGGCACCTGCCTTCTGAAGGGTTAAGTGCCTAATCTGCCCTGATCCTTTTTAAAATCCGACAAGGCACCTACCTGCATGTTTAGGCAACTAACTTTGAAAATCTGGCCTGAAGCCATGTAGGTCGATACGTAATAAAACACTGGCAACTGGCCCATGAAAGCTGATGCGGGCACATGCGGCTCTAGCTATGGGGCTATAAAATTATAGAGTAGACATCCATGACCAGGCTGGATCCCCTGAGAAGAGAAGGTCCCAGATCTTGGGCTCCAGCCCAGGCCTGATTGCACTGTAAGCTTATAGGCCCAGGTAGCCCAAGCCTGATCTATACTGTAATTTTATAGCCCATGCCCAAGTCAGCTGACATGAGCCAGTGGCTGGTATTCTATTGCAGCAGTAATGGACATTTCCTTAAGCATTTTAAAAAAATGTTATCCCTTGTGCAAAATGGGCCTGATTGAAAGCCAATGGAAATCAATGGGAACTTCCCCTTTGACTTAAGGGAACTTAGAATCAAGCCCTAAATCATTAATTTCATTGACCGAGCTGCACACTGGGAATAAAGCACTACCTGGAGGAGTTGATATATGGCTTTCTGATCCTGTTGCTGTGCCATTGTTTTCATTTAATGCCCTACCTTCAGCGACTTTATTTCTTTTCTCCATGGTGAGAGGAACAGGTTGATGCAGAGTAGCTCCAGAAACTCCAAAGCTTTGATGAGGTTTTTGAAAATATTGTCTCCTGGTTCTTTTTTCATCTGTAAACAATTCTCTGCAATGCTGTAGAAACTAAGCTTGCTAAATCTCTCTGCAGGGCAGGCACCAGACTCCAGGAAGTGTTTAGCTCTTGTTTTTATCGTTGTCTCGTTGCATATCAGAAGTTTTCCTTCCGACCACTTCGTGCCATAGTATGCAACGTAGTCCATTAAAATGTCTTGTTTGGCAGCTGCTGCTGCTCGAAGCTCCTTCATGGTTTGCAGGACTGCCCCAACGGCAGAGTACTCTTACAATAAATTTCCAGCCGGTTATGGAATTGTCAATGAGGAAGTTGCTATCTTATCTTTGTTGAGTCTTTTCTTCTGATCTGTTATTGGCTTCCCCAGGGCAATGCAAAGAATTAAATGGTCACATTGTGTGTCAGTCAGGGCTCAAGTTACAATGACTGCTCTGCTGGAATCAGGAAGTAAAAACACAAGTCCAAAGCAAAAGTGAAACCTACTTGCTGTGACTATTAACCCTTTGTGCCTACAGCTGCTTTTCCGTGATTGCTTACAATGATGGAATGCTCCTGGAAATGTAGAGATAAAGTAAAATAAACTGATTTTAATGTCAGCATAAATAGCACAAGCACTAGGCTGCATTATTCATAATCCTATTTCATTGCAGCCCTCCCAGTGTTAAGATAAACTGCAGCCAGGGTTGCCAACTCTCCAGGATTGAAAGATTATTTGAATTAAAGACAATCATGTGATGAAATATCCAGGAATAAGTCCAACCACAACTGGCAACCTTACCTTACAGCAGTTGCAATTTTTTTCTTCTGACTGCTGTGCTATTCTACAATAGTCCAGACATACTAGAGGACTACAATTTGCAGCAGTGAGTCTGCAGCATTTGGAGCCAATGCTCACAATAGTGAAAACCGCAGTATTTTTTAAATAAGGGTTTACAATAAAAATGGTAAAGTTAGTGGAAAAAGATAAGCACTTGTAATATTAATCTTGGGAACCATTTCCACTTGTGAAGAAGTGTTCTTTGTAGAGGTCCAAAACATCCTCACTCCACTCTCACCCGCTGACCACTGCACTATTCATGTCAGTCTCTAGGATCAGACCCCCAAAACATAAGCGCAAATGAAGTGTCTTATTTGCAGTCTTTTTACAGGCCAAACTCCTGACAACTTTATTTGGTGCAGGATTGGATGGGCGGGTCAGGGTGCAAGTGGTCTGGTCAGTGTCATTAAAGCAGTCCACAGAATATTGAGTAGTCTCCAGCAGTTCTCTGTTACCTTTATTCATTTTATTTTTCATTCTTTAATGTTGTGAAAGCAGCTGTTGCATTAGGAAACCCCCCCCCCCCCCCCCCCCAACGAGAACATAAAAGAACCTAAGTGGTTTTGCCAATTGGGAAGAGGTATAATTAATTCAGATAGGTAGAACTAAATACTGTATCCAGGTACAAAATTCCATAGCAAGAGGCTGCTGGACCTGTCCCCAGCTGAATGGAAAAGTCTGATCATGGTCATGATTTTCATGCCAAGCTGGACTTTCATTTTACAGGATGTTCAGGGTTTCAGCCACAGAAGGGAAACTCTGCAACAGCTGCAGGTTCAAGACTGGAGGGTCTGAATGAAATAGGACTATGAATAGTGTAGCCTCTTCCCTGTGCTAGTTATTTTGACATTAAATTCAGTTTATTTTACTCTGCCCCTAAATTTCCAGGATTAGAAGGTGAGCAGCATCTTCCGGAGTCCCTTCTACTGTCTTCGGTGGGATAGGTTTGTCATCTGGATTTTGGATGCAACACTTGGAAGACTGGTTCAGATCTCGATCCAGACACTTTCAAATTCAGTGGTGTTTAATTTGGAAACTGGATTTGGGACTCTTGTCAGAGCTGTCTGTACCCATATGTAGAGTACTCAGTTGTGTAGGGCACCAAAAATTTGGGGCACCACTAAGGTTGCCAGGTGTCTGGTATTCTACCGGACAGTCCGGTTTTTGGGCATTCTCTCCAGTAAAAAAAAATTCAGAAAATACCAGATGTGTGCAATGTCCAGTATTTCCTGGATTTCTGGCTGGGCGCTAGCCGGAAGCCTGGCAGGGGTGGGAGGAGTGGCTGGGAGGCAGGGCGCGAGCGGCATTGGGAGCCTTGGCTGCATCTGATGTCTTGAGGAGGAGAAGCCCTGTCCCTGCTCCTGAGTGCGTGGTGGAGCCGCAGCCAGACTCACTCGCGCTTCTCTGGACAGTGCACGGGACTGACAGCGCCCCGGGATCTGCATGTGCCTGGGTCAGTCCCACCCCCTCCCCCCACTTCCTCTGACCAGCTTCACAGCCCCCGACCCCCACGGCCACCCCTGCTTCCTGCTGGCCAGTTCTTCTCCTCCCGATCTCCCCGGGCCAACCACACTGCCCCCAAACCCTCCCCCATCTCCCCGGGTCAGCTACCCCCCGCCTGCCAGCCCTGCCCCCGGCCCCCCCCCGCATCTCCTCTTGCTAGCTCTCCCCCCCCCAACATCTTCAGCCAGCCAGCCATGCTGCCCCAACCCCACGCTCGCCAACCCTGCCCCCTGGCCCCTCCATCTTCTCTGGCTAGCTGTACTGCCCCCATCTCCTCTAGCCAGTCGCGCTGCCCCTGACATCTCCGACATCTCCCCGGGCCAGCTGTGCTGCCCCAACCTCCCACCCACCAACCCCGCCTCCGGCCCTCCCATTTCCCCCAGCCAGCCACTCTACCCCCGCCTCATCTTCTCCAGCCAGCCACGCTGCCCTGATCCCTCCCTCATCTCCCTGGACCAGCCATGCTGCCCCAACACTCCACTCTCCAGCCCCGCCCCCCCATCTCCTCTGGCTAACCGTGCTGCCCCAGACCCCTACCCCATCTCCCCGGGACAGCTGCACTGCCCCAACCCCACGCCCGCCAGCCCTGCCCCCTGGTTCCCCCATCTCCCCTGGCTAGCCACGCTGCCCCTGCCTCCCCCTCCCAGCCAGCCCTGCCCCCCTTCCAGCTGGTCCCCTCCCCCCATCAAGCGTGTCCAGTATTTTTTTCTAAACCTACCTGGTAACCTTACAAGTGGGAGACGATTGTGGCTGGATTTAACAAGCTGCACATGCTGAGGAGGGGGGGGGGGAGCCGCTGTTTCTGCAGAGGCTGGCAGAGGAGCAGAGGGAGACCCTGAAGACTCCCATGGCTGGGTGGGATACATGGCCGGGGGGTTAATGGCTGAGGAGAGGCGGTTAGTGGGGGGGCAATGAATGACTGGGAGGGGTTAGTGGCCAGGGGGGTTAATGGCTGAGTTGGGGGAGTGACAGCACAGGGGCGTTAGCTGCTGGGGGGCAGGGGTTATTGGCTGAGGTGGGGGGGGGGGTTACAGTCCAGGAAGGTTAATTGTTGAGGTGGGAGGGTTGAGTGCTGGGAGGGTTGATAACTGAGGCGGGGAGGTTATCACAGGGGGAGCTAATAGCCGAGGTGGGCAGTTAGCAACCTGGGTGGTTAGTGGCTGAGGTTTGCATGTGAAGAGATGTTACACGCCAGGGCTACGTCTACACTGGCCCCAAATTCCGGAAAAGCGATGCAAAGCAGGTAAGTCAGGAAGGTAGGAATAAGAGATCCTCCAGAAAAGGAGGATCGGGCCAGTCTAGACGCTTCTTTCCGGCTTTTCCCCAAGCTGGGAAAAAAGCGGCAGACATGTTTATTTAAATCCGCGGGGGATATTTAAATCCCCCGCGGATTTCCCTATGCTGATTTACCTGCTTTGCATCGCTTTTCCATTTTTAGGGGCCAGTCTAGACGTAGCCTAGGAGACTTAATGGCTGAGATGGGGGGGTGTTAGTGTCCGGGGCATTTATTGGCTAATGGGGATGGGGAGAGCCAGGTGTTGGAGGGGTTAATGGCTGATGTGGGGGTTTAGTAGCCAGGAGGGTCAATAACTGGGGGGAGGGGGTTAGCGGCCAGAGGGGTTCGTGGCTGGGGTTGTTAATAGCCAGGGGCGTTAAAGGCTGAGGAAGAGGATTACAGGCTAGAAGGATTAATGGCTGATGAGGGGGTTTAGTGGCCAGGAGGGTCAATGGCTGAGGTACAGGGGGTTAGTGGCCAGGGAGTTCATGGCTGAGGAGGAACGATTAGTGCTGGGGGGGGGTTAGTGGCCAGGGGGGTTCATGGTTGAGGTGGGGGGGGTTAGTGGCTGGGGTTCAAGTCATGTCAACAGGGGATTCTCCATCCCTTGACATCGCTTAGCCATGATGTGAGGGTGTCAGTAACTCAGCCAGGGAGTGTAGGGCAGGGACCAGGGGGGCTGGGTGAGGTTCTGGGCCTGAAGGTGCAGGGGGTCAGACCAGATGCTCATGATGGTCCCTTCGGCCATTCAAGTCTGTGCCCAGGAGACCAGCCTTTGTGCTGCTGTGGTATGCCTGGCCCCAGCTCCAACCCAGGGCTCTGACAGTCACTGCTCTGACTGCTAGGCATGACTGCTCCAGCCAGGAGTCTGGGAGGGCTTTGCCTGGGGCGGGGCTGTTGTCATGGCAAGAGAAACACTCCTCCTGTGCCTGTGAGCTGCATCCCACAGAGGGGGCTCAGCTGGCACCGCTCTGTCCCCACTGGCCCTGGGGTGTAGCGGCCCCTTGGCCGTCATGGGAAAAGTGTTTCACGTCCTCTGGTTTGCAGGGAATGGCTGAAACAGACCCGAGTGTGTGCTTACGGCCCAGAAAGCAAAGCTCATAAAAACACAAATTGGCTTATTTCTCTTCAATCTCTTGATTTTAAACCAGTCTCACAATTTTTTTACTTGGCTCCTGCTATTGCTACACCCGAGGAGGGTGGAGATTTTGGCATCGAGGGAGCATCTCTCGGAGGCCATAATTCATTTTTGCTCTTCCAGGCTATGCAGGAGGAGGCAGCAGGGACTCTAGAGTCAGCGGGAGGCTGGATAAATCTGGGCTGGACACAGTGTTTTGTGCCTGGCTGAGCAGCAGGTTCCTTCATACCCCAGTCTGTACCCACGACTCTCTGGCCACTCCCTGCCGGGCAGGGGCAGATGAGAGCGCCATGGGGCCCTGGGCAGCACAATTTTGCGCATGCACCACGGCCACAGCTGACTGTTATTAGCGCATGCGTGGGGTCTTTCGAAGCACGGGGCCCGGGGCAGCCGCCCCGCTCACCCTGCCCTAGATCTGCTGCTGCTTCCAGGGGTGCTGCCGCGTGAGCCCTGCCCTGGCCCTGGGAGTTCCTGGCCAGGCCCTCCTTTGTTCCTCCCCTCTCCGTCCAGGCAGATCTCTGAGCTGGGGGAAACCTCCCCTTAGAACCTACCGCCGCCTCTGTGGAAGTGGTGGGAAAGGGGCTGCCAGGAACTCCTGGCTGTGTTGGCTCTCGGGGTCATAGAGGAATCCCCTAGTGCAGCGTTTCTCCCCCTGGGGGTCCCCACCCAGAAGGGGGCAGCAAGGCGAGGGCAGGAGGGTCGCTCACAGGGGCACCGGACATTTGGACTTTCCCAGCTGTGGCATCGTCTTCAGTCTCCAGGTCTCCGTCCCGGAGGAGTTTGGAAATAAGAAGAAATGTCCCTGATCTCTCCTGGACTTCTGAGCTCGGCGGCTGGAGGGGCAACTGCTCTCTGCCGCCCAGCCTGGCCAACAGCAGCACGGACGGAAGGGTGGCAACGGCATCACCAGCTGAACTTCCTTCTGCTCTGCTGCTGCTGCTGGCACTGACTTCAAAGGGAGCTCCTCTTCCTGCTGCGCTGCTGCTGGCAGTGGGGTTGCCAGCCGGGTTGGGCACCTGACCCCTTATAACTGCCCCCAGCCTCCCTGTTAGTAGCAGTGCCACTACCAGCAGAAGTGCAGAAGAAAAGGAGGCACTGCCATACCAGGCCACCCTCCCTTCTGCGCTGCCTTCTCAGGTAGGCACCTGGCCCCCACGCTCTGGCTGCACACCAGCAGCTTCAGCGCAGAAGGGAAAGTGGCAATAACAGATTCCCCACCCCTGCCTTCTGTGCTGCTGCTGGCAGCCATGTTGCCTTCTAAGCTGCATGTCCTGCCAGCAGCCACTGCGCTCCGCCCCCGGCATTGAAAGCCGGGTTGTCCCCAGCCGTGGCACTGAAGGAAGGCGGCACTCACAGAACATGCCACGTTCCTTCTGTGCTGCTGCTGGAGCAGGAGTTGCTGCCCTTTTCAGGTCCCTGACCCATTGCATTGCTTCCCAGCCACCCTCCCCCCTGCAGCCAGCCCCCGCACCTGAGGTTCCCCACCCTGCCATAGGGATCTGCACTGGATGGGAGTCTCGCTGGGAATGGCCTGGCCAGGCCATGAGCACCCAGGGCAGGGCTGCGACGCGCCGTGTTTGCTGTGGCTTCTCCACCAGGCGCCCTGGCTGAAGGGCACCGGCAGCCCGAGCTCGGGGTCTGAGGGAAGTGGCGCGATGGGGAGGCCTCTGCTCCAGGCTTCAGCAGGTCCCCAAGGTGCAGCCCCCGTCTGGCCTCTCTGCCCTGGCCGGTTGGTTTCCTCCTCTGCTGCCCGGGTCCCGTGTGTGACCGCGCCTGGCCCTGGCTGCTGGGCCAGTTCTTCAGTCTGCACCATGACACACTCAGTGCCAGGGCTGGCAGCATCACCATCGGGCCGCTGGGTCCAACCCGCGCCTGGTGCCGAGGGGACGGCAGCTTCTCCTGCCACAAATCCTGCGGGCTCCCAGCTTCCCTCTGGCAGTGCCTGGCGTAGGGCAGCGCAGCCTAGTGGGTGGAGTCCGTAACCGGCCCCTTTTCTCAGGGCATTGTGGCCCAATGGCCAGTCAGTACCTAGCCCCTTCTCTCAGGGCAGTGTGGCCCAATGGCCAGTCAGTACCTAGCCCCTTCTCTCAGGGCAGTGTGGCCCAATGGCCAGTGACAGTTTTTTGCCCCTTTAGGCAGGGCAGTGCAGCCTAGTGGCTATAGTCTGTAAGCTGGCCTTGACTCACGAGGCTGTGCAGGTCGCTGTCCATGAACAGGGGATGGGTGGGCGGTTCCATCCCCCGCGGGGGCAGCCCCTCCCTCTCCTCTGGCGCCCGGCCGCGGCTGCAGCTCCAGTCCCGCCGTGAGCAGGAAAAGCTCTGACCAATGCGCTGATCCTGCTGGTGGCTCCCTCCTGTGCTGAGCTGGGGCACTTAGGCCCAGGGTCAGATGAGAGGAGCGGGCATGTCCCCGTGCCCGGGTTCCTCCTGTCCCAAGAGAGCAAGGGCCTGTCAGACGCGGTGCCTGGGAACCAGGGGGGCAGTGAAAGCTGGGCCCTGGGATGGGCGCAGCGCCTCTCTAGTGCCCCTCAGGGCCAGACCCCTCCTGGCCTATCAGCTCAGGAGCTGCTGACGCCTCCCACCCCCATCCATCCCCCGCGCCAGCTGTTCCCCTGCAGCGTCTGGCTGCCCGAGGGCCCTGGCTGGGGCTGGGTTCCTGCGGGCTGCCTCCCTGGCCCCACAAAGAGCTGGCGCCTTGGTGCCTGGGGAGGGGCTGGTCCTACATGGAGCATGGGGGAGGGGAGAGAGACAGACTCACCCTCCCGTGGGGCTGCTCTCAGAGGCTCTGGTGCGCAGCAACAGGGCTCCCATTCCCTGGAGGGGGCGGGGGCAGGCTTGGGGAGCCACATTTCAGCAGGCCCCCTGGCCTGGCGTCTGTCAGTGTCAGGACTTGGGGGCCCGTTGCCCAGCGGGGTCTCTTACCTCTGCCACAGCAGCAGTGGGCAGAGGGGTCAGGCCCCTCCCTGGCTGGCCTCAGCTGGGCCCCAAGCTCCCTAGTGGGGGGCTGTGCTGAGCTGGGATGGAAGGGAGGAGACCGGGCCCCATCAGTGTCCTGCAGCCAGCTCCCAACCCCCCTGGGCCAGGCGCCTCCCTCCTCAGGCTGGAGCCACTGGGGAGAGGAGCTAATGAGACCCCCAGCTTCTGGGGCAAAGGGCGGTGGGTAGGGCACTCCATGGGGACTTGCTCCTCCAGATGCTCCAGAAAGACAAGGAGGGACCCAGGGCGGGGAAGGAGCCTGGCTGCAACAGGGGCCCTTAACGTCCCAGGGTCTCCCCTGAGCCAGGAGAAGATGATCTGGGCCCCAGTCCGGCTCAGGCCTGTGGTTGCCAGATGGTTTCAACAAAAATACGGGACACACTTACCTTCCATCCCAACCGACATTCCATCGTCCTCGGGAACTCCCGGCCGTTTCCACTGTCTCATTTCTATTGTCTCCATTTCTTTCCCACACAGAGAGCTCAAATACTGGCCTGTCTGATTCCAGACTGGACACCTGGACACCCTGCTCAGGCCTGGCTCTGACTCTGCCTTCCCCAGGGGTCACTGCCAACCCCCAGCCCTGCGGCCTGTGGGAGCCGCCTGCCCACCCCTGGGCCAGGGGCCAGCTCAGAGGTAACTCAACTCCAACGCAGGGAGGGGGGAGTTACAGCCGGGCTCTGCTGCTCCTGGCCTTGGCTCTCCCCTAGGACACCCTGGGCATGATGCAGGAGCTGACGCGCTGTGGGGGAGAGAGATGGGGCAGGGTCAATAGACCAGTGTCCAGGCTGTGCCAACGAGCCCTCTTCCCCACCCGGGTGTGTGGGATTTGAGGGTCCCTATCCCAAGGCCAGCCAGGACCTGATATCAACTTCCATTCCTTCCCCTGTCCCTGATGCATCCAGGGAATGCGTTTGCTCTACTGATTTTTTTGTGGAAGTGCAAACCCGCTCTTTTGGAAGCCCAGTCTTCCTCCTCCCATCAGGAAGAAAGGAGCTTCTGAAAGAGGGTTTTTACTGACATTTGACTTCAGAAATGCCTCTTCAAAAAAAAAAAAAAAAAAGACTCAAATTGCAGTTCACTATTTCCATAACTTTTTCTGGAAATAGAACACACACTCCTGAAATGTGGTGCCCAGAACTGGAGACAATAATCCAACAGCAGCGAGACTCCAATTGAAGACTAATCAGTGCAGAGTAGAATGGAGGAAGCACCTCTCGAGTCTTGCTCACAACACTCCTGTTAATGGAGCCCAGAATCCTGTTTGCTTGGTTTTGCTACAGTGTCACACGATTGATTCCTATTTCCCTTGTGATCCACTATGAACCCCTAGATTCCTTCCTAGCCAGTCGCTTCCCATTCGGCATGTGCCAAATGGGTTGTTCCTTCCTAAGCGGAACACTTTGCATTTCTCCTCATTCAACTTCATCCTGTTTACCTCAGCCCATTTCTCCACTTTGTCCAGATCAGTTTGAAGGATGACCCCCCACTCCTCCCAGCTTGGGATCATCTGCAAACTTACTAAGCACCCTCTGTATGCCAATAGCTAAATGGCTGATGAAGACAGGGAAGCGTCCCAAAACAGACCCCTGCGGAGCCCCAGCTGTTAGGCCCTTCCCACCTGGCTGGGAACCATTCATAAGGACTCCCCGAGAACAGTTTGAAAGAGAACAAAAGGCCGCCAGTCTCTCCTGTCAGTAACCACCTGCTCGGCCATTCGGCAGTGAGACTCTGGGAGCTCGGGGGGGGGGGGGGTCTCAGCACACGTCCAAACAGAGGGCCCAGGTCACCTCCAGCTCCCAGCGCTCTGCTAGCCCGAGTGCTGTGTGAGGCCTCCCAACCCCCCAACACCCACGGCCTCTGCTTGGTGGGGTGGAGGGCAGGAAAGGGGGAAAGACGCAGAAAAAGGCGAGACAGAGGGGAGGCAGGGGGCAAACGGGGAAGCAGACTGAGCAGGCTCCAAACTTTTCCGAGGCTCCGACCGTCTCACCAGGGCTGACACGACCGGCCGCAGAGAAGGTGAAAACGCTGACAAGACTCCTCCTGGCCCCTGCCCCTCGGTCCCAATTTTCTATCCGGCCCCCGCAGAGAGCCTGGGAAGGGGCCATGCTGCTGCCAAGCCACAGGAAACTGCGCTTGCCCCAGCCTTGCACCTCTATCCTGAGTGGCTGTTGCCAGGGACTCTTTGTGAGGTCATCACTGTCCCCCAGTGGGCTGTGGTCGTGCAATGGGCCCTTTGTGATGTCACTGCCACCCTCCCACCCATCCTCTGCTAGGCTGGTGTCCTGGTCCTGGCCGGCCCCTCTGGGTGTTTGAGGGGTTCCCCTGAAGCCCCACTGAATGGCAGTAGGGTCTGGGGCCCAGCGGGCTGGGCAGTTGTGAGGGACTGGGCCAGGTCTGGGCACAGCTTAGGGCATCCGCTAAGGGTGAATTGCTCAAATTCGGGGCTCCTTACAGCCCCCAGACTGGAGACCTTTCCAAACAGGCCACAAACCAGGCCCAGAGGGCGCTTCAGCTGCCTGCCTGAAGCCTCCCGAGCAAAACCCCTCCAACACCCCAGCAATATCCACGCCCCAGATGGCTCCAGGCCTCATACACAGGTGAGGGGTCTAGAACCCAATCTCACCTTCCCCGAACAAGTTCTGTCCGGTTCCAAGAAACCAGCCACAGATCCCCGGTCAATTTACCCACTGGATCTTACCCACAAATCACGCTGCGCCAATCCTTTAGAATCTACCATCTAAAGGTTTATTACTACAATAAAGAAAAGCATGAGAGTGAGGTTGCTAAAGTATCATACATTACATGCATCGAATCTCTCAGTTCTCGATGCAGGCTCTAGCAGAGAAGTTATAGCTGCTGGCTTAAAAGTCCTTGTTGAGCATCCTAGGTCAGGATGGGTCCACAGTTCTTTCCGGCTCTTCGATCCCTGCACTGCTGCCTCTGGGATGAAGGGCTGAGCTGAGATGGAGTCGACCACATGGCATATTTATACTTCCTTCCTGGTCTCTTCTTGGCTGCAGCAGGTCACCTGGCCAGCGGCCTATCTCTGTGTTCTCTGCTGGCAGCCCTTAGGTGTCAGCCCTCATTCTTGACGTGTGTCCTTGGCCTATTGACTGCCATTGTCCCACCCACATAGCCTCACTAATTAGCATGTCCATAGACCGAACTTTGCCCAATACTCAAGCACATTCAGAGAGACTTCCAGTCTCCATACAGATTCCTAACTACACACACAGACATTATACAGATATAAGAAGAGCAGATACAGAATCAGAAGAAAGTAAGCTTTTGTTTGACCCCTTACATGGCCCCCTCTGTACCACTTTTGGGGCGAACACCCCCCCCCATGTGACCCGCCTGCTCCCCTCGCTATCCAATAACATGACAGCAGTGAGGCCCCAGGTGCTGCTCCCCTTAGCCCCACCCAGCTTTTCACTCATTAGCAGAATTTAAGGCCAGAGGGGCCCATTAGAGCATCAGGTCTGCCCCCTGCACATCCCAGCCCTCTGTATCTCCTCAAAGTTGCTATGTTCTGACCCCACACACACCAGAAAGGCAGCTCGTCTGCACTGGAGACACCAAAAATCCCTCACTGCCTTCCTCACTGGATTTGGCTGTTTGTGCCAATGGTGCATCAGCCTCCCCGGGAAATATTTGTGCCTCATTTCTCCCATGGGCTTGTCTTTTTGCCCCTTCCTGCCACCAGCCTTGTTCTGCCTTTTTCTGCAACATGAACTAGCCCTTTCATCAGGGACGTTTTCGCTCCAGGAAGCCTTTAGACACGTCTGTGAAGTCCCCTCTCAGCGTCCTTTGGCTGACGCTAAATAGAAGGTGTTTTTCTTCAGCTCTCGGAACATGGGGCTCTTTGCTGCACCAGCTCCTGTTTTCCAACATCTGTTTCTATGTAGCCCAGGAGGCAGCCGCGGCCTCCAATCTCCATCTCCCGGAGGCTGTGTCGCCTCCCGGCCCTGCTCACCCCTCTGCCCATATGCCTAGTGACGCCTGGAGCCACCTTCCCCACAGCAGTGCCCTGTGGGTGCCCGTTGAGCATCTTGTCCTGCATGGCCCCAAAATTGTTCTCACAGTTCCTGCCTGCCGGGGACAGCTTCCCACTCTAGGGGTGGGCCTGCTTACTTTGGGATGGGGCAGGGCCTTGCCTTTGGCTCTGGGAAAACCTGGTTTGGTGGCCTGGGTCCAGCTTCATGGGATCCAGATGGCTCCATGTCACTGCCCTGGCCTCAGCCTGATTTGACCCTACTTGGGTTTTGGTCCCTGCACATTTGGGGAGGGCTGCTTGGCCCTGAGGGACTCATTCAACGTCACACGGGGAGGCAGTGGAAGAGCCGGGTGTCCCAAATCCCAGCCTGGAACCTTAAGTACCTTGCATGGATAATTGAAATACAGCAGCTAGTGCAACAATCTCAGCCACCAAGCACCCACAGACAGGGCTGCTGTGCCCATCCAACGCAGATGCCAGTTCATTTAGCCTCCCCTAGTGCTTTGCATGGAACAAACGGGGAACCAGGCGGTGGCCAACCCTACAGGCATTGCCAGGCTGTGCTCAAGGGCTTTGTCTTTGACCCCAAGGAAAGCCAGTCTTACTAGAGCAGACCTGGGGAAAATATGTCCCAAGGGCTGAATCCAGCCAACCAAACCACCAGATCTGGCCTGTGGAAGCAGCAGGGAGCCCCAGACAGGTGCCTAGCTCACCCCACAGGCCCGCCCACCATGCGGCTGCAGGGCTCCATTGACTTTGAAACTGGAGGGGAGGGGGGACGTTATAGGAGCCATCACACCCCTAGCACATTCTCATTGGCTGGTTTCTGGCAGATCCAGCCAATAGGAGCTGATTATTGGAATAACAGGCAGCCAAGAATAATCACACCCCCTCTCTTTGGCTGTATTGTTCTTTAAGCACATGGCCAAGCAGGCAGGTTGTCTGGCTGGGAAACGTTTTGAGCTCTGCAAACAGGCAGGTCAGTTTGTAGGGTTGCCAGGTGTCTGGTTTTCTACTGGACTGTCCGGTTTTTGGGCCCTCTGCCCGGTAAAAAAAAATCCAGAAAATACCGGACATGTGCAATGCCTGGTATTTCCCGGTTTTTCGGCTGGGCACTGGACGGAAGCCTGGCATGGGCGGGGGAAGTGACTGGGAGGCGGGGCGCGATCAGCCCTGGGAGCCCTGGTTGCGTGTGAAGCAGCCCAGTCCATGCTACTGTGCGCTGGTCAAGCATGTGGTAGAGCCGCAGCCGGCCTGACTCACGTGAGACGGGAGTGCCCTGAGATCTGCACAGCCCGGGTCAGTCCTGCTCCCCGCCAGCTGATTCATTTCCCTGCCCCCTCTGCCAGCTCTGCGAACCCCCATTTTGGCTCTGGATCTTCCCCAGCCAGTCCCTCTCTCCCCTCCCTCTACCACCAGCTCTGTGTCCTGCTGGCCGGTTCCTGCTCCGGATCTTCCCTGGCCAGCCCCACTGCACCCCCCGCTAGCCCTGCTTCTGGCGGCCAGTTCTCCTCCCCTCCTGAGCTCCCCCGGCCAGCTCTGCCCCTGCCGGCCGCCCCTCCCCCCCCAATATCCCGTGGCCAGCCCAGTTCCACCCGACACTCCCCCCCCCCCCGATGACCTGCTTACCTGGTTCTGTAAGGCTGCTGGCACAAAACGGAGACTTTTTTTTTCTTTTTTGCTCAACAACTTTGGTCTCCTCCCCCCCCCCCTTATTTTTCCTTCAACAGAATTTTTTCTCAAAAAATTTTTTTTGGGGCGAGGGGGTATTCGATATTTTTGTTTCAACCATATGACAACCCTAGGCACCACTGGGTCTTAATGGCTCCCCATCTGTTTCTTCCTATCGCTGTTCTGTGGCTCTGCTTCCTCCAGAAAGGTTCTAGTTAACTAAAAAGTGACAAAGCCCACCAGACCTATTAGCAGAACCTTGAACCCGTGAAAGAGCCAAGTGGCAATAAAGCCATTGAACAGGCATTTGCCAATCCCAGGTAAATACTGTCAGTTACTGAATTTACTGTGTTAATCTATAGGACCTTGGTTTAAAATTTGTTTACAAATTATTTAAATAGTGTGTTGCTGAAGATTGTAAAATCACGCCTCTAAAAAAGTGTTGTCCTCCTCCAGCTGCCATCAGGTATAGGGGCACCAGTTTAATAGTACTGCATAGGGGCCCATAAATTCTAAGGAACGGCCTTGTGCCTTGTCTTTGGCCAGCACATTGTTTATGCAGGTCTGCTCCTGTGTGTTAATGTCTGTTCTCCCTACTCTTTTACTAGTCTTCTAGGACTGTCATTTATATGATATAAATCAAAGATATTGTAATCCACCATCATGCCACTGTCACCCTCCGAACTGCACTGCTGATTTTAGGTCTGAATTTGGCGTCGTAAATTCTTAATGGTGTAACTCATGATAGATTATCCCTGTTACAAGATAGGGATTCATTTTCAAGCACCATTTTCTTGCTAATCCCTTTGAATAAATGGTTCCCCTTGATTAATTTTTCACCAAAGCCCAGATTCGCATACACAGTCATTTGCTGCTCCCTCTTTTCCTGCACAAGACAGCTGTGCTCTGTTGCAATCGAATCAGTTTTGAATCTGACTTCTCAGGCTTTCTAGAAACTCGTGCCTTGCTAATCGTTCCAAGTGAAATGTCATTGGGAATTTCTGATGTAGAAATCATGCCTGGATAATTGCTAGATAGAAATTGCTGATTTAGCCAGGAATAAAGACATATCAGGATGAGGCTGGCTGGCCATCTGCTGCAACATTTCAGTGCCCCTTCCCCTCCCTTTTGGAGTCAGGGAGATGGCACTGCTGTGTGTCAGGAGCCTATGGGCAGCTCAGCGGCATCATATGCACACAGCTATTGACCCAAACTCGGGTCCAGTGTCCTTGTTGTCCTTGTTTCTGCTCCCCCCCCATTCTGCTGAGTTGAGGTCTGGCCTGAGACAGGGTATTTGGGGTTGGTGGAAGGAAAAGGCAGCTAGAATTGAGAGTTGATGTGCTGGAGGATGAATGAGTGTGGCAGAGAGAGGCTGAGGGCCAGTTATAAGAATGAGAGCTAAAGATGGAGGATACAAAGCAGGATTTCCTAATGCATTATATTTTTCTCGACAGAGGTGGTGCTTTTTGGCCAGGAATGAAGAAATCTAGCAAGGCAGGATGTAGACTTTTTCATTGCTGTTGCTCCAAGCAGCCAGGTTTATTTTGCAGTACCACTCTCTCTCTCTCTCTCTCTCTCTCTCTCTCTCTCTCTCTCTCTCTCTCTGTGTGTGTGTGTGTGTGTGTGTGTGTGTGTGTGTGTGTGTGTGTGTGTGTGTGTGTGTGCGCGTGCGCGTGTGTGCGTGTGCGTGCGTGCACGCTGTCATCTCTTTAAGGATACATCTACACTGGCCAGTCTTCAACACGAACATATGCAAATGAGGGGTGGGGAATTCTATGCTTTCTTTTGGGTGATGGTTCCAAAGGCTTAGAAATCTGGCATTTCTGAGACTAGGGCTGCTGATGGGCGAGAGGGAAGGGGGCAGTTGCCCTATGGCCCAGCGACTTGGGACAGTACCGTGAAGCCCCAGGACCATTCAAACGCTGCTGGACCCCCATCCAGCAAGGTCTGGGCATCTCTAAGAGAGATAGGAGAGGTGTGGTGCAGTCTGGGCTGCGCTGAGGGCTGGCTACCCCTGGCCCAGCCACTTCTGCCTGAGGCCCTGCCTCTTCCAAAGGGCCCAGACCCGAGGTCTCTCCCCACATTGCTCAGGGCCTGGCGAAGTCTGTCACCAGCAGTGGTGCAGGAACAGTTTTTGGAGTGGGGGTGCTAGGTGATACATACACCCCCCTTACCTTTGTCTGTGCCCCTCACTGACTCTTGGAGATGGGCTCAGCACCTGGGACCTCACATGTAGGGCTGGCAGTCAGGACCTCATGTCCAGTGGCTGTGTGGGACCTTGCAAACAGGGCCAGGTGGAAGGGCCAGCAGCGGGATGCAACGCTGATGGCCAAGACCCTTCATGTGGGGCTAGCACCTGATCAGGAGTTGGAGTTGGGGGCTGAGCCCCTGTGCGTGAGGATGGCAGCTGAACGAGACCCAGGGCTGGAAGTGGAGACCCCAAGCAGGGGAAAACAGAGTTGGCCAGAACCCTGGGTGGCAGGGGCATGTGGCTGGGATGCCCCAAACCTGGGGGTGCTACAGCACCCCCTGTACCTCTATTTCCCACACCTATGCCCACCAGCCCTGTCGCATACCAGCACCAGGGTACTTCACTGGTAATTGCTCTCAAGTCCAAGGTGGCTCAGGTTTGTGCCACTGACTTAGCAGGGCAAGTCGCGATAGGCCATTTTCAGTTGCTTAAGCCAAGCAGACGCCCATCCACTGTGCCACCATTTTTAAACAAAAGCCCAGGAAAGACTTTGTTGTCCAGTCTGTGATTTGCTTTGTCCTCGGCTTCTTTTACAGTTTGTGACACAGAAATAAATCCGGCTTTAACCTCTCACCAACCTACAATATCCTGTTGGGAGCAGCGCTGTGACACAATGATCTCGTTTGTACACTGAGCTTTCATTGCTTCATCTTTGCTGGCATCTAATCTGGCAAAAAGTGCCTCTCCCCCTTGAATTTATTGGATTAATTCACAGCAAAAGAGTCGAGAGAGCTCAGCAAACTGGCAAACAAGTGCTTGTCACTGCTGGAGTGATTACTGTCATATTTATGTTCCAAAGACTGCAACTAAGTAAAAACTTGGTCAGTAGTTCCAAGAGAGAAAGAATGATGGCTCTGAGGCAACAGAAGACCAATCCCAACTCTTGCACAAGCAAGCACAATTCCCAGGCGATCCAAGAGCTATTTTGCTAACCTACACTAATGCTGAACTGAACCTAGTACTTAACTACAAATGTGGTGAAATACATTCCAGTCATTTAAATACATGAAAACCAAAGAGCTAGGAAAAAGTATAACATTCAAATGCATACACATTAGTTCTGGGCAGACACTACAAATGTCACCATATTTGGTTCTGCATAGTGTGCTGTGATATTCCATAGCCTTATGTGATGGACGCCATAACCTAGATGCTTTATGCAAGATAGCTCATGTAACATATCGTTGGAAAGGCTGTGAATTACTGAATATGATTATTTTTTGTATGCATGTACAGGAAACCCTTGCCATTCACAGTGGCTGTGTTCCTGGCACCACTACGAATGGCGAAATGTACAAATACGAAGAGCTGAAACACCTGGCCCCTGGTGAGTTCCCCTGGCTCCCAAACTCATCACAAGGCCGTGGAGAACTCACTGAAACTTGCAGGAGCCATGGTGAGCTCCCCACAGATCTTGGCCCCTGTGGTGAGCTCCCTGCAGCTCCTGAGCTCACTGTGGTGAGCTCATCACAGACCAGGAGCTGCTGGGAACTCACCACAGCTCCTGGTAGCTGCAGTGAGTTCCCTGTGGCTCCCAGCCCTCGTGGTGCCTTCCCCCAGCCAGGAGACTTGTGAGTACACAGAACCATGAATAGCGATTCTGTGAATCACGAGGGTCTTTTGTATCATCTTTGGAGATAAAGTTAGGACTATAGACCTGTGTATCTGTAATTTCGTATTTGCTGCTTTGGATCACACCCACTGCTGATGCCTCTGGTACAACAGTGAAAGAGACTCCCGTGCTGGTGGGTCATCAGCAAGGCTGTGTCTACATTGGCACCCCTTTCCGGAAAAGGGATGCTAATGAGACCAGTCGGAACTGCAAATGCCGCAGGGGATTTAAATATCCTCCGCGGCATTTGCATGAACATGACTGCCGCTTTTTTCTGGCTCGGGGTTTTTCCGGAGAAAAGCACCAGTCTAGATGGGATCCTACTTGAAAGTAGGAATAAGGGATCTTCCGGAAAAGGGTTTATTTTATGTTCATGCAAATGCCACGGGGGATATTTAAATCCCCCGCGGCATTTGCAATTCCGACTAGTCTCATTAGCATCCCTTTTCCAGAAAGGGGTGCCAATGTAGACACAGCCCAAGAGACAGTGAACTGTCTAAGCTTAATCTTCCTGTGATCATGTAGGTCAGCCCATAAAGAATGGCTACAAAGACATATGACCATGTCACCTGGTACAGAATTCAAGATGGGTTCCAGTAATTTTCTATGAGCAGATGAAAGGAGATCATACCAGGAAACAAAGGACTCCCATCTTATGCAAATCCTATTTAAGGTTGGAGAGTGAGGGAATCCTCGTGGACAGTTCTCCTCAGCTGCTCCACATAAGATGACTGCAGGAAACAACCAAGACTCTACTGGGGAAAGGAACTGGGCCTAAGCTGGAAGGGCATCTGGCCTGCGAAAATTATTAGAACCACATTTGGAGTGAGATATATTACATGTAACTAGTTCCTTTAGTGTACAAGCTTAGCTTGCATGTTTGTTTGTTCTGTCTGTTACCTGTTATGACCACTTAACTCCTGTCTATTTACAGTTAATACAATTACTTTTGTTTAGTAATAAACCCAGCGTAAGGCTACGTCTTCAATACCAGGAGACAGATGCTGCAGCAGCCACTCTTCCGGAGTTTGATTTAGCAGGTCTACTAAGGACCCATTAAATTGAATGCTGATGGTACCCCCGTCGATGCTGGTACTCTTTAATTCATGAGGAATAAGGGAAGTCAACCAAGCATTTACTCCTGTCAACCTCTCGCTGTGGAGATGGCGCCAAAGGTCTAATCAAGGTACATCGACTCCAGCTATGCAATTGACGTAGCTGGAGTTGCTTATCTTAATTCGACCTTCCAGGTAAGTATTGACAAGGCCTAAGTAATTACCACCTGGGGGAGAAAGGAGCCTGTGCAATCTCTTTTCATTGAAAGAGAATTAATTTTGTGAGTTTATACTGCATAGCTCTCTATACAGCATAAGGTAGATTTATTTAGCGTTCAGCTCCCAAAAGAGGTTGTGTACTTGAGTATCAGGAATAGGTCTCAAAATGTACCACTTTCAGTCTGTGCCTGCACTCTTTCTATGGAAAATAGTGGCAATCGTGAAAAATTTGTTTTCTGAGAAAATTGTGAGTATTAAATTGACAAAATAATACAGCGCAAACACATTTCAGTGCTATAACTGGTGAGTTTAGCCACTTAAATATGAAGCTCTCAGTAGTTTCTATGCAATGTGCACTGGGTTATCACGCTTTCAGAGGAAGATAGCACATTTATTACAATTAAACATTACTGAAAAAGGAGACTGTCTTGCTGCTGTTGACACTCAATGGCATGATTCCAACATACCTTCTGAGGGAGTCAATTCATACAAAAGTTGGGGAAGAGAAAAAGCACCTCTAATGCCATTGCTACGCATAAAAAAAAAGCCTAAGATGCTGGTTCTCGTCTCGGTATCCCCTAGGGCACAGGTGGAAACATCTGTACTCGTGGGCTCTATAGGGATATTGCCATGTGGTGGTTTTGCTAGGGTGTTCCTTTCTTGTGGGGGCTGTAACTGTAGCTCTTGAGTGTTTTGGAACTGGTCTAGCTAGCTCTCCAGCAAGTCAGTGAAAGGGCTCTAGTTTACTTAGATCCAGCTGCTGAGGAAGCCATTTATTTAAGCCAGTGGGCAGAGATTGGCTTAGAAGAGGGCCACTCATTATTTATAGGGTTTAGATGAAAAATGATCACAGACATGAGTCTAGCAGCCAGCTAATCTCAGGCATAAACTTCAGGGCTAGAGTGTTTGTTTCCAAAAAGCAGCCCCTTTGCTGCAGGGGTGAAGTAAACTGCAACCCTGGCCAGTGCATGAGGGGTAGGGAATGAGAATCAAAGCCCCACCAGCACTCCCCTCCCAACTGTGCAGGAGGAAGACCAAATCCATCGAAGCTGCTTCACTCTGTGCTCTGACAGCATGCGTAGCCTGAGGATAGGTAAACACCTTTTTTTTCCCTTTGTTCCTAGAGAGGGTGTGTATGGGAGGGAGGAGAGCCATAATCTTGCCCAGAATTAACCTAGCCAGTTGACAGACAACTAAGGAGGACAACAAGCAGTCTAAATCAGTATCGATACAACAAAAAGCACAGGAGTTCTATGGTTTACATGTATGTTCTTTACTAAAAGTTCAATCTGCAAAGGTCAGTATACTAAAAATATTCCAAATAAAGGAGATGAATACAGATATATGCCAATGCTAACAGCAAGAAACTGTGCCCAAACTGTTTTCCTGATAAGAATGAGATAAATAAAAAGGCCATGTCCTGCATTTATCTGCCACAGGGCACACCCTATGAAGTTAAGAGAGTGTCTGAGGCAAAACTTGATAGCATGATTCAGTTCTCTAACCCAGCTCCCATTAAAATCTGGAGAAAGAGTCCTGTTGACTCAAATAAGTAGGGATTAGATTCTGTCTTTAAATAGTGGTTTCTAAGAAATTATATTTCTCTATCACACGTTTAGAAAGAACGACAGACTTCTCTTCTTACTCTGATGGTGGTAGTTAAAAAAAATCTACTGGAGAGATGATGTAGTTGCTTACAAATTTCTGTTAATGGTATTTTCTGTCCTGAATTGTATCTCTGTCTCTTCCAACTTGTCCAGCTATTAGCGCCATAATGTTTAGCTTTCACTTGTTAAAAAAAATTACATACAGATTTTCATAAAGTTATGCCTCCAAGTCATTTCAGTGAAATACTAATTGCAAAGTTACTTAGTACTATTAATAACATACTTTTACTTCTAATTCTAATTTGGAGGACTTTTTTTTTAAAAGTTAAGTTAAATACTATTTACTAAAAGAAGTACGTTTTCATTGGTCACTGTTCAGAAAGCAAGTATTTCTTTATAGTAAGTGCATGACAAGATACCAGAACTGTGCACTGGGTGCTAAATTACTTCTAGAAATACTATATTAGTAAGTAGTAGTATTTATTGTACTTAAAACATATAAACAATAAATCATTGTTAAGGCCCAAGCCAGCAGAAGTATGTGCCTGGATTCCATGGTGAAGATGAGTATGGAAGAGGATGTTCTAGGTGGATTCTGTATCTCTGGCAAAGAAGCTGGACATAATTTTGATGGATTGGGCCCTCTGAGTGACAGCTACATAGTACGATAAACAGAGGAGTCTTTTTTATAAAACAATACACCACAGGGGGGAGCAGACAGCTATTTGTAAACAATCCTGCTACTTGTAATTCAGATGACAGTACTAAGAATGTTTCAACTCTAGAGTTCGAAGAGTTTGATTAGATATCTACAGTTTCAGCACTGGCAACATTTCCATCACTAAACAACATACAAATCTGCCATTCTCACCACATTCATCAAAATGAGATTTTTTTGGGGGGAAAGCCCCTGAAGTCCTTCACTATATGTGGAAAATTAATGGAGGGGAATTAAATAAATTAAAGGGACACTGTCAGGTTAAAAATAATACTTAAAAAGTACTTTCTTAACTGAATGTTCCCAACAACAGATTGGGTCTCCGATCTTGTGAGTTGCAAAGTGCTCTGATTCAAGAGACCCACCCTCCATCATCACAGTTTTATAGTTACAAAGGAAATAATTTTTTAAATTCTCATTTACTTTCTAATATTTATGGGTCAGATTCTGTCACCCTTGATTGATTAGCATCTGACTCTGCATGTAGTCCCAATGATTCCAGAGGGCTACTTATGGGGATCAGGTCTTACTCAATTCATAGATTCTAAAGCCAGAAGGGCTGTTTCACTCATCCAGACTGACATTCTCTTTATCACAGGCCCTGGCATTCCTCCTCCCCCAAATTCCTATTGCAAATCCTCTAGCAAAACATCCAGTCTTGATTTAAAAATGGTCAGTGATGGATTTGTAAGGAATGAAAGGCGGGGAATGAAATGAATGCAGTTCTACATAGGTTTATAGAAAACAGATCCTGGTAAATTAATTTGATATCTTACAAGTTTGGATGACAGAGGTAATGGTGTTGGTGTAATATACTTAAGACTTCTGTATGGCATTTGAGTTAGGATGGCATGATATTTTGATTAAAAATCTAGAATAATATAAAATTAACATGGCACATCTTAAATGAATTACACTGGTCAACAGATAAAGTCTCAGAACGTAACTAAATGGGGAATTATTATTTTCATCAATGACCTGGAAGAAAACATAAAGCAATGATAAGGCATGTACCTCTTTCCATAATTACATACTTGTCCTTCAGCAGGGATATTAAGCTGAAGTCTTTGCCCATGTGAAAATTGAAGAACTTTTGCCAAAGATATAACAAAATGGGCCAGATCCATTCGTTTCAAAGGGGCTACATTGATTTATACCAGTTAAGGATCTGGACCTCAAAGGGTATCAACACAGAGGGTGTATGCTCACCATCCCATATAAGGTCAAGTCTTGAGATCTACAGAGTTCTCCTCTGTTGCTATTGGTAGATTGAATCAATTTATCTCTGAAATATGAGTGGTAGAGATCTAAGAACAGATGTAAGATTTATGGAAGGCTAAACTGCAGTGAAAGATATTGTGAATGATTAAAGGGTTTTTTTAAATAAGATTAACGATGTCATTGTGCATGCCAAGTCCTGGCATCTATTATTTACTTTGCACTTTGGCAATTTACCCGAAGGGAGAGGTCATGATCCTTTGTATATACTGTAGGCTCATCACTGAGAGAGACAACTAGCTAATGCCTGAAAATGCAACTTTGTTCCATGAGAACCAGGCCTAACCTACCTGCTAGTATTTCAAAATACCTTTCCAGCCATGGCTATGGCAAGTCACCATGCTGTGACAGAATTCTCACAGGTATCAGCCCTGCTAGGCAGAGTGTCTAGGAAGACTTTCATAGGCCTTCTTCATTACCTGGCAATTCTGGAAACCCATTGCTATGTCTCTAAACAATTAGCATTTCTGAGACTCCATTGACAATTCTAGCACTCCTTTTTTCTTTTGAGTTGGGATTGGTGTTTTTTGAAATGGCATCAAAACCATTGTAGCTAGCCAAGGTATGTAAAGGTTAAGATTAGCAAAATACCTTCTTTCATCACCTTCCAATAGATGGGTAGTTGTGCTAACCACATTTTCCAGATACTATTCAGCCTATCTGAAATATATAAATAAAAATGCTTTATAAATTATAGATTTTTTCTTATCTCTAAGACATTTGGTATAATGTACCAGATATAAACAACAAAAAACTCTTCTTCCTCTTTTTGCTCTATAACATGCAAATACCATAAAATCGACAAATAATGTCAATTGGCTAACATGTATCTACATTAACAGTGACTGATTTCAATGTGTTTTCAGATGCTTCAGAAAGGTTGGATGCACTGCTTGTTGCTGTTGTTTTATTCTGCAGTTGTGTATGTGAGACACCAGGGAATAATTCAAAGCCCAAAGATAAAAGTTTACCTAAACTTTCAAAAGTCACTGTTTAAAAAAAATTCAGCCTTATTTAAAGATATAAAATAGGTAACAGTTTTATGGGTTTTATGCTTCCCTTTAAATCCCATTTTCTCATCCTGATAGGCTCCTAAAGTGTGGGTGAGACGAGCCACTTGCATTTAGATTATTTGGTTGGGAAGAGTTTGACAGTCAGTTGAAGAATTTTTCAGTACATCCATTGGAATCAGCGGAATGGGGCTATTTTGTTCACACACAACCGTCTCATATGGAGGGGCAGCCTCCAGAGTGAGTGCTGTCAAAGAAATTGATGAGATAGGCTGCTGCAAGTCCTGCAGTATGACTGGATAATTAGAACACCTTCCTGTAGTCCCAGATGCTGCCTCCTCTTCCAACCTGATGTTTGTAGACAATTCATTCCTTTGACAAGGGTCTGTCAGAGAATAGGGTGGAGGATCATCTGTAGGAATATAGATTTGTGTTGCTCCAGGCCCAATGCACTCATCGTAACTGAAAGAAAACAAATTCAATGTTAGGTTTGTAGGCAGAATATATTAGACCCTTGTGTTCAAAGTAAAAGAGGCAGGTAAAATAAAGAGGAAGCAATTATTTGATATTCCTTCCTCCAGGTTGCAGCCTCGACCTGCCACTTTGGAACCTCAAGAGCATGAAAACTTAAAAGAATATCTTCAAAGAGGTAGTGAAAAAGTCAAGCTAAGCATCAGAGTCTAAATGAGTGTTCAAGTCCAACCCTTTCCGGTGGTGGTAGCACCTCTCAGGCTCATGATAGGAGGTTGGGGAATAACTTACTGAAGCGTTGAAAATGATGCAGCTTATTTTTTGTTTTATGGCAATGCCCTCTATGACAGTCGCTGTAAGTATTATGCTCATTTTGCAGACAGGGAATTGAGCCAGAGAGAGTCAAGCATACAGGGAGTCTGTAGTACAGCCATGAATTGAATGCTGGTCTCCTGAGTCACAGTCTAGTAGTGCCTTAACCACAACAATATCCTTCTTCTCTTCATTTTCCCCACTGGGCTAGCTTCTTTTTGCTGGCCCGGAGGTGAAGGGGTTAAAGCTCCAGCCATTCCATCTCTCTTCCCTGTTCATCTGCTCATGTTCTAACGGGGTGAGGTGTCTTACTCCCCCTTAATCCCATGACGGGCTGCTTGAGGGTCAATTGCAATCTGTCCCCAAATAAAGAAATAGACTGAAATTTCCTGTCCAGACCCCATCTTGCTCAATTGAATTACCAGCCAGTTTTGCTGGAGCCAGATACATTAAGACTCTATTTCCTCAATCACATTAGCATCTGAGGGATGTCACAGGCCTCTTCCTCTACTATGTTATATTTAGAAGGGGCTTGATTCTGCCACTTTATTCATGGTGAAAAATACTTTTGCCCATGAGTAGGCTGGGTGACTAGAACTGCTGGCGGGTGTATGTATCCTATTTCAGCATGAACAAAGGTGGCAAATCTGGCTGCAGATGAAGTATAAAGTTAAAAAATGCAGCCTGCATTGCTAATGTATCTGGTTAACAAACAGCTCGTAGAGCTAGTAGATGTTTCTGTTTTTAGCTTCATGAGGATTATATGCTTTTAAACTCTGAAATTCAGATTTCCCTATCAGAAATAAATGGCTTTGTTTTAATTTGTGATGTTTAGACCTTGAACAAAAAATCCATTTTTTTTCTTCTTCAGAAACAAAGCCTAACAGATAAAACTTTGAGTTCTTTTCATATGTCACTTGAAAAAGAACCTGGACCATTCTTTATTAATCCCACTGAAGCTTCCTGCTGCATTTTATTTTCCTTTCAATAAACTCAGACCTGGAGCCAAGGACTAAGCATCTGATGCTGTAAAGTGCCAACTCCCAATGAAGTTAAGGGGAGTGAAAGATACTCAGCACCTTGCAAGGTTGGATGTTTATTCAGAACAGCATGTTTATTTTGAAGTGCTTGAATCAAAGCCCAAGGAGGTGAATGGGAGCCTTTTTGATGGCAATGGACATGATGGGGCTAATAGAACACCCAGACAGGCTACAGGTGTTTGACCAGTTACTAAAAACACAATCTGTGAAGCAGAGAAGAGCGCTAGCATACTACTGGACTATAAATCGACACAGCTTCCTAGATTTCATTCGGGTAATACGAGCTGAGTGAGAATCCAGCCCTAACAGTGCATCATCACTCATGTCAAAAATCATCTGGAGCTCAGCAGAAGTTTACTCTCAGGCTATGTCTATACTACAGGAATTTGTTGGCAGAGGCAATGCAAATGAAGCGCTCATTAGCATTTCCTGTGCTTTCATTTGCATAGTCTCTTCCGATCCGTTTTGCAGAAGAGGTTTTTGTGCCAAAAAACATAGTGTAGACAGGGCTATTTTGTGCAAAAAAACCCTTATTTCTCAAAAAAACAGGTATACAGGATCTTGTGCAAAAGGGTTTTTTGTCCCGTCTACACTGCGTTATTTTTCTGCAAAAACCTCTTCTGCAAAACGGATCGGAAGAGACTATGCAAATGAGAGTGTGAGAAATGCTAATGAGCACTTCATTTGCATTGCCTCTGCAGACAAATTCCTGCTGTTTAGACCTAGCCTCACTCTCCAAAAGCCTCAGTATCTCAGATCACTGCATTAGGGAAAACAGACAAACTTTGCAGGGTGTGTGGCTGAGATGTTTCAAGCCTGCCATTCATTGGAGGGGGAAGGGGATGAATAATAAAGTGAAGAACCTTTCTTGGCAAACTAGCGTATGGCTGATCCTTAGGATGTTCCTCCCTATTGTAACTCATAATACTGTACAGGAAGAGGCAGCCTCCCAAATAAGCAGGTCTCAAGCTAGTTACAACTTCATAGGTTAAAAGCAACAGTGGAAAGCTGAGTGGAACAGTGGAACGCCCATCACAGAGTGAGGGTGTCCCATAAGGAGAGAATTGGCTTAGCAAGAAGATTGCCTCAGGTTTCAAAACATTCTCATGCGGTGCCAGAATTGCAGTGATGAGGACTGTATGGCTCCTGGCAGGGAGGGAAAGGGTCACATGCTACAGCCCAGCCAGAAAGGAGCAAGAAGCACTTCTAGTGCCTGACAGGTGGCATTGTGAATTTTGACATTGACTAAAATGGGAAAAGGGCAGAGTAGGCTCTAGTCATTGCTATTATCTGATCATCAACAATTCCTTTTCTAGGATTAAAAATAATCTGTTTTAATACCTGTGATGGATTGTAGCGCTGCTCTGTAAAACTAAAATGCTGAGTGGGAAAAACATCAAAAGGTCCTTTGTGAAGTCGACTTTGAGCAGGCTTTTAAACATCAGAATGAAACAGAAAATGACCATAACCAATACTTGCTTTTCAGTGTGTTTTATATAAAACAGCAACATGTTGTTTCTCTGTATAAGCTCTGGGGAAATAAACAAACAAACAAACCAACCCAACTGCACTGCCGATTCAATCGCCAGGCTTTTTTTGGTAATCAGGATCAAATTTTAAAACCCAAATAGGGAACACTTGCCAGGCTTTCAATTAAATATCACCGTGGCGCACTGAATGCTGAATCTGCAAAGCAGGCAACTATAAATCATTCAGAGAGTGTGTTTTTACTCTGGAAGCTAGAAATACACTGCTGTATTTAATTTGCATTTCAGGGTCTTGATATCAATGTTGAATTAGTCGACGCTGAAAGGTCATAATTGTTCAATACACACTTGCCTAAGGATGTTTCATTAGCTGACAATGCACAAGTAATACTGCATATAACTATGATTATTATTTATCATAGGTGGCAAAAGTAATGATGTCTGTAACTGAGTGCTCAAAATGTTCTATTATTAAATGCTGAGAAGCAAAAGAAGTACCGAATAGCTATCCATTCACTGAGCATCGCCTCTTCTGTGTGCTGAATGAGGCAGGGTCTTGAGGAAAGAAGAGTACATTTTCATGTAATTAAAAACTATATATGCATTATGCACAAGACGGCCAAACTAAGGTTGCCCAGGCATTTCCAAACTTTTGAATGCTTAACTTTGCAACTATAACTTTCTTGTAATGTAGTTATTTTGGGGGACTGTATATAGGTACTGCAGTAAGACATATAGTAATGTATGCCATATCAAAGGTCTGCCTCATTCTTTACACGATGAATTAGACCTGTAATATGGCATACATTACTATACGTCTTACTGTAGTACCTACATACTCTAAAGATCTCCTGCTACATGAATGCCATTCTGCAAACCCTTACTTATGTGAGTAGTTGTTACTTACAGGAGTAATAGACCCTCTCAAACAAGTGTCAATAACACATTTATTTGACATCACACAGTCATCTTCCCTTACTCTTGGCATGGGAGATGGATTCATGGGCAGAGGGAAAATGTGGTAGTTACAGCTGCATAGTAGCTTCTGCAATTTATTAAACAGATACACTACATATGAGTAGATGGTATTGGCACACAGAGGACATAGGTAATTTAATTTTAATTAGTTGGTACAAGAGTGTGCTTCACTGTGGAAGGATTTGGGAAGGACTACCTTCAAATCTTCCATATGTGTATGCGTTGTTGTAGCTATGTGGATCCCAAATATTAGAGAGCCAAGGTGAATGAGATAATATGTTTTATTGGATAGGGAGAGAAGCTTCAAGAGCTCTGTGTAAGCTTGTTTCACTCCCCAATAGAAGCTGGTCCAATAAAATAGATGTCACCCACCTTGTCACGCTTTTACATTATAATCAGCATCCTCAAGCTTGGCTCTACTTATCCCTTTATTTGCATGGTTGGGCAACATACATTTCATTTTGCAGCCATCTACGGTAATTCATAGCATAGTACAGCACAGGAAGAGGCAGCCTCCCATGCAGAGTGAGTGCCTGTTACCTGCCACTTCTATAGCTTAACTAAACTTGTGATGTTGTGTAGGACTTGTCAAGAGCTCAGTGCACTCAGACTTCAGTCATGCCATGCATTCCAACTCTCTTTTCTGCCTGGATCAGTGTTGAGGCCCTTGTTTGTTCTCCCCAGAGTTCACATGCAGTCCCCGCTTAAATTGTTTTTTTAAAATGTTAGCAACAAAAGTCACATTATTCTTGGTGTTCTCGTTCCATTTATTTTGTAGAGTAAAATGTCGTATAGCACTCGGGTTAAACAGAAATGTCAGCGGCAGAACAGTCTAATTAGGGAAGGGTTGAACTGGCTTGAATACTGTAAGAACCAAACTGTTCTTTTGAAAATGGAATCTGGTATTGATTAAAAAGGGTGATTAGCATTTTTCCGTGTTGTTTTCATTTTCATTTGCCTCTGTACCCTGGAATTCAAAATGGAGATATCCCACGGGATTGCTTTTGCATTCTACAGTGACTATCACAAGAAAAACAAGCCAAAGAATGCCACATTGCTAGATGCCAAAGGTGTCAAACTCTGCTAAGGAGGGCCCCAATTCTGCAAACACTATACACATGCTTAACTTTACTACCATGACTAGCCCCATCAGTTTCAATGGGACTACTTACAATAGTACCTGAGTATTTGGAGATTTGGGGCATAAATGCACAATACCTTAGGGAGTGATCACTCAGAGACATAATTTAATATTAGAAATACAAGAAGATGAAACTTGTATCATTTGATGTTAGTTGGGAACCAATAATATTTGTTAATGTTTATTCAGATTTTTGCATGCTCCTCTGACCTTGTATCTGAACGTCTCAGAGGGGTAGCCGTGTTAGTCTGTAACTAAAAAAAATAAGAAAACAACAATGGTCCTGTAGCACCTTAGCGATTAACCAAATATATATATCGATAGTATCATGAGCTTTTGTGAGCACAACCCACTTCTTTAGATGACAAATACAGAACAAGAGGCATCAAGCTTCAAATAAAAAGCAGAAAATGAGGGGAAAGGGGAAGAGAAAAAAACCCGTGAATTAAATTGTCTATGCTAAATGAGGCTAATAGAGTGGGCTGAAAGTATTTCAGTTCTATATTTAGCTTCTGATGTCATTTGAGTATTGAATGTAACAGTCCATTCCAGTTCATATCTTTGTTCAAGCCATGATAGTGTCCAATTTGCACATGAAGGCCAGTTCCGCAGACTCTCTCTCTAGTTGATTCCTGAAATTACTTTGTAAGAGACTAGTCGCCTTTAAATTAATTAGTGAGTGCCTGGGCAAGTTAAAATGTTCTCCAGCAGGTTTCTTTGTGTTACCATTTCGAATATCTGATTTGTGTCCATTAATTCTTTGTCCTAGACTGTCCCGTTTACCCAGTATACCTGGTACTTGATGGCACAGATCACATTAGTGGATCTGCAGGTGTATGAGCCTCTAATGTGGTGGCTTATGTGGTTAGGTCCTGTGATGATATCACTTGTGTAGATGTGTGGACAGAGTTGGCACCAGAGTTTATTGTGGGTTGGGTGGTTTTTCTGTTTTATATTTGAAGCTCTGTGCCTCTTGCTCCATGTTTGTCATCTGAAGAAGTAGATTGTGCCCATGAAGGCTCATGATACTATCTATATACTATCTGTATATTTTTGGTTAGTCTCTGAGGTGCTACAGGACCATTTTTAAGTTTTCTTGTATCTGAATGTTCATGCTTCAATTTGCTACCCTGTGAGGTTATTGTACCTTTAAAAATAGTTGGTGCACAAGGTTCAATGTCATGTACTCAGACAGAAATCCTTCTAAACAAAAAAGGATATACTTCTGGGAATGAATGTGTAATATTGCAACATAATGAACTGGGATCATGGACATTTATTACACATGAATCTTGCCTGAAAGCTGTTTTCATCCATGAAAGAATTTGCAGAACCAGTTACACTTTTGTTTCCTGACTCTTCAGTTACAGCATTTTATTAAACATTTACTTTAATCCATTTTTTCTTAATTGTAGCACATTAAAATACAGCACACCTTACAGGCATTACTGACTGGGGAAGAGGGTCACTTACCTTGAAGCATGCTTTAATCTATATTTTCTCTAGCCTGGTTTCTGACAGAATGATAATTTAAATTCTTGTTTTAGCCTTCACTTTTCCATCATCTCTTGATATCTTATTCATCATAAGGAAAGGAAAGGTGGATGTTTTCTGGTATGTCCATCCTTAGCAAGAGCCAATTTATGTTCCAAAGGGGAAAATATCACTTTCTGATTTAAAAAATGAGAGTGATCTCTCTCATTCAAAATGTAGTTGTTTTAAAGGGGGAGGGGGGGGGGGGGAAGAGATTTGCTCCATGATTTTGTCAGGTCTTATTGGAGTGAGTATTAAGATAGGTTTGTTGCCAAGGAAACACAAAAGAGCTTATTTAGCAGGCTGTCATTCATAAATTATGATCTCACTAGGAAGAGAAGAAGAAGGTCCTGTTCATAGAATTTGTTAAGAAGCAAACAAACAAAATCATTAAAAGAATCTGGTGTGTATGGGAGAAGTGGTGCTTCAAAAAAGGATTAAAAATTTGAAAAATATCCAGGGCTTCTTTGCTAACAATTATCAGGCCTGATTCTCCCCTCCAATGCATGGGTGTAAATCCATTGAATTTTCTTGTGTCATGATAATGCAACTTAGCTGGAGATCCACTGTTTTCTTTTAATATCTGGTAAACAGAGCCACTCACCCATGCCTAGAAAATAATTATGTTAACAACCTTAAGCTCAAAATAAAGGATTTCAACATGATGTTGCTGTCTAATAAAAGAAAGCTTAATCTCCAATGGAAATGCTGTGGCTTTCTAAAACGAGCATGGAACGAAAAGCTAGCTGTAATGTGAATAATGCTAACCTGAATGGTTTGGATGACATGCTTCATCTGATTCTATAACTCCTGAATATAAATAGCTGGGTTTGTAGGACAGTATCATTATTTCCTCTTGAGTGTTTCTTTTTAAAATTGATATGCCATTTGGTTATGTGTAACTGTCCTGAAGAAACCCTTTGAAGTGTTGTTGTAGCCATGTTGGTCCCAATATATGAAAAAGACAAGGTAGGTGAGCTAATATCATTTGTTGAACCAAGTTTTGTTGTTGGAAGGGATAAGCTTTTGAGTTTCACGGAGATCTTCCTCAGGTTTAGAGAAGATTGTTCACATTAAATGTAGGCTGGGACAGTATTAAACATATGGTTGGAGAGTTCTCAGAATGAAGTATGCTGTTAAGGATTATCAGGCAGTAATGAGCCATAAAGCCAGTGTCTCTGTTAAATCCATGTTTTTTATTGTTCAGCAGAGTTATGAATTTTAGTTCCCTGAGTTGTCTTTTCAAGGTGTAGCACAGGTTTCCTTTGAGAAACAAGGACGGAGAGGTCAAATGCAGCATGATTACTTTTGTGAAAAGTGTTTGCACACCGACTTTTTTGTCTTTTATCAGTTTTCTGTGTGAATTCATTTGAGAGCACAGTGAGTGTCTGCTTTCACCCACATGCTTCTTGCTGGGCCACTTGAGTTACTGCATGAAGTATACCACAGGTTGTGATTAATGGTTCCTATAAATGGTTTTCGTGTGCTGAATAAATTTTATGTGCACCAAGGATGTGCACCACCAATAGAAACACATGCTGCCAGCTCTGGGCACTCTGTTAATCAGCTGGGCAGCATCTGAATCTCTCTTTGGCAGCTGCCCAAGCACTCAGCCTACAGGGAATACTGGTTGTGATAGACATGTTTAGGACTTATGGGATCATCATAGGCAGGGCTTGACAAACGGCGGCGAAAGCCACTCGGCAGCCCTGCACGGCGCATGCACAAGAGCCACATTGCGCATGTGCGTGCCGCCGGTAAACGCAGCGTGCGGCTGAAATCTACTTGCCATGGGCAAGTAGATTCTATAGTTTGTCAAGCCCTGGTCATAGGAAAGGAAATGTTCGTGACAGTATTCCTCTTATCTACCAGGGAAACTTTTTATGCTAGTGGACTGTGGATTCTTCCTAGTTGTCCATATTTTTAAACAGAGACTTTACACTTGTGTGATGTCTTAATGATTCACAAAATCTATTAAATGTATTTTGATCTTATTTTTAGTATAGGCTTTTGTTTTGCTGGTAATTTAGTAAGCATTTGTATACTATTTTTTCAAACTTAACTTTTTTTTTAAAATCCACTCTGTATGGACAGATTTCAGATATGTCTTAGTGCTGCATCTATTGTACATGCTAGTCATATTAAATACCAGAGCAGTTATGGATTCTGACTCACCATTGACACGATTTAATTACCAAACTTTAGTCTATAATAAAGTCATGAAAATCTATTTTATTTGAGTAACTATCGGATCCTTTTCTGGAAATGTCAATATCCATTGATGTATCCCTGCAACATATACCTTTATAATGTACCCACTCTGCTTCTGCCCTCCCAGCTATAGCTTTATAGCCTCATCATATCAAGATCTGTTTCTCTTTGGGATTCAACAGTAACGTGTCAGGGGTTTTGGTATCACTGACCCTGAAGCAGGGAAAAAAAGAATAAAAAAAAAAAACGATAATGAACAAAGTCTATCATTACTTCTCTTTCAGCAAATATACAACACCTTAAGACAGGACACAGACATTCATGTACTCTGACTTAGAAACATCTAGTAATGCAGTCTCATTAATGCTACACCATGAAACTGAGTGAAAGACAAAATGTAAGCAAAGGAAAACTATGAAGCAAGAGCAGGAAGGAGAAGCCTTCAATTAGAGGTGAATCAATGACTTGTCCTTCCAGTTCTGTGGATTGTTTCAGGGTTATTATGATGATCCTCTGACTTGAAAAGGCTGAATCATGAGGCTGGGACTCCATTACAGGCTGTCATCAACATGCAGTAAAGATTTGGGAATGATGAGTGCCAGCCAATAAGGCAGTGAAGTCTCTCAACCTGTGCTGACTTCAACAAGAACTAATGGCATGCAAAGCCATGCAGGGCTGAGCCTTGAGGGACTAATCCAGCACTCACTGAAATCAATGGGTGTTCTTCTGTTGGCAGTCAGATCAATCTCTCAATAAGCTGGCCCCATATGCACGCCACAGGCAGCTACAATCAAACAGAAAATTCTCTTTTAAAGAATACTGACTCTCTTTTCTAGAGCTGTGAGAAACTGGCTTTGTCCTCTGAGTGAATAAGTTCGTGGAGCACTTAATTAAATTAATTAAAAATTAAGAGGTGGTGAGAAGGGGCACATACACTCTAGTAGAGAGGAGACTAATCAGCTGATTTGGGCTGGTTTAGCACTAACCAAGGACACCTGTAAAGCTTGAGCTGCCTGGAGGGTAGACAGCCTGAAGTGGAAGATTTCTGAACTGCAGCGACTACTGACCCCAGAGCTACATCAGCTAAGAGGGTGGCAGTTGTGGGCGTTGCTTCTCCTGAAATTTCATGGATCAGTTATAAAGCAGGTACCCCAAGAGGAGAGGCTGGAGGTAAATGTTAATTAAAGACACTGTAGTAGCAAATAAGCTAAGGCCCAAAGGGCTAACCTCAAAAGACTATTTTTGAGACATACCACTTTTGCCTTTCTTTTCCTCTAATTTCCTTCCTTGAGAGAGAGAGAGAGAGAGAGAGAGAGATCTTTCTTTGTTTTGATTTGTTTGTGTTACTTGGAAAACCTCATATATGGTATGAACAGGGGACTGACATTACAAATAACCTGAGTTAGGGTCTGGTAGGGACCTGGGGGAGCCCTGCTCCTCAACAGGGGGGAAAACATGCACTTGAAAGGAAAACGAATCAGCAAAACGAAGAGTTGCTAAAAAAGGTCAGTGTGGAATAATGTCTGTTAGAATGTTCCTTGGTAATGGATCCCCCTTTTATGGTGTTGTTTTGCAAAAGAGTTTACAAAATAGCTGCTGTTTATAATGTTTTTACAGATCTTAGAGAACACAGGATAGTTTGAGAAAAGGAACCTAAATCATGAGAATCCATGAATGTTAAGTGTTTAGGAAAGGTGTTTGGTAAGTGTGTTCACTGTCTCTAGATTTTCAAAGCTTCAGAGAGGTAGCCAAGTTAGACTGTAACAATAAAAACTTAAAAAAACAACAAATAGTCTAGTAGAACCTTAATGACTAACAAAGCACGTAGATGGTAGCTCATGATACCATCTACATCGGGCATGTCAAACTTGAAGCCTACTGAGGGCTGCACAAATGAAAACTGATAGCTTTCAGGGCCATCTAGGGTTCCCAGATGGTTTGGCGAGCAAAAAAAAAAAAAAAATTTTTTTTTTAGGTGCCATGCAGAAGGCACCAATACTGGACACCCTACGGCCACGAAAGAAAATGTACTTTGTTAGAAAGTCATAGTTTATTATTATAGATTGTTTTAGGTATATTTTATTATAATACAATTTTGTGTAAAATTATTTGCACATTAAATAATGTTTAAATGGCTGTGAAAAAGGCTAATACGGTCTTGGGATGTATTAGGTGAGGTATTTCCAGTAGGGATAAAGAGGTGTTAGTGACATTATACAAGGCATTGGTGAGACCCCATTTGGAATACTGTGTGTAGTTCTGGTCTCCCATGTTTAAGAAGGATGAATTCAAACTGGAACAGGTACAAAGAAGGGCCACTAGGATGATCCGAGGAATGGAAAGCCTGTCTTATGAAAGGAGACTCAAGGAGCGTGGCTTGTTTACCTTAACCAAAAGAAGGCTGAGAGGGGACATGATTGCACTCTTTAAATATATTAGAGGGATAAATACCAGGGAGGGAGAGGAATTATTTAAGCTTAATACCAATGTGGACACAAGAACAAATGGATATAAGCTGGCTAGTAGGAAGTTAGACTTGAGATTAGACGAAGGTTTCTAACCATTAGAGGAGTGAGGTTCTGGAACGGCCTTCCAAGGGAAGTAGTGGGGGCAAAAGATCTATCTGGTTTCAAGATTAAACTAGATGGGTTTATGAAGGGGATGGTTTGATGAGATAACATGATCTTGGTAACTAATTGACCATTCATTATCAGTGGTAAATAGGTCAATGGAGGGATGATAGGAGTTACTATAGAGAACTTTCTCAGTGTCTGGCTGATGAGTCTTGCCCACATGCTCAGGGTTTAGCTGATCGCCATTTTTGGGGTCGGGAAGGAATTTTCCTCCAGGGTAGATTGGCAGAGGCCCTGGAGGTTTTTTGCCTTCCTCTGTAGCATGGGGTACAGATCACAGCTGGAGGATTCTCTGCATCTTGGGGTCTTCAAAGTATTTGAAGGCTTCAATATCTGAGATATAGGTGAGAGGATTATTCTAGGAGGGGTGGGTGAGATTCTGTGGCCTGCACTGTGCAGGGGGTCAGACTAGATCAGTGGTCCCCAAAACGGTGCCCGCGGGCGCCATGGCGTCTGCCAGGGCATTCGTGTGCGCCTGCTGACAACCTGGGCCGGCCCCGCCCCCGGCGCACGGGAGGCGCCGGCCCCAGGCGCACGACACGCATCGGCGCTAGGTGTGCGGCGCTCGGGCGGCCTCAGCCCCGGGGCACATGCAGGCACTCGGGCGCGTGGTGCTCAAGCGGCACTGGTGCCAGCCCCAGGCGCGTGGCTCAGGCGGCAGTGCCGGCACAAGGCGCTCGGGCGGCCCCAGCCCCGGCCCTAGGGCACACGCTGGCGCCAGGTGCAAGGGCATCCCAGTCCCCTGGTGTGCCCCCGGGCACGCGACCCCGCCCCTGGGCGCCCGGCGCGTGAGTGGCCCCACCTCCTGGGAGCCTCTAAAAGTTGGGGATCACTGGACTAGATGATCATAATGGTCCCTTTTGACCTTAAAGTCTATGAGTCTCTATAATTTAACATAATTTTTAATTTAGATACAACATTTAAAAGTACCTTAAATTTATATATTTCAACTTGTTTTGTTGAAATAAAAACAAGCCTAGACCATGGTTAATCAAATAGAACAGGCTTCTGTGAAAATTTTAGATACTTTGTAAGCTTGAGATTTTGCATAAAGATATAATTATTCATGTAACTGCAAAAAAATGACATTTATTGATATAAAATTAATATACATTTTGTGATTTTATTTGGGAATATATAAATAAAAACCAAAATATTAACAAAATAACCCCTTCCTCTCCCACAGAGCTAGGCACTTCAGACCCCTATTCTAACCCAATCCCCCTCCACTCCCACAGAGTCAAGTCCCCCCTACCCTAATGCTTCCCCCCCGAGCCAGGCACTCCCAGCCCCCCAGCTTAATGCCTCCCCCCTCCGCCAGAGCCAGGTATTCCCAGCCTGCAACCCCAACCTAATGCCTCTCCCCTGCCCCAAAGCCAGGCACTCCCAGCCTCCCCCAACGTAATACCTGGGTCCCGGAGTCGACGTTGTCACCTGAGGCGCTGGGGCAGCGTGAGCACAGTAGCCAGCTGTGAGCTCCTGATGGAGCACCTAGCGCAGAGCGCCCAGCTGACTGTGAGCATGTGCATGGAGCAACCCGGTCAGCCGTGAGCGGTTGCTGTGGCACAGAGCAGCGCGACTGGCTCTGAGCAGGCACTTGGCCGTGTGCTGAACGGCCTGCCCTTCATTTTTTTTTTTTTTTTTTAATAAAAATGTTCTGGAGGGCTGCAAAACATTTCAATCATGGCCCTCCAAACGCCAGTTTGACATGCCTGATTTACATGCTTTGTTAGTCTTTAAGGTGCTATTAGACTACTTGTTGTGTTTTTTAAGATTTTGAGTTCCTCAGGGCAGGTGGTGTATCTGAGCTCTGCTTAGCTTTATGTAAGGGGACTGTTAGCTCCTTACTAAAACTCAGTGGGAGTTTTTGGTTGGCCAGCTCCCAGTACCAAAAGGGGAAGGGACCATGGAGGTTGTGGAATCTCCATCTCTGGAGATATTTAAGAGTAGATTAGATAAATGTCTATCAGGGATGGTCTAGACAGTATTTGGTCCTGCCATGAGGTCAGAGGACTGGACTTGATGACCTTTCGAGGTCCCTTCCAGAACTAATATTCTATGAGAAATCAGGGCCCTGAGACTGACAGACTCCAACACTCCAGGTCAGCCTAATTGACAGGTTGAACAGGCCAAAGGGGGAATTAAGAGGCCAGGTCCCATCCTCCGTGTGAGCTGGGATTTTCTGGGTCTGAGTCAAAAGGGGGAAAGAGCTAAGAAGAGTAGCAAGGGGTCCAGGCTGTACTGAGGAGCAGACCTGCAGTGACCGAGCCATAGGCCCATACATACAGCCCACAGAGCGAAGACCCTGTGCTAAGAAGCACAGGAGTGGCAGGTTTGTGTAATTTTTGGTGGTGCCCCATTAGCCACACCCCCTGACCCCTGTTAACCATGCCCTGAACCTCATTAGCCACACCCCCTGACCTGTTAACCATGCTCCGTGATCCCTGTTAATCAGACCTCGGGAGGTAACAAGATGGACACACGACCAGAAGTAAAAGGTGTCATGTCACCCCTCTCGAAAGACTTTTCCCACCATCCTCCTACCAACAGGGATTAGTTTGGCCCCCACCAAACACCCCTCATGCAACTATCCCAAAGGGGTCAGAGGAGCAACACTAGGAGCTGGAGGCTGGCAAAGCAACTTAGTCTGCAGCTGGGTGTGGTGAGCAGCTGGGACCAGCAAAAGGGGGGGGGGGAGGGGGAAGAGGCTCTGGGCAGGGAGACACCGCCAGCCAAGTGACCCTACAGGCCATACTTGGAGAGGGACTGTAACTCCAACTGGGAGAGGGGTCCTGCCACCTAGAGCCTGAAGTGTGGTCACTGCCAGAGCAAGTGTGTCCAGCCTGCAGCCCCCACCACAGCACAGCCAGGGCCTGAGAGAGAGCCCTGGGACCTATAAGGAACAGACTGTGAACTGTCCTTACACTCTGCAGACTGCTGTTTGTGATGTTTCTGTGCCACTGAGTGGGGCTGTGTGTTCTCTTTTAACCTTTTTCATTTTTTCCTTATTCTTTTCTTTTTAATCAGTTGCTGTTTTAATAAATTGTATTTGCTTTGAACTGTATGTAATGATCACTGGGTCAAGAAAGCATTCAGTGTGATGAGAGCACCCCAGAGTGGGGACACCCTAGTCCCTACCCTAAGTGACTACAAGGTTGTGGCTTAAGCCCAAGAAAACCTGGGCCCAACCTTGTTGGGATTTCAAGGACTCTGCTACTCAGGAGAGTGGAAGGGGAGCCCTCAGGGTCAAGGAAGCCTTTGGGTAAAAGAAGTGGGAGCGGGGACTCAGATCCCTGCGCTGGTCCATTTCACCGGGGTAGTATAGAAGCCAGGAAAGTTCCCTACAATAGCGGGACCATTCCCCCGCTTACACTTAGAAAGTGATGATCACATCTTGGGAGGAGACCAAAAACAAATCATGATGGTAATGTCCATTTTAGACTGTCCAGGACTCTGGAGAGTAGAAAGATGGGAGGTGTGGTGTAAGCAGATGCCTAAATGCTTGGGTTCTGTTCCCATCTTTGCAAGAGACTCTTCCTGTGTAAGTCACTTAACTTTTCTGTGCCTTTTCTCTCATTAATAGCCAAAAAGTTCTACCATCAACGTCAGTTTTCTAGAAGAGAAGTTTTCATTCAAGATATAGTTAGAACACTCATTCTGATAGAGTCCTTGGAATCTAACCCTCCGATCCTAGGGCATTTGAATTGTATATTATTGGAGTCTAACAAATAATTAGTCCTGTGCTTTCCTTGGATGAATAAAAGCTGTGGGACTGGGGTCTTATTTTGCAATATGCATGTATGTCTGGGGGAGAAATCCTGCAGGAAATAGTTGTGGCTCATGGACACTTACGTTTTATAAAAATGTTTATTTGTCAAATTAGAGCTTTTAAATGGGGTTGGAAGTACATGCAAGCCAGCATCTGAGCTAGATAAATTGCTATTTTGTATATTGTCATGCAGCTTTAAAATGACCAAAGCAATTAAAAGTTCCAAAGAAAATCAATCGTCTTATGATGGAAAATATTGTGTGACAAATTTCATCTTAGAAGCAATTTTTTACACACAAATTATAAACCCTTGGTAAGCAGTGTTTAGCGTGTGTCTGCATTACCATTATAAATGACAGTGAAGCTGTGGGCACTGCTATGGTAATCAAAACCAATTAAGAAAATTGTGCCTTCTTAAATAATCCATTATGCATTTACCTCCATTAGAACTTCCAGGCCTCACATGGGGATATAAAAACCCTAAGAGACACCACTATCCATTTTAATTTATCATCACTGCAGTTGTTAGTGTCCTCTCATCTGAGGGTCTCTGAAAAATGACACACATTATTATGATAGGTGAGTGTGTGAAGTCTTAGAGGCATGATGCTATTTTAAAAAAGGGCTTTGTTTTGATCAATCTAAAAAGGAGTTTTTTAGCAGATGACAGAAATAACCAATTTGGAAGGTAATGTATTCCAGCCAGTGGAAAACCAAAGGAGAACTCAGAAAGCCGCCCTTCTAGGAAAAAAAATTCCTACTTACTTTTTCAATTCTGATTAAGCGGTGCCTCTTAACTTTAATGTGGCCATACTGCATAGTGCAATGAATTTCTGTTTAGAAAATCTTGGGGTGCCAGTGAGTCATGAGGTATTGCTGCTCTTGATGCTGCAGTGCGTGGCATTTTATACTACTTGGCTCTTCAAGGGTGCAATTTGGGGGAAAAAACTACTCAGTGTTATCAGTATGATCAGAGGTAGGCTGTCAAGGGGAACATAAGAATGGCTGTACTGGGTCAGACCAAAGGTCCATCTAGCCCAGTAGCTATCATAGAATCATAGAATACTAGGACTGGGAGGGAACTCAAGAGGTCATCGAGTCCAGTCCCCTGCCCTCATAGCAGGACCAAATACTGTCTAGACCATCTTCCAACAGTGGCCAGCACCAAGTGCCCTGGAGCGGGTGGACCCAAGACAATGATCAAGTGATTTGTCTTGTGCCATCCATCTCCAGCCTCTGACAAACAGAGGCCAGGGACACCATTCCTACCCCCTGGCTAACAGCCTTTTATGGACCTAAACTCCATGAATTTATCTAGCTTCTCTTTAAACTCTGTTAAATGGGGAATTTTACCATTGATTCCAAGAGGAACAGTTAGGCCAGTTCTGAGTTCACACTCAGTGTGCCTGAATTTCAGACATTAATGAAATCTCACAGCATCTATTTGAGAATATCTTGCTAAACACATTTTACAGGAGAAATTGAGAAACAGAACAGCAATGGATCTGGTTCAAAGTCCACTGAAGCCACTCACTTTTTGTACACCGTTCATGGTTAGTGTGTCTTTTTAAAAAAAAAATAGACCTCTATTATATCTCCTTTCAGTCATCTCTCTGTTTTTTAAACAGATTTTTTAAAAAATCAGTCCTCACAAGGAAACCTGTTTCATATGACTTATTTTTGTAGCTCCTCTCTGTACCTTTCCAATTCTCATATCTTATTTTTGAGACAGGGTCACAAGAACTGTATGTAGCTTTTATGGTGTAGGCACAGCATAGATATATCTAGTGGCATTGTGATATTGTCTGTATTACAGTCTGTTCCTTTCCTAATGGTTACTAAAGTTTTGTTTTTTTTTCCAACTGCTGCTGCACATTGCAGATTTATATTATGGTGATGGGTGACCTATGACAAAGTTCTAAATCTTGCATTTCGTCCTGATAGTGTTTGATTATGGGTTTGTTTTTTGTTTTTGTTTTTGTGGTTGGGTTTTTTTTGTAACTTTTGTGGAAGAATTCCATGCTCTGGATTCTTTGTGCCAGGTGGTCTGAATATTCTTTCTCAGGAACCATTCCTAGAGTTCTTGGAAGTAAACACTTTGTCCTCTTCTGTAACAGAGGCTTAACACTACAGGAAACTGCCCCAGCCTTGTAAAATTTACTTGCATATGACAGGAACAGGCTACAAAGTGCACCCAAGTCCCGTTTTGACTTTCATTTAAGACCTGTCAGGTTTTTTTTCTTCACACACACACAATCAATTTGACAGACAGTGATGCAGATCTTGAATTAATCAGAAAGTCATTACACCTCCTAAAGAGATGTTTATGGATATGAACACCATATATCTAGGGCTGTCAAGGCAAATTGACCAAGCTGCTTCTGTTTAACTGCCCTGTGACTGCAGCAGGACTATGACAAAACCAAGAGCCTGGTATTCCTCTTAATCTAATGAAAGAAATGATTAGAAAAAGCATCTATAGTGATAATCAAATTGAGCCCTAAATGAGATTTGCAGCTCAGACATCAAAGCAATTAAATTATTAACATCCCAAGGCATTTTCATAAATTAATTTCCTAATTAGAGGTTATATAAATAGTACTCTACACTGGGCATCCTACTGGAAAGCTGTGTGTGGATGCAGCACCTTGAACTATAACAAAGTGTAGATTGATTTTTTGCTGGCTGTTTCTCCTAGGAAATCTAGGGTGTTGCGCTTTCCATTGCTCAGTTTGAGCTGTGAGATACATCAAGTGGAATCTTGTCTCTCTCTGAAAGATTCATGTGATACAGAGGAAGGTCAAATTGTCTTTGCAGATATCTCAGCACTGTGTTTTCCCTACTAATGCTCCTCTTGTGATTATTCTGTTAAATATAAAAGGCAGACACTCTTCTGTTTTGTGCTGCATGACCTGAACCCAGGAGGATTTCTTATGTAGTGGGATTCTCAGGGCAGCTACTCTTATGCCATGCTGACGGCACAGTCGGAAAAAAGAGGGCATGGCTGGGCTGTCCCTCTGTCCTAGCAATCTTGAGCTACAGCTCTCAGGGGCTGTAGGCACCGCTACAATTTCATTCCCGTAGGCGTACATGCAAACACTTATCTCATGTTTTGTTGTAATCTTTCTGTTTCCTCTCACAGTTTTCTTTGGCTACGCAGGGTATCTGTGTGTCTGGTTTAATTCTTCAAGATCCTTTTTCTCTTTGTGGGGCCAAGCCTGACCCATGTCCCACAGGTTGAAAACCTCTGCATCAGTGGAATTTATTTCCATTTCTAGAGATTAAATGACTGTAGTACTTGCATTAGTCACCCTCTGTAGGTCTGAAGTAACTTAACTTTGTGCCCTGCCCCCTTCCCCAGTGATCTGGAACCCCAGGAAATTGCTCTGCTTGATGCCCTGTAACATTAGCCCTGTTGTCAGTTGCATGAACATGCAAAATGGTACCGAGATGAGCAGCCCCACTGACTTCAATAGAATGGTCTGCACAGCTAAGGGCTTGTAGGATTAGGTGTGTCTTCATATCTGAATCAGCTGTCTGGTACTACAGAGACTTTGGAAAACCATGACATTACTTGTATAATCTCACTGCTATGGATTTTGGAAGTCCACAGCTCTTGCACTTTATGCCAGTGTTTCTCAACCTTTATTTAAAAAAAAAAAAAAAGTACCCCTTTAAAAAAATATAAGTTCCCCTAGTACCTACAGTTCTCAGACACCATTCTTTTTTCCAACCATTGTAACACATTTGTTTAAACAACTTAACTGTAGCCGGGCAGGCAGTTACATCCTTGGGTGTAAAAAGTACAAAAATAATAAAGCACTGTAAAACTTAAAACAAAAATTCATTTTTCTCCCAATTTCAATTGTGTTGACATACACTCCCCCCCACCCCCCGACTTCTCTCAAGTACCCCTAAGGGTACTTGTACCACTTGTTGGGAAACACTGCTTTAGGCAACACTTGGATCCCGGAATGCTGTCTAGCTTTGGATTATAAATGATGCACCACTGCAGAGGCTGTGTTAATTCTTTCTCCAGCTCACAATTGGCTAGCACAACATGTAGTCCTCTCCTAAATGCAGAAACGGGATGTCTTTCTTATACTCTTGATTTTCTTCAAGTTCCACCCGACTACTAACCTCATTCTCTCTCTGGTTTAAGACCTGATTATAAAACCTGATGGAAATGGGAGTCTGAAACCATTATCGTCATCCTTTAGGCATGGAGTGGCTCCAGACATGCTCCGAGGGATTTTTCAGAATGTATATTTTTAGTAACAATAATATGTTAAAGCATGCTCAATTCAGTGGCACCTGACATGTGGCAGTGATGTAGCACTTCTGCCTCTGACAAGACAAAACATTAGAACAACATTGCAAACAGAAACTAACTTTTTTTTTTCAGATGCTTGCCCATGGCATTAGAACACTCACTTATATATGACTCCTTTTCACTTCAGGTATGTGCTAGGGAAGTTTTAATTTTATCACTGTCAATGCCATGACTCTTATTCTGGGCTGCCACTTTATTTCTATTCCTCTTCTTTTACTCCTCATGTTTAGGCCACAGCAATATTGATGTGTGGGTGCCCTAGATTAGCTTTATATTACATTTGCTTCTGTGCACTTGCTAATTTACTAGAGTTTCTCCTTCTAACCTGGCATTTTGCTATACTTTATTATTCAGAGTTTTTGTTGAATACATACCAAGATTAGTGCTTAATATTGCAAATTTTATTGTCACTTGCTCAAGGACAAACAGTAAATAAAAGTTAGACCCAGAACTATAACTCTTCTTTTTATAAACTCCTGGCTCACTGGCCCAGACCTAACCCAATAGAATACAGTGCCTTTCAGTACCCATTGTCCTAGAGAAGAGCCCTTCGATCCAAATCACAAAAACTTGGCTGATTCTAACTCTTTTCTACTAGCTTCAGGGGGTAGCCGAGATAGTTTATAAAGTGCCTACCAGACCATTTGTTGTTTTTTAAGTGTATCCTGTACAGACTAACAAAACATGTAGATGGTATCATGAGCTATTGTGGGCACAGGCCACTTCTTCAGATAACTGGAGTTTACTAGTCAGAAAAGAAATGCTTGAACATTATGCCATGTGGCCTTGGTATTAAGGTGCTATGAAAATGGCTATACTGAATCTTACCCAGCATACTAATGTTTCTGTATTGTGTATTGCAACACTTCTGTGAACAGAAGCTTACAAAGCAATAATGCATTCAGTGAAAGCTTAAATGCCTCACTACATAATTTTCTATACTTTACTTTCAACCATCTGATTAAACTTGACTTTCAGAGATTTGGCTCCAACCATGTTGCTAAGATATGAAATTAAGTTTTTGGATATCTGCCAAAACCATTCACTGATTTCTGCCTTGAATATTTCACTACTATGGCAGAGAGACTAGAGTAAAAGCTTTAATGAAATGTTGGGAATATTTACTTTGATTACGATGCAGAGTTCACTTCTGATTTGGTGATCAGTTTTACCTCCTGGGCCACATAGCTTCCCATTTTTTGCTGCTCAGGACTGGGTTAGAGAATGGGGAAGTGGCTGTTGGCCACCTTTATGTCTCTCTGATTCTAATCTGTTAAGGGGCTGGCTCATCCTTTGGTACAGTGTAGAGCACCCTGAGGGCGGCTCTAAATGACATCAAGGTTGCTCTTGGCTACAGGAGCCCAAATACAGCTGGGGACTGCCAAAACACAAAGAGATTCTGGTCATATGCTCTTGTGCCAGTGGGGTGGTGTAGAAAAATCACAACTCTGCTCCAACTGACAATTCAGCTTATGCAAGGGACATCCTGAGGTGCCAGTTCAAATGCTTTCTGGCTGCTTTGCACTGGCAGTGGCGGGATGGCGCTCCCAATCCTGTGCAAACTATCTGCTAATAAACCCCCGCCACTATTTTCCTAGGACTGAGCTGGTTGAAAGTACCTAGCTAACTTGTATGTGCAAAGCTATCTCACTGCTGCCAGTGGATATGCTGTGATCAGTACGGCTTTACAGGAGTGGGCCCTCGAGTAATGTATACTTAGAACTGTGCATAAATCCACTTATATGGATTCAGTTCCAGGATTCTGATTGATTTCACACTTCTAAGTGCTTTGATAAAACGTATCAGGAAATAAGCATTTACTGCTTGTTATGGCTTTGAGATGGTTAATAGCTCATTTGGAGTGTGAGGAAATCTGTGCCAGAGCCAGAAGAAATGGAGACTTATCTACCGCAAAACAGGTTCATGGGATGGAGTTAGCTGTTTTCCTTTCCCCTGGCCCTTGTGCAGTCAGAGCAGGTACCAAGTGCAGTGCCAGTAGGCAAAATGCTGGTCAAGTCTTCTACTAATCATGGAGACCTCTTGTAGGCTGGCTGATGTATGTCTGCCCAGGTACCTATCCACCTTAGGTCTTCTGATGTAATGGTACCTGTTTACTAGGTTCTTGCATATTTTCATTTTGTGGACTTGCTACCAAAATATCTGATTTCCCTGCCATTGATCCTATTCTCTCCCATCTTGGTATGTGTCTGGTTGATGCTTGTGGCACCAAGCACTTCCAGAAATGTTGTCTCAACCACAAGTTGAGGCTACTGAGCGACTCTACACAACAGGGTGGCCAAAACGTTCTGCTCGTGGGCAGAGGTGAAAGTAAGGCAGTGCGCCCCGGTGTGCTGCTCCGGTAAGAACTATCTGGGCACTCTGCTCATGGTAAGGGGCCAGCTGGGAGAACATTGTAGGGACCATGTGTGATCCCAGCCAGGTTAGTAAGAGGAGTTGGCGGCAGCAGATGCCTCCGTCTAGCTGCAGGGGCCTAGCTATGGCCTCCATCTGACTGGGGTGCCTGGGGACAGACCGTGGGCTGCGGGGATACCTTACAGCTTGGTTCCGGTGGCCTAGCGACTGCTGTGGAAGCTCGGGCTCCCGGCCAGTGGCCCAGCTCGGGCCCCAGCCCCTGCCTCAGTGGCCCACAGAGGATTTTGGCTGAGCTCCAGCCGTGACAGCCTAGCCAACAACACCCCAGTCAGAGCCCAGCTCTTATCTGGCTGCAGTGGCTTGGCCCCAGGATCTGGCCCCCATCCAACCATAGTAAGGGTTGTCAGCATCTGCTCCCCCTACCCCCGTCCACTACCACCACCACCACCACCACTCCTGCTGCAGTGGGGGTAAGAGGTGATGGATCTGGCCGTGGATCCCACTGCTGCCCGGGTGCATATATCTATAATATGTAAACAACCCTTAAAAAGGACTGGCACAATCTCAAACTGTACTTACCGTGGAGGGGAGTCAGGATACATGACATTGACCTGAGAGAGAGTCTCCATGTAGGAACCGAAGTCAAAAGCTGGTGGGAACTCCTCTGTGCAGGTGGATCTCAGTTCTCCAATGGAGTCACCATAGGAGAAACCATCTGGAGCTATAAAACAAGCAATTAACACTGAGTCTCTTCTTCATGGTGGCTTCTTGGCAGCTCTGCCATAATTTATAACTTTAGTCCACCGACGAGACAGCAGGATTGTTGGTGTTCTGAGGGCAAGCATGTCTTAATTAAACCAAATGCTTCTCTGTCAAGGATGGCTAGCCTGTGCCTGACAACTACATCTAAGATGCTATGAATCATGGTGTGGGATTAGGAATAAACCCCTTGTGCTACTCCCCAAACTGTCATTACTGCCCTACCCAAATAAAATACAAGGCCTGTAACAATCTCGAATGTTAGCACCGCTTCTTCATAACAACTGAAGTTATTGGGAGCTGCCTATTTATATTCAACACTTCTGAAAACCAGATTACTTTTCTGAAAGGGTCTAGATGCCTAACTCCATGCATCTGCGGGCATGTCTTTAGTGAGGTCAGAGTAGAATGGGTGGAAATACCTGATCTAGCTAGCCTGAGTGGCAATGGCAGTGATGCTGCAGCAGCACTGGGCTAGCAGCTTAAGTACACGTCCTGGGTCCTGGATGGGCTTGTAAAACCTGTGTGGCTGTGATGGGGTAGACAAGCCCTGTACTGAAGGACAGTGGGTAGCCCAGGCCCAGCTGGTGGAGAAAGCCCCACCCCGCTGGTCATGCTCCCAGCAGAGCCGGGGTATAAAAGCAGAGGGAGCCCTGCAGCCAGGGAGGCCGCAGGATGAGGGAGTAGCCCAGGCCGGGCCAGTGTTTCTGCAGCAGCTGAGACCGGAGTTGCCGCCTGTGCCTGACCTGGAGGCAGAACCAGCAGCCGCCAACCCCAGGGAGGCAGGAGCGCGCCCGCAACCCCGGCAGGTACGGACTCGGCGGCGAATGGGCCCCAGGGGAACCAGGGCGTGGTAGGAAGCAGCCCAGGGCAAAGGACCAATAGCGCGGCTCGGCGTGTATCGGCTGGATTCCCTGCCGAGCGGGCAGGAGCCATAGTCCCTGCCTAAAGGGCCCTGGGCTGGGACCCGGTGGAGAGGGAGGGCCCGGGTCCCCCTACCACCCATTTTCCCTTCCCTGGATATTCAACCCCAGTCCAGGAGAGGCTTCTCTGAGCGGCTAGCCCTCCAAAACTGTAGTTACCCTGATAGAGGGGCCTGGACTTTTATGCTGGGGCTGCTAGGGTTGTATCCCCCTGATAGGTCCTGTTGCCCACTCTTAATGGGGGGTACACCCCACACCAGGGGCGTACCCCCTGACAGGCTGTCCATGCTGCCATGGCTTGACTGCTATTGCTTGCGCTAGCTACAACCAAGTTAGCACAGGTACAGCAAAAATGCTACAGTCACACTTTGATTTGCGGTGGAGACCTACTCTAAATTTGAGTCAACACCTTGCAGCAAGGTGACCACTACTGGGTTGCAATCTGTAGTTTGAAAACCATTGCCCTAATGCAGGGCTACGAGGTGCGTGGGCTGCCTCTGGCCTGTTTGTTTGCAGCCCGCAGTGCGGTTTGGGTTTACGCGGGGCTCAACATGCGGCTTGCGGGTGGGAGCCAAAACAAAAAAGTAGTCAATACAATGGTCTTCTGTTGATCTGTGTTTTTAGTAGTTAAATTTCTAGACTATTAAACGTGCTCATTAAAAGTGCTGTCATATGGGTGGAAATTGGGTAAATATTGCATTTTATTCATATCAGCAGAACTGACTTTAATGGGGTCTGCGTGTTGTGTAGTCTTGCCTTAATCTTTGTATTCATGCCCATCAGTGTGAAAAAAGCTATTTGCATATATTTGCATTTATATTTGCATGAATATGCAGCCACACTTAAGTTGCGGCCCTTGGCATGTGCTGTGAGTATCATTGTGGCCCCTGGGGCTTCCAAAGTTGAGTAGCCCTGCCCTAACGCATACTGAACCTTATCTAAAAAAGCCACAGGATGTTTGTACAGATACTACTTGATCACTCATTTAGGAGAGTGCAGGGTGTCACTAAAAATACCTGGTCCGAATGGGAAGGGTGAGGTGGAATGGATTGTTGGTATAAATGTTTGTTAAAGAGGGAGGTAAACTCTGTAAGGGGAATAGTGTTTATAAGTGGCCTGAGCACCTATTTGGGATCCTCTGCAGGTTCTCCTGGCAGTTCAGCAACACCTGTTCCTCATATGGCAGCTAGGACTAAGGGAGCTCCCCGGGGGACTAAGTAGGAAACTGAATACAATAGCAGGTTTCCAGAGACCTTATGTTTCTGCCCCACAGCTCCACCTCTAGACCTCCCCCTTCAGGAACAGAAGAAGCAACCTCAAGCTAATAACGGACAGCTTTATTCTTTCCCCAACTCTAATGGGAGTTGTCAGACCTCCCATCCCCTGCAGGAAAGCTACTAGCGCCACCAAAGCAGCAGACAGAGCTTTCAAAATCTTCAATAGTTTTCCTATGGCTTTCTATATGAACAGAAATAACCAGAACAAATTGTTCCTGATTCTCCCCTCCCTCCCCTTAAGAAAAGCCAACAAGATGACGATTTTATCTGTCTGGTTTTATTTCAGAGACACCGTCCAAAATGTGATTTATTTATTTATTTGTGCAGGTGGTTAGTCCCCAAGCAGGTGTGCTTCATGGGATGCCAGCATTATTTAGAGGCAGGCAAGGCTTGTTCTTTAGTGAGCTGACAAGAGCAGTCGTGTTTCACAGACGAGGTTTAACTCGCTGATGTAGAAAAAATGTGGATAGAAGTTAACACTGTGCACCTGCTTCTCATTTGTTAAGCTATCTGGGAGATGCACTAAAACGTGGCTCCTTGCAAGGGCCAGATTTGTAGATGATATCAACTAGCAGAGATCTATTGGAACAGTACAATCGTGCCAGTTGAGGATCTGGCCCTGGCGTGTACACTCAGTGCTGGCACCATGACTTCGATATCAGAATTAAACTAGACTTTCCTTTACCATGAACACATGCAGCAAATCTCCACAGCTACAGGGATACCCTGACAAGTCTTGTCTGAAACTCAGAATAGCGGGGTAAACTTCCTAACAGTGTTCTGAGCTGTAGCTAGAAAAGATGAGATCAGGGCTGGATTAAGGGGGGGGCGGGGCTAGCTGGACAGAGTTGGCACCGAGGTTTGTTGCATGGATTGGTTCCTGAGTTAGAGTTATTATGGTGCGGTGTGTCGTTGCTGGTGAGAATATGCTTCAGGTTGGCGGGTTGTCTGTGGGCAAGGACTGGCCTGCCTCCCGAGGCCTGTGAAAGCGAGGGATCATTGTCCAGGATGGGTTGTAGATCACTAATGATGCGTTGGAGAGGTTTTAGCTGAGGACTGTAGGTGATGGCCAGTGGTGTTCTGTTGGTTTCTTTCTTGGGCTTGTCCCGTAGCAGGAGGCTTCTGGGTACATGTCTGGCTCTGTCAATCTGTCTCCTCACTTCCTCGTGTGGGTATCGTAGTTTACAGAATGCTTGTTGAAGATCTTGTAGGTGTAGGTCTCTGTCTGAGGGGTTGGAGCATATGCGGTTGTACCTCAGTGCTTGGCTGTAAACAATGGATCGTGTGGTGTGTCTGGGATGGAAACTGGAGGCATGCAGGTAAGCATAGCGGTCAGTAGGTTTTCGGTATAGGTGGTATTGATGTGACGGTGCAAATAAGTGATGGTCTAACTCAGGAACCAATCCATGCAACAAACCTCGGTGCCAACTCTGCCCACATATATACACCAGCAACACGATCACAGGACCTAACCAGATCAGCCATACCGTCACTGGTAATATATGCCATCATGTGCCAACAATGCCCCTCTGCTATATACATCGGCCAAACTGGACAGTCCCTATGTAAAAGAATCAATGGACACAAATCAGATATTAGGAATGGCAACATACAAAAACCTGTAGGGGAACACTTCAATCTCCCTGGACACACAACTGCAGATCTAAAGATAGCCATCCTGCAGCAAAAAAACTTCAGGACCAGACTTGAAAAGAGAAACTGCAGAGCTACAGTTCATCTTCAAGTTTGACACAATCAACTCAGGATTAAACAAAGACTGTGAATGGCTCGCTAACTACAAAAGCAGCTTCTCCTCTCTTGGAATTCACACCTCCAGATCAGCTACTAGAAGTGGGCCTCATCCTCCCTGATTGGATCCACCTTGTCATCTCCAGCCTGATTCTGGCCTGCATATTTATACCTGCCTCTGGAAATTTCCACTACATGCATCTGACGAAGTGGGTCTTTGCCCACGAAAGCTTATGCTCCAACACTTCAGTTAGTCTATAAGGTGCCACAGGACTCCTCGCTGCTTTTATTTTTTCTCTGTCCTTTTCTCTAAGGCTTTTTTCCCCCCTTCCACTTTCTGTATTGGTATGGAGCTGAAATCAACATAGCCATTTTAATGTAAACAACATCTTACATAATATACAGCACCTTATAATGCCAAAACATCTGTGTACCAGCTTTGCTGATGATATAGTAACTGTATAGCTCAGGGATTAGAGCCCTAATTGCTGCAAAGCCAGAAAAAAAGGAGGAAAAATAAGTCTCTCAAACAGTAGACACTGCTTGTAACTTACCTCCAATAATCTACGGTTATTTGTCTCTATAACTGAGAAATGTGCATCTGTCCATCAGTGAGTCCGTTGGGTCAAGAACTCCTCTAAACAGGTAAGAGCTGGGATCACAAAATTTGGTAGGCAGCTTCCTCATCTCCTAGCCTAAAGCAAGGTCAGGGTTTGGTGGTGCCAGGATTATGAGATGCGTGTGGCTTTGTATTGTTTCATATCAAACAAAGGGAGAAGTGGGAGAGTAGGGACGTTTATATGCATGAAGGAGCAAGTGCCTTGGTGAGGAGCAGCCGTCACCACCCTGGCCTGCCCTGGGGAGCAGCTGCCGCCGCTTCCTCCCCTGAGCTCCCACTCCTGCACCTCCTGGTCTGAGCCCTAAGCCACAATCCCGGCCTCCTGCCCTCCAGGACTTGAACAAGGCCGGGTAAGTCTTCTAGTTTAATAAATATCTCACTTCTAAAAGAAGTGGAAAAATGTGAATCTAAAATTGGGTCCAAACCCCCTGACAATATTTACACAGTTGGACTGAATTATTTGAAGGAGCTGATTGTAGACACTCCTAGATTGAAAGCAAAATAAATACTACAATAAAGACGGAAAACATGGCCCCAGATGGAAGCCTCGTTGATTTAAATGGGAGCTTTAAATACTTCAGTAGACTCAAGTTTTGGTCCAATGTATTAAGTGGCCTGAGGGTTATATTCTAGAAACACAGTAAATGGCTTTTCCTCCAAATTATGACTTTTTTGTGATTACTTTCTTGTAAAATTTCAAATGAACCAGTACCTTGACTAACCAGAACTTAAAAAAACAACAGCGCTGTCTCATGCTGAGCTGCAAACTTGTGGAGCTAAATATTTGACTGCTATAAATGGCCAATGCACTATTGAAATTAAAGGATCCTCCGCTTCAATGGAGCTACAGTGTTTTGCAGCAGCTAAAAATCTGGCCAATGGGATCACTTTTTACATCCATCCCTAATATTTTCCCTTTAACTAAACAAGTGTATCATCTGTTGAGTTTTCTAGTGTAACTGGCTCTCAAGCTGTCCGGTCTGCAGCTTTCAAAATGGCCAAAAAAATCATCCTGAGACCCTTCATATCTCATACTACTTTGAAATCACAAAAGATTTCAGTCACAAGAAGAAAAAATTGGGACACTTCTAGGTGGTGGTGGTGGTGGTGGTGGTGAGGGGTTGACTAGTGCGGCTGGGAAAGCGCTTAAAGTCTAAAGTAACTTGGATATCCTGCCAGGCCATCATGATTACAACATCTAACTTTCCACTTGTACGGAAAACAAAGCAGCAATTTTCTAGGTTGCTACAGATTGGAAGACTGAAAATTCTATGATTTCCTGTGCTAGCAACTTCTATATCCTGGCTCTCAAACAGAGAAATCAAACTGGAACCATAGACCAATGACAGTAATGGGATTTCAACAGACTGCAACAGGAGTCAGAAGACTAGAAAGAGGAAAACAAATATGCACAATACCAAAGAAAATGATATAGCCTGACAAACTGGAATTATGCAGTTGGCTTTCACACATTCAGTCTGACCATTTCAAATGTAACTCTTGTTATTTGACTTCAGTGCCAGCTCAGTCTTGCAACTAAACAAGACAGCCAACTAGCTATGTCCTCCTTTTGTCTTTTTAATCATTTGCTTTGCAGTTTCTACAGAGCCATGCTTTTGCTATCCATAGGAGTGGAGCAACAAGATGGGTAAGCAGGATCTCACCGTAATTAGCATTTCTCCTCAGGTGTGGGTGTCTTAGACGTCCATCCTTTCGCAGGCTGCCAATAATGATTGTGACACAGGACAGAAACAGCACCAGTCCGATCACTACTCCAGCTACCAGGAGAGGAGAGACAAGCAAGCTGGTATCATTGCTGTTTTCGCTGTAGCCAGGAAACTCATTGATAGGGCTGCTCTGGTTTGAGTGAACTTCTGCATGAGAGAAAAGAGAGAGTGAGCATAAATGGTGCTGAAAGAGACAGACAATGTTGATTTAAAGCTGTTGGGTATGTAACCAACAACCAGAGCAACAAGTTACAAATGGGATTTTATCTTGGACAGTCATTTGCATTGTACAGATTACACCTTACCCCTAATGATCTCCTTGTGGAGTTGTTCATATTTTTCCCCAAAAGATCACTTAAGAGTAAGACTATCCTGGATCCCAGCCAGTAAAACTTCCTCTATAGAGCAGCACGTATTCACCTCAAGGGCTAGAAGCCAACTGTAGCTTGTTTTATTCTCCCCTCCTGATTATTGTTTCGTTATCTTATTATTTGCTACCAGGACAGACAGAAATACAAGTTAGAGTGATATCTGCAGTGGAAATAGTTGTCTTGAATCTGAGTAAACTGTCCATCTGGAATACTTGGGTAGAAACTTTCTGGTTCATCTGACAGAGTTCTCATTCTCAGGATCTGTCTACACTTGCACCCTCTTTTGAGAGAAGGATGTAAATGCAGACATTCAAAATTGCAAATGAAGTGGGGATTTAAATATTCTATGCTCCATTTGCATAATCACTTCTGGACCCTATTTCAAAATAGTGCTATTTTGAAATAAGTGCTGTCTAGACACGATTATTTCGAGTGAAAACCCTTCTTTCGAAATAACTGCTAAACCTCATTTTATGAGGAGCAAGGGTTATTTCGAAAGAAGGATTTTCTCTCGCAATAACACCGTCTAGACAGCTCCTGTTGTTTTGAAATAGTGCTATTTTGAAATAGTGCCTGGACACAATTTTGCAAATGAAGCACCGGGTATTTAAATTCCCGCTTCATTGGCCATTTCGAATGTCTATTTGTATCCCCCTCTTGAAAAAGGGTGCAAATGCAGACATACCTTTAGATCTTAGATGCCCACTAATATTAAAATGGGAACTTTGTCAGCTTGGTATGGTGTTTTAAATGTATTAAAATAACTAGAAGATTTATTGGGTGTTGTTGCTTGGGTCCTTAACTCAATTTTTGTTTTTTTGGAAAATAAAATCAAACTGTACATGCTTTTTTAAAATCATTGCTCTGGAATAGAGCTGGGGATGAGGGGTTCAATATATAGCTGCCCCAGGGAGAGAGGACAACCCCAGCCCTTCTCAATGTAGCAGCTTGGGGTGAGAAGTGCTTCTCTACTGGCTGCTGCAGCTCCAGCAGGCACATCTGGGGGAAGGATCCAGGTTCGTCTGCCCCCTACTCTCCCCAGCCAGAGTGAGGAATGCAGCAAACTGTGTACTTCCCCCCACTCCATGATGTGGGGGGGACAGCCAGCAATGTTTCTGTACAAAGTAAGTGTGTGTGTGTGTGAGGGGGGGGGGGGGGAATTCAGCCCCTTCCGTCCCCACTCCCAAAGGGCACGGGGAAGATGGGAGCCTTGGGGCTGGGTCAGCTATGAATGGGGGAGAGTGTGCCTGTAGCCAGTCCCTTAGCTGCCTGGTGATTGTCTCCCCCACCACCTGCACCCTTATGGCTTGATGAGAAGCAATCCCATTCCAGGCCCATCCTATTCTCCTGGCACAATGAAACTCTCACCTTTTCTTTAAGTTCATACCAAATTTGGTGGTCCTAGCTCTTACCATTTAGGAGGAGTTCTTGGATGGACAGACTCTCTCAAATATTTAGTAGGTTAATAAACACTGACAGCTTACTCTTCAGCAATTAATGGCAGTGCATCTGCACTGCAGCATCTCTGCAGGCTGTTCCATGCTCGAGTGTAACTTAACAGTCCTGATTATCTAGTCGTCTTATCATGTACAACCATTTGTACACCTTCAAAGAACTTGTGCTATGAACAATGACCCTACTACCTAGAAAAGTCCTATACTAATACCCATCCCATCAACTAATAATTTTCCATTCTAGTGCTTACTTAACATTAAATATAAAGTTCTATAAAGGAACTGTACAGTTCAAATACCTGCGTGTTCTTTAACTATGACAATGAATAGTGAAAGGAAGATAAATATTCAAATAGTTCACAGTTCATACAGTTGCTAAAGCAAATGTATAACGAGCAGTGCATTACAGACAATGGAGGAATCTGTGGTATTTGCTCGAGACCAGCAGACCAGGGAGACGGGGAGCAAAGTCTCGGGGAAGCCGGCAGTGGGGAAGCCGGCCTCGGGGAAGCCGGCCGCCCGTGTACTCCGGGGCTTTCTCCGCATCTCCCTGGTCTGCCCGAGCCCCTCCGTGGCTTTGCTCCGCGTCTTCCTGGTCTGCAGACCAGGGAGATGCGGAGAAAGCCCCGGAGTACACGGGCGGCAGGACCGCGAGGTCCCGCAGTCCATGTCCTCCGGGGCAGCCCCGTTCGTAACTGCGGATCCGACGTAAGTCGGGGACTGCGTGTAACTGGATTGCTTGGAAATAGTGACCATATTTGCCTCTTGGGCCAAATCCTGTGCTCCACTTAGGACTAAATCAAGAATTGTTTCTAGCTTCTTTCCCAGTATCAAAAGTTCGCTAATACCATTAACAATTCTACTAAATAGTTGTGTGGGGAGTTGATCCCTCCCCCAGTGTATTTTCTATACACTTCTTTCATTCTTATTTCATGTTGAAACTGTTGTATGACTTTGGTCTTGGAAACGGGGCAAATAAATGCATTTCTGGCTTTCCATACTTATTTTTTTAGAAACTTAATTTCTTATTTTTTTCAGGATGTACTTAGAATCATAGAATACTAGAACTGGAAGGGACCTCGAAAGGTCATCAAGTCCAGTTATTTGCCTTCATGGCAGGACCAAGCACTGTCTAGATCATCCCTGATAGATGTCTATCCAACCTGCTCTTACATTTTAAAAAATGGTACAGGCTGACATACACATTTAGAAGTTTTGTATGTGCCACATTTTATGTACCAGAGGGAGATTGTCTACAGAAAGGGAATATAACATTTCTTTACACATTCTTGCTAATAAAAGTTGTTCCTGCAAATATTCCTAAAAAGCAAATGTGAGTTCTGTAAAAGTAATAGGCATTTTTTATTGGAATGGATGTTAACAGATATTTTTCTGCTGTATTCATCCAGTTCTTGCTACTGTGTGATACTTCTAGTGTCTTGCAGCCACACTTTGTTTGCAAAGAGGAGCAGTCTGTACATGATGGCTTCAGGCCAACATGTATTAATCAGGGGCTAAAGCATGACCCTCAGTTTACTAGGTTGTGGGATAACCCTCTAGTATGCGTGAAATGTTTTTAATTTTTAGCAGCACTCAAGTGTTGACTGAATATCTTTATGGGCATTTAAGAGAGCTTTCTAGAAAAGTTACAATGTTTTACAAAGTTTTGTGTACCAAAAGATTAATTATCCTGAAGCACAAGTTGGCTCCTGAATGTAATTTTTTTTTAATCTTACGACTTTACACAAATCAAAATGCACGGCTCCCCACTTTCACTGCATGTAACATGTATTTGGGATTAGCTGATACTGAGGACATTGTATTAGGTGTCACAATTAATGGCTAGGCCTGGGCCAGCACACTGCCACCAGGCTGCCCCATGCCAAGTTGGAGCAGCCGGGGCCCCACCTGCTTCCCCCAGGCAGGCAGGGTCCCGATGGGTGATACAGGTGTGGCCCTGCCTGCCACCCCTCACAGCAGGCCAGACTAAGGGTGTGTCTAGACTACCTAGTTTTGTCGACAAAAGTGGACTTTTGTCGACAAAACTATACCAGCGTCTACACTACCGCGGAGTTCTGTCGACATAACGTCGACAGAACTCCGCGGTTTTGTCGACGCTGGTATACCTCATTTTACGAGGCATAACACTTTCTGTTGACAGAACTCTGTCGACAGAAGGTGTTATTGCCTGTAACACTGCGTCCAGACTACGGAGTTCTGTCGACAAAGCGGCTTGCTTTGTCGACAGAACTCCATGTGTCTGGACGCAAATTGTCGACGGAAGTTTTGTCGACAGTATCTGTCGACAAAACTTCCGTCGACAAAACGCGGTAGTCTAGACGTACCCTAAGGCAGGGCTTTTCCAGTCTGCTGAGGACGGTTGTGAAACCAGTTAATGGATAAGCATTCCAGTAAGCCTAATGTTTACCAGGTAACCGGTTAAACGCTTAACCTTTTACACACCTACCAGCCAATATAACGACAACATGAGACTGAGTCTTGACGTGGCAACAGACGCTATCAGGCAGATTGTCAGGCATTTTTAGCAGAACTGAATTAAAGCCACAAAGACACTCGCACAATGACATCAAAATATTTATTTTAAACAACTAGCAGATGGGAATATGAGATTACTAAAGCAGAGATTCTTCTGTCAGTTTGCGGGGGTGGGACACAACCCTATTCTCAAACAGTTCTTATAAAAGTTACATTCTCTGCGTGTCTACACCAGGAGTGGGCAATAATTTTTGACCGGGGCCACTTCAGAAATTTTTGAAGTGGCGCTGGGCTACCCCAGAAGGGGCAGGGCCCCAAGTGGAAGAGGCCCTGATTGGCCTGGGGATGAGGGAGCGTGCAAAGTCTTTGCCGTCCCCAGAGAGAAGTGCCAGCTGTTCTGCTCCTGGCAGTGGGCGGAGACTTCATGTGCTCTCCCCTGTTGCCCCCAGGTCAATCAGGGTCTGGGGAAAGGGAGCACGTGAAATCTCTCACTCCTGCCCCTGCCCCTGCAGCATGTAGTTGACTTTAAGTGCTGTGAGCCCCTTGCAGGGCGGGAGGAGTCTTCATGTGCTCTCCTGCCCCCAAGCCCCGACTGGCCTGGGGAAGAGGGAGGAGGAAGTGTGTGGAGTCTCCTCCCACTCTGCCAGGGGAGCATTAGGGCCTTCATGGGCTGGATCAACTCGCTTGGCAGGCCAGATCCGGCCTGTGGAGGCCCTTTTACTCACCCTGGTCTACACAGTAGCGCATACCTCGAAAGAAGCTGCGCAATTTGAGCTAAGGAAATTGCATAGCTTATTTTGAAATTTGGCACTGTCTACACAGCACTAATTTTGAAATAAATCCCTATTCCAGCATCTTCCTTAAGCCTCATGCAATGAGGTTTACAGGAAGTTGGAATAAGAAGCCGGTTATTTCGAAATAATGAGCCTGCTGTTAAGATGCACAGAACGTTATTTCGGGATAACAGATGTTATCCTGAAATAGCGCTGCTGTGTAGACGTACCCTCAGGGCAGACTAGCGACGGTCAGGAGAGAGTTAGACTTGCAACCAACCCCTCCTTGGTTCCTTTTGCTTTATCGATTGTTTTGCAAGGCATTTTTAATGCTTTCGCATTGTTTGGCACTGATAATATTGGCTGTACCCACGAAAGCTCATGATACCATCTATATGTTTTGTTGGTCTATAAAGTGCTACCAGACTTGTTATTAGACTGGTATTGAAGTATGTTAACCCTCTGAATTTCACTTTTGAGCTATAATACACAGAGTCTATTGGTTGTGCTAGAATTTAACGGAATGCCAGGAAACTCCACAAGAATATGTCCCAAGGCTTTTCAAGAGATTTATTTAATTTGTAATTGTGCAGGATTCAGAATGAGATTTGATTTTTAAACTTAAAGGCCAAGTCTTTGATCTATTATTTACTTGGTAAGAGTCAGAAATAAGCTTGGTCCTTTCCAGCATCTGAAAGAAGTAGACAGACCCTGCTTTCATTTAGCTTTATGAGTGGATCAGATTCTGCTATCCTTACGCAGCACTTTACTCGACACGTATTCCCACTGAAGTCAGCTGGAGCAAGGGTATCAGAATCTGGCTCTATTTTTGTTTATAGGAGTTTAAAATCCCATTACCAAGGAGTTGAAGTAGAAATTGCTTCTGAACTTTAAATTCCCCTTTTGTACCCAACAAAATCTTTCTTCTTACAAGACAAAGAACCCATTTATCTAGCCCTCCCTCTGAGCTTTGAAGATTCCTAAGCTGTTCAAACTCTCATCCTTTTATCTCCTGATACTCTCTCTATGTATATATGAATCTTTTCCTTTATGTATATATTTATTAATCTAATTGAACTCAGTCTCTGGCAGAAGCACAATATATTACAGTATTACTGTTATTAAAAGGAATGAATAGCCCTTAGCTCAGCTTCTAAAACAATATGCAGTTGATAATCTCCTTCTTTTACAGTATTTTAAATTCTGAGCCTAAGCTTGCAGACTTTATTGCATGAATAGCATTGATTTCAATGAGAGCACTCAAGTGAATAAGGGCTACAAAATGAGACCCCCTCTTTCTGTTAACAAGGAGTCCCCTCTGAAAACAAAATATATTCATACTATTTGGACAAAGAATAATGCCAACATTTTATACTTCACCCAAATTCCCATAAGTTGGTAATATGCATATTTATGCATGGGAAAATAATTAACTTTCCATTTTCCTATCAGGAATATGGATTTGCATGTAGAGCCCACAAATATCAGTAACAGAGTTGCTAGTTATTCTATTATACTAAATTGTTTGTGACTGTCTTCATGCAATTGTATGTCTATCATTTTTGCAAATACTTCATTGTGACTATTGCATATTAAACCTTAAAAATTTCACCTTGTTGGCTATACTTAAATAACATCACATTGTTTGTATTTAGTAATGGGATAATTTTATGTACATAACCAATAGGCTGGAAATTGCATAGCCTGAGATGGGATGTACAAGCTCTATCCTGGCCAGCAAAGGGTTAAGTAACTGCCTTCCGCTCAAACAGCCCTATCTTGTCACACCTGCAAGCAGATTAAGGCCTAATATGGGAAACCTGACACAGTTAGCAGTTGGTTGAGGAGGGGAACACAGTTTAAGATGACTATTGCCAGTCTGAAACCCATAAAGGAAAGGTGAGCCACAACCCAACAGTTACTTTAACACAGTTACTTTCACACACTTGCTGACTTACAGGACCACTCGTTTTTTTAAGTCACAGACTAACGTGGCTACCCCTCTGAGACGCTTGCTGAGTGAGTCTCATGAGGGTGTTGAATTGTACTAAAAGTAGTCACAGCCCTTTTGAAGACAGGGTAACCTGCTACTAACTTTGGCTTTATCTTTTTGGATTTTTTGTGTGTGTGCATGTGCACTGGAGGGGCCTTTGATAGGCCTAGAAGGGACAAATTCCTATGGACTCAAATTAAAGGCTGAATCTCTTATACTGGGCCTGTGCTAACAAGTACCTGTGTGTGGGAGGCTGCTGATACAGTGACAACAGGGCTCCCTTAAACCTCAATGGGGAGGTGTGGGAGACAAAGCCCATGACACAACACAATACAGTTTGAATATTAAAGCATTTGAACGGGATTATTTTTGTGTGTGTGCTGGCAAAGTTCAGCCACTTGCAGATCCACAGCAAACCAACAAGAAATAAGTGCACATGTGCTGAAGGCAAAGCTGGTTTTTAGAATGAGAATGGATACTGGTGAGGAACTGCCTACACTCTTCACCCAGCTCTAGAGAGCAACAGCTGTCTGCAAAAGCCCTCTAATATGTCAGCACCCAACTTTAATGCAACCTTTGCCCCTCTCCTAGTAGACTGTTTGTTTAGACACTCCATTCTCCTGGAGGAAGTACAACTCCTTTGGAAACTTTATTGCATGTGGTGACATTCTCCTCTAACATGAATCTCTTTTGAAGAGACGCCTTTTTACACTGTTCCAATTTACTTGGAAGAGGGAAGTACAGCCATGCTGGATCACTTTGGATCTGATCCTGTCCTGTCCTGTCCTATCCTATCCTGGTATTCAGCACTCTGGCATAGCATTGGACACTTACGTCCAAAGGCTTCAGTGGGTGTTGAGGCTGCTCAGCACTTTTCAGGATAAAGCCTTCTAAAAGGGCTTTAGCTGGCTGGCTTTCTGGTTCTTACAGTTCTACCTTCTTGCACAGGAGTGGGCAAGAGGCAGCTAGCGGGCTGAATCTGGCCCATGAAGCCACCAGATCCAGCCCATGGTTGCCTCATTGTGACCCTTAAGCACAGTGCTGCTGCAGCCGCTTTACATGTGGATGCTCTTTGCTCTGGATGCTGGGGAGGGAGGAGGGAGGCTTTGCACTCTGTTCTGTGCCCAGCAAAATCTCTCAGCTCCTATTGGCCAGTTTCCGGTGGATAGGAGCTGAGAAATATGGCGGGAAGCAGGGGCAACCAATGAAGCCTTCTCCCTCCCCCTACCTTGCCTGGAGCAGAGCCATGTGGAGCTGCTTGTGACTGCAGCTCCTGTTCCTGCAGGACTGCTTGCTGGGAGCTGTCTAGGTAAGTGCCTCCCAGCCAGCGCCTGCCTCTGGCATCCACCCTCTCTTTTTCCCCCTCCCCCCCACCATCTGCCCCAGATCATCACCCAAACCCTCTGTATCCCTTTTCCCCCCTCTTTCCCAGGTCACAATTCTCTCCCAGACACTCTGAGAGCCCCTGCCCTAGACCAGAATCTTCTCCTGCACTTATACCCTCTTCTGGACTCTGCACCCCAAGCATCTGCCCCAGATACAACCCCCTCCTTCACCCAAACTCCCTCTCAGACTCCACACTCCCTCCTGCAACCCAGTGCCCTACCCTAAGCTCTCTTCTGCACCCAACCTCTGTCCCAGATCCTGCACCCCCCCAGTAGAAATGTGGCCTTTGGCCACTTGCCAAAATCTTGGGAGTGACCCCCCCCCCTATTAAAAATGATTGCCACCCCTGACTTAGGTAAGTGGGATTACCACAGCACGCAAGAAGTCCTCTGTTCAAAACCAGGCAGAAACGCAGCCTTTCCTGCTGTTACTGCCAATGGCCTCTGCCTTGCCATCAATCCTGCACACAAGAGGACAGGGACATCACACAAGATGTGTTTGGGCCAGCCAGAGGGCTAAGATCAGTCACTTCCTAGATATCTGTGCCTTGTCCTCCTCTGTCTTTGCCGGTTGGCGTTTGGAGGTGGACTCTTCCTGATGGCTGCCTGGGCTCCCAGTGGGAGAACTGAGGCAGGAATGCAAGTAAGAATTGTGGCTAGAATGTCTTCCTCCTTGCATAGCATGGCTGGGGGGCGGGGGAGGGAGAGCGGGAGGAGGAATCCCTGAGAGAGCAGATCACAAAAACCATGACTGCTGCAGTTGTTGTCAGTCCCAGTTAAGAAGCAAAGGACTGAGTGATCATGGAAAGCAAATCTCTTATCCCAGAGAGCATTACTCTGCTCAGAATTAAAGCATATTAAAGACAATACTGCATTGACACTGCCTATGCTGCATTTGCTTTGTGGCCTAATAGACAAATTCATCCACTAGGGCTATAAATCAAGCACTTTCCATGAGCTTTAACTATATTGAACAAACCCTTTTAGAGGTGAACGTGGGGAGCGGTATCTTGTATATCCGTAGAGTGGCATATTGTGTAAACATAAGTAGGTGCCATATGTAACCCAATAAAGTGCATAATGTGTCGAAGCTATTCATAATATGTTTCGAGCACCTCATTTTCTCTAGCTAGGATAAATTACTTTTTTCCAGAATGATGAGACAGTCTCCTGAATACAGACCACTGAATATGCAGCCTTTTAATCAAGTGGAGAAGACTGACAGATGGTAAAGAAAGAGTGATAGATAAGGCAAATTAGCAGAACTGATAAAGGTTTTGTTGCTCCTGCTTTATGAGCAGTTCTTCAGTGATGATTTAGTTTGGTCAAGAGTGACCAATTGGATTCTGTGCTCTCTGCTGGACTGTGAAATAAACCTCTGGCTACCGCAGCTATCGGACTGCTATCGTGCTGTTTATTCCTATAACCTCCATGCAGGAAACCACAAAATGAGCAAGGGAGGTGCGCTACAGAAGTAATCTCACAACCACTTGCACTGCAGCAAACTGGCTGTATGCCACGTAGCAGTGTCACAGGTAAAGTGATATGATTTAAATCATTCATGCAATGGCAACATCAGGGATAGAAAAGTGGGTAGAAAATGAGAAGAAAGAGAGCAGCTGCTCTCGACTTATACAGTGTTGTGGTGATCACAATTACCTATCACACAAGATGTCTACCTGGTCTTGAACAGGAAACATGGCTTTTCCTGCCGTTCAGGAATGTGCCCCTCTTACTGTCAATAGGTCCACTAATGTCAAAGACACTACACCTTGAATCAGAAAGGAAGACTAGTCTTGTCCATAAGGACAGATATGCCAAGAGATCTTCTGCCCAACAGAGTCTATGGGACTGCATCTATACCAAGTACAAATCTAGAGTACTCTAGCACAGGCTTGTATTTGGTTTATGATTATAGTTGGCTTATTCTTTCACATGTCTGCCATGACAGTTTGCTAGTTGAATTTATAATCCAAAATGAGACTCTGGGGTGTGTTCTTGTATTCAAGTAGAGGTTTTAAATCTGAAATGGTAATTTACTAGGAAGGTTTGCCACCTTTTACTCTTTCAGATGGCTAATTGTAGTGAAAGCATTTAAAATGTTTTTATGATATTTTGGTGTCGTGTGTGATGGTTCCATTAGAGGGATCATAAGTAGCTCGAAAGGAACTACTTTTGCTGTTTGGAAAGCAGAGAAACATTAGTTTCTATTGGTTTTTAAAAAGCCTTCCCAAAATTGCAGTTCAGAGTGTTTGTTTCAGAGTTTTCTGTGTGCACATGGTTAGCTTATAGTAATAAATAACCTAATCTGATATCAACTGGGCCCTAAAAACACCCATGTGTGTTTTAATAATAGGACATGGTGAAAATGAGGCCTGAATTTTATGCCATGGACAGCTTTTTCCAGCCTCTGCTGATAAACATAGGTACCTCCCCAATGCTTTCTCCTACCAGGACTCTCCCCGGGCAGCAGACAGACAATGCTGTACAATCATAGAAATGTAGGGCTGTAAAGGAATCTCAAGAGATGATCTATTGCAGCCCCCATGTGAGAGGTCAAAGGAGGGGAGAACAAGAGGCCAGAGAGGTCTGAAAGCAGAGAATGAGGATTGTATGGAGAAGTAATAGCTATTGTGGGGATCTGGAGGCTGGAAAGTCTGTTAATCAGTAGGGATGTGGAAGTGTAACCAGGTACATGGTTAACCAATGAGCCTGGGCCTATCTGTTAACCTTCACAGTTACACATAGGCAGACGCGGCCTTAGGGCAAGGTGAACAAGGTGGTTGCCTAGGGCCCTGCGCTGCCTGGCACTTGCCCAGTCGCTTGCTGCCCTGGTTGAGAGCTGTCCAGATGTGTGGCATGATGGGCAGCCTTGGGTAGGGTTTCCAGATGGTTTCAAAAAAATACCGGACACACTTGATCTCAGATTGGTTTGTGTGTGTGTGTGGGTGTGTGTGTGGGTGGGGAGCGGAGCTGGCCGGGAGGAGGTCAGGGGGAGTGGGGCTGGCTCGGGGGAAGTAGGGAGGAGGAACTGGCCGGTGGGGAGTGGGGTTGGCCTGGGTGCACACAGATTCCGGGCTGCTACTATCCCGTGCATGGTCCTGGCGGGGCGCACGGGTGAGTCTAGCCCTGGGGATTCCATCCCGCCCCGGCCCTGCTCCTCTCCTCTCTACTGCGTAGTTATGTACTGCCTGGCTGGTAGACATGCTCATGCAGTGTGTGTGTGTCCACCAGTCAGGCAGTACGCAACTACGTACTGATATTCATGATAATAATAAAACTTACTTAATTAGAAAATACCGGACATTTATATGTCTGTTTTTTTCTCAACTTGTTTCCCGGACAGAAAGCTCAAATACTGGACTGTCCGGTTCAAAACTGGACACCTGGCAACCCAAACCTTGGGCCCTGCAAACTCTTTGGTTGGGCCTGCACTCTTTGGCTGAGCTCCCAGTATGTGCAGGAAGCCAGCTTAAAAATCGGCTCCCCATACGCACCAGCTCCCAAGCAGCTGACTGCCCCCTGTGTAACCACTGAAATTTTCAGCAGTTACACGTTTACTTGATTAAATGTATTTTAACATTCCTACTAACCAGTGGGGGAAAATGGGAGAAAAAGGTCTTGCATATCTGGTAAGGCAGGGAGTCCTGTCCAGTAAGACTGAACGATGTCCTAAGTTAGAGCAACATTTGGATGCTTACCCAGACAACTCCGTGAACTTGGAGATTTGCTTGTCACTAGCAGAGACACAGCCATGGTGGTATGGTAACAGTGCCTCATCACAGCACATTTGAAGTTCAAAAAATTATTAATGCTGTGATAGGAACAGCATGCAACACAATAATCCTATGTATAAATCTTAGCACACAGAGAACTACTGTCTTAAGATGTCTAATATCTCAAGAAGGAATAAAAGAAATTTCTGATCCGGTGAACTCACGACCTGAAGGGTCCCTCCATAAGCAGGCACATCTGCTTCTGCTGGTCCCTTTGCTTTTGTACTCATTATCTGCCAGCAAAGCTGAGTAAATTGGTGGAAAAATAGAATCATCTGGAATTTGCCCAGTATAAATCATCTTAACAACTGTCAGAAAATAGTTTGGGAATAGGAATTCCCAGCTCAGGATGTCTGAGCTGATCTAACCGCTCTCTCTCTCTATCTCTCTCTCATACATGGATTCCTTTAAAATGAAACGGCTGAAATGCCATCTGTTTCTTAAGCTTATACCCCACGGTTAATAATTACTATACACAGAGTGCTTCAAGCTTTACTTTGCTCTGTATTGTGTATGTCTATCTCTAATCAATGGATTTTTTTTAATGCCAGAAGGGACAACTAGATCATCTAGCCTAACCTCTTGTATAAAGCAGGCTATAGAATTTCACCCAGTTAACCTGTGGATTGAGTCCAATAACTTGAACTTGACCAGGTCTTGATCTGAAGACAGCAGGAGATCTCAATCTTCTTCATGATATACTAAATAGAGTAAGCTCTTTCTCTCACTAAGCCCTTTTCTCCAGCCCGCAAATTTTTGTGGTTCTCTTTACATCCTTTTTCAAAATATGGACACCAAAACTGGATGCAGTATTCCAGGAGCTGTCTCAATAACACTGCTCTTCAGAGGTAAAATAATTCCTCCCAGTCCTCTCCCACTCCTAATTGCCAGTAAAAGGCAGTACGAATAGACTTTAAAGAACTCTATAATAATGGGGGATTTTAATTACCCCCATATTGACTGGATACATGTCACCTCAGGAAGAGAAGCAGAGATAAAATTTCTCAATGGCTTAAATGACTGCTTCTTGGAGCAGCTAGTGCAGGAACACACAAGGGGAGAGGCAATTCTCGATTTAGTCCTGAGTGGAGTGCAGGATCAGGTCCAGGATATAACTGTTACAGGACCGCTTGGGAATAGTGACCATAATATAATAACATTCAACATTCCTGTGGTGGGAAGAACACCTCAGCAGTCCAGCACCCTGGCATTTAATTTCAAAAAGGGGGATTACGCAAAAATGAGGAGGTTAGTTAAACAGAAATTAAAAGGCACAGTGACTAGAGCCAAATCCCTGAAAGCTGCATGGAAACTTTTTAAAGACACCATAATAGAGGCCCAACTTAAATGTATACCCCAAATTAAAAAACATAGCAAGAGACCTAAAAAAGAGTCACCGTGGCTTAACCACCATGTAAAAGAAGCAGTGAGAGACAAAAAGGTATCTTTTAAGAAGTGGAAGTCCAATCCTAGTGAGATAAATAGAAAGGAACATAAACACTGTCAAATCAAGTGTAAACATGTAATAAGAAAAGCAAAAAAAGATTTTGAGGAACAGCTAGCCAAAAACTCAAAAAGAAATAACAAAATGTTTTTTAAGTACATTAGAAGCAGGAAGCCTGCTAAAAAACCTGTGGGTCCCCTAGATGATCGAGCTATAAAAGGAGCAATCAAGGACGATAAAGCCATTGCGGAGAAACTAAATGATTTCTTTGCTTCAGTCTTCACGGCTGAGGATGTTGGGGAGATTCCTGAATCTGCACCGTCCTTTGTGGGTGATGAAACTGAGGAACTGTCCTGGATTGAAGTGTCATTACAGGAGGTTTTGGAACAAATAGAAAAACTTAATGTTAACAAATCTCCGGGACCGGATGGCATTCATCCAAGGGTTCTAAAAGAACTTAAATGGGAAATTGCTGAGCTATTATCTGTGGTTTGTAACCTATCCTTTAAATCGGCTTCCGTACCTAATGACTGGAAGGTAGTCAACGTGACACCAATATTTAAAAAGGGCTCTAGAGGCGATCCTGGCAATTACAGACCGGTAAGTCTAACTTCAGTACCGGGCAAATTAGTCGAAACAATAGTAAAGAATAAAATTGTGAAGCATGTAGAAGAACATAATTTGTTGGACAAAAGTCAACATGGTTTCTGTAAAGGGAAATCCTGTCTTACTAATCTGTTAGAGTTCTTTGAAGGGGTTAACAAACATGCGGACAAGGGGGATCCAGTAGATATAGTATACTTGGATTTTCAGAAAGCCTTTGACAAGATGCCTCACCAAAGGCTCTTGTGTAAATTACATGGCCATGGGATAAGAGGGATAAGAGGGAAGGTCCTTTCTTGGATTGAGAACTGGTTAAAAGACAGGAAACAAAGGGTAGGAATAAATGGTAAATTTTCAGATTGGAGAGGGGTAACTAGTGGTGTACCCCAAGGGTCAGTCCTGGGACCAATCCTTTTCAACTTATTCATAAATGATCTGGAGAAAGGGGTAAGCAGTGAGGTAGTAAAGTTTGCAGATGATACCAAACTGTTTAGGATAGTCAAGACAGAAGCAGACTGTGAGGGACTCCAAGAAGATCTCACCAAACGGACTGATTGGGCAACAAAATGGCAAATGAAATTTAATGTGGATAAGTGTAAAGTAATGCACATCGGGAAAAATAACCCCAACTATACGTACAGTATGATGGGGGCTAATTTGGCTACGACAAATCAGGAAAGAGATCTTGGAGTTATTGTGGACAGTTCTCTGAAAACTTCCACACAGAGTGAAGCGGCGGTCAAAAAGGCAAATAGGATGCTAGGAATTATTAGGAAAGGGATAGAAAATAAGACACAGAATATCTTACTGCCCCTGTATAAAACTATGGTACGCCCACATCTTGAATACTGTGTACAGATGTGGTCTCCTCACCTCAAAAAAGATATTTTGGCCTTGGAAAGGGTTCAGAAAAGGGCAAATAAAATGATTAGGGGTTTGGAAGGGGTCCCATATGAGGAGAGATTAAAGCAACTGGGACTTTTCAGTTTGGAAAAGAGGAGACTGAGGGGGGATATGATAGAGGTCTATAAAATCATGAGTGGTGTGGAGAGGGCTGATAAAGAAAAGTTATTTATTAGTTCCCATAATAGAAGAACTAGAGGACACCAAATGAAATTAATGGGTAGCAGGTTTAAAACTAATAAAAGAAAGTTCTTCTTCACACAGCGTGTAGTCAACCTGTGGAACTCCTTGCCAGAGGAGGCTGTGAAGGCTAGGACTATAATAGAGTTTAAAGAGAAGCTGGATACATTCATGGAGGTTAGGTCCATAAAAGGCTATTAGCCAGGGGATAAAATGGTGTCCTTGGCCTCTGTTTGTCAGAGGCTGGAGAGGGATGGCAGGAGACAAATCGCTTGATCATTGTCTTCGGTCCACCCTCTCTGGGGCACCTGGTGCTGGCCACTGTCGGTAGACAGGATACTGAGCTAGATGGACCTTTGGTCTGACCCAGTACGGCCGTTCTTATGTTCTTACTTAGCCCTGTCTATCTGGAGGTCTCCCTGAGCCACAGAGTAGCCCCTTCTTTATCAGGCCTTCGAGAATTGACTGGATCTGTGCTGAGAGGCTTCCTGTGTGGGAGCTGTAGAACAATCCAATCCCATCCTACAGCTGCAGGAATCTTGCCTCGGGGCCCTTCGGGTAGTGATTGGATCCCATCATTGGCTGAGGTGGCTTGTTTGCATCTCCAGCGTCACTGCCTCATATCCATCACCCTGCTACAAACACTCTGACAAACCAGCTTCAAACAAACCCACTGGGTGGATCCATGCTTCCAAAGGGGCCCGTGTAAGGCTCAGGCATAATTTTTTCTGACTCACTATAAACTTGTGAGCCCTCTTCCACACACACATCACAATTTGCAGCCTGGGCAGGCCCTGGTGAAATGTACCGTTCTCCTCTCTCCCTCATCCTGGACTTGCTCTGAGCTGGCCACTCACCTGCACTGACAGGGACTTGCCACTTTTACAAAAGGTTTAAAATATCAAGCTATCCGATTAGGATCAACAGCCAAGACAAGTCAAGTAGTCAAAGCTACTTCAAAAGAAACCTGTGTACTTGCAACTAAGGCTTTATAGAGGATCAGTTTATTTTTGGGCTGTGTGATGAGGCACGCTGGCAAAGAAGGGGTTAATGTGGGCCTATGATCCCAATAGGCTCTGCCTCACTGTAGCTATATCTACACTGCAGGCTTCTGACGCAAGAAGTTTTTTGCGGAAGAGCTCTTAGGCAAACACTTCTTGCACAAGAGCACGTCCACACTGCAAAAGTGCATCGGAAAAGCGATGCGCTTTTGCGCAAGAGAGTGTCCAGACTGCATGGACGCTCTTTTGCAAGAAAGCTCTGATTGCCAGTAACAGAATGGCCAGTAGGGCACCTGTGCTTCTTTCAATAGGCTGTTTTTGCACAAAACCCCCGCTGTTTCTCATCAACACACACCTTTTTGCCCAAGAGCTCTTATGCAAAAAGGAGTTATTCCTTGTACAAAGAGGAATACCTATACCGCAAAAAACCCTCTGTTCTGTCGATTCACTGTAAACTTACTTAAGCAAAAATATGCTTGAGGTGTGGACACTCCGTGGGCTTTTGCGCAAAAATGGCAAAAAGCTTGTAGTGTAGACATAGCCTAAACCTGTAGCATGAGGGGAGTTAAAAGGAGGAGATCCAGTTCAGTCTGGGACTGACCAGGAAGGAGAGCGGAGCTCTGCATGTCTCTTGCTGTTGGAAACTGGGTGTCAGCAGGAGAGCAAGACTGCCTAGATGAACCTCTAGGTGACCAAACCCAGGCAGACTGACTGAAAGCGCTAGTTGCATAAAGACAAGCCCTAAGTAGCTCCTGCTGCAGACTCCTTGGGGGATCCTATTTTTTAAGTTCATAGTATAGTCGAGCCTTTCACTAAACTCCCACTGATGTTAGTGGGAGTTGTGTGCTCAAAGGGATCATAGGATCAAATTTTTAATGGCGCTTAATAATATCTGAGGTATAATTACAGGGAAGTGAAATAATGCACTGATTACTACTGATTTCACTGTTGATCAGTTCTTTGGCTTCCTCTTTATTTCATAATCACGAGTGATGTAAAAAGCAACAGGAGGTTCAAGTACTAGATCTCTGCCTTCAAGTGCACTTTAATTCTTAAAACAAGAATCCTGCAGCTTTCCCCAGAGTGCTTTCACGCAAACTAATTTGATATGAACATCAGAGCCAAATTGTGCAAGTCTCTAGTATGGCAGTTACGACTAGTAGAAGAAAATAAATAAATCTAAATCTCTGACACTGAAACAGAACAAAAGGAATTCAAAAAATCATAAGGCATGTTAGCTATGTTAGCTGGAAGGGAAAATACTCAGTTGATATGCTTAAAAAAGCAAAAGGGAGTTAGATGCCTAACACTCCTGAATAGTCAATAGTATTAGTGTCTTCTTTGAAAATCCTCCTACATCTTAGCTACCTACATACTCTATTTTAGGTTTGATCATGCTAAACAATAGTCTTACAATGATGTACAACAGTTCCATCATGGTACTGTCTATTAGTGGTCAGGGCTGCCCTTACCATGAGGCGAACTGAAGCTTCTGCCTCAGGTGCCAGACTTTGGGGGGGAAGGAGGATGCCACTAGTTCTCACTTTTTGAACAAGGCATTTTAAGTTGTTAGTTCTCCTTTATTGGAGTAGGCAGCAGAGCAGTACCATGAGAGGAGTAGAACAGGAAGAAGGCAGAATTGAGACCTTTCAAAGTTTTGGCTCAAGTGAGGAGGCATCATTTGGGCTCCCTGCCTCTGGTGCCAAAATGTTGTCGCCTGGTCCTGTTTGTGGTAGACCACAACTGAGACATTGTGTGTGCTATCCTTCCAGCTCTGAGGCATGTTTATTTTTAAGTTTAAAGCAGAAAAAAACCCTATTATTTTTAAAACAGATGTTCTCCCAAGACCTCTGTTGTTTTTTAAAAGAGACATTTCAGTACTGTATAATTCAAACCTAAACCATAGCCCTGAACTGGACAGAACCCCTAAGTTTAGAATATACCTGTTCCACCGTATAACCGCAGCCTCTTCCGTACACCTCTATATCTATGTGCTCTAATTATAATTAAAACTTTGCCATGATGTAGAAGCCAACAAATCAATATCTCATTCAAAACATGCGGCTGTGAGGATTAGGAGCATTACCAGTTTATCAGATGCACTTGGTGCAGATCATTTTAAGTGAATTTGCAGCATGCTTGCAGGTACAAAAGCTACCAGTGACCTTGAGAAGCTCATCCAAAACAAAAAAGGTGGTCCATCCTCTCAGATCTAACGTTGCCTTTTTTATCATGTCGGCTAGCTATCAGATAATGACTTTTCTCTTCTTGCATTGACATCCTTATTATAGAGCCAGAATGAATAAGATTGGATCACCAGGAGCCTGCAAATTGAGAATGTCAGAGGCAAAGAGAATGCAGCTGCATATAAGGGCTCCGAAAATAAATCTTTTCAGATGCCATGGCTTTAAGGTATTATGTTGATGTCAGAGCAGCATGTATAGATGCTGTTTCAAATTAACAGGAAAAATCTTCCAATTTTCAGAACCACGGCCTCTTTTATCAACATGATAAATACCACTGCAGTGAGACAAATCACTCTGGGGGTAAAGCAGCTCACTTTATGATGGAGAATATATATAATCTCCCCCCCTCCTTTTCTCCTTCTCAAGCAACTTTGAGCTAATGCAGTTTTATAAACAGGACTTGACCCTACTATTTCTTCTTTCCATAAACCATATTAGGGCTTAGAAATAGGTAAAACATTATCTTACATGAGTCTGTAAACCAGTTAAAATAAACTAACACTACCAGATGAAATTCAGCCCAGGTTAGTGTTAACCAGAGCTTGTCAAAAATTGGAATCTCCATCCCACGGGAAATTTTGTTTTAAGCTTGATTCAGTGCCCCCCAAAATCACAATAGTATGGGAGTTTTTGGGAGGTGGGGGATGGAAAATTCAGAAGCATTGTTTTTAAACACTAAAACATTCAATTTAATCTTGATTCACCAATGAACAGTGTTTATCTCAACTGCTATGGTGCTTACTGGGCACTGTATTTCAGGTGTCTCCCGCCCTCATTTTCTTCTCCGTGCCGGGTGCCTTGGTTTGACTGCATCTCATGCATCATGGTGGTTTTGCCAGAAGAGAGACAGTGATGCATCATGGGAGATATAAGCAAGCCACAGAGCCCAACTCACATTGCAAAAAATTCTGCAAACTCAATATTTTCACTTGCGAACTTTTTTTTTTTTTTTTTTTTTTGCAGGCACTGCAAATTGTCTCAGAAATCCCAACCAGCCTTAATAATGTCTGGTAGACAGCATCTATTGGCTTGCTAATACATTATTGTCATTTAAAAAAATCAAGGGATTTGCCTGACGCTCCAAAATCGTATGATTTGGCTTCAAACTAAGAGCTATAAAAATGTTTAGTTTGTTTTACTTGCCTTCTGTTTGAGACATTAAAGTTCACATTTTTCAGCTTCATTCTGCACAGGAGGGCTAGAAAACATACTTTGGTAAAAGCTGAAATTCTCCCCTATGACTATGATTCCAGGTGTGGTGTGGGGATTAGAAAAGCATCAAATATGCTCAGACTTGCAATAAAATCATTTGGCATTAATGTTGGTGGCCTATGTGTAATGAACTTGGTGGCCGCAAGCCTGTTTCCAGGGGACAGGTGTCGACACTCTTGAGTCACAATTCCTTCCCTGTGCTTTTCTTCAGTTGCTGCTCCTTTATGCTGGTACCTCTTATACAAAAAATGTCTCACCCCCTCATTATTCTGGTATTTAAGTGTGACAAGCAATGAGGGAAAAATCATGAAGAAATTACTGACATTTCTACCTTTCAGTTCCTTACTACGTTGCAGAAAATTTAGTAGCAGTAGAAATATTATGCTAGTTGGCTGTGTAAGCAGCTAGGAGCAGACAGAAGCTCATTAGCAAGTGGCTGAGTCTACACATCGTTCTTTCTCAAGATAGTGAATCTCTTTTTATTTCCAACTCTGAGATTTGAAACTTATGCTCTGATTAAAATGACTCTGAAACTGTTATGTGCTGTCATGAGTCATCCTTACCGGTGACAAAAAGCGCAATAAAACAACGACACTAAATGGTTCTACCATTTAGTAGCCCACAGCATGAGAGCGCCAGGCCAATACTAGACTACGTACCTAGCATAAAATAGGAGTAGAATAATAGGTCAGTATTCTCCTAATGCTATGAAAGTGTAGATTTTTGTATCCACCGCATCTTGACTCTGGGTGAGAGAGCTGTAGAAATTTCAGTATTACTGAAACTCATTTGGGTTTGCCAATATCCATTCTTAGTTGGAATCACCAAAACTCAAGGATGCTGCAGAAATTAAAATGATGGCGGCTGTGAATAATTTCAGGACTAGAAAGAAATCTGCCCTTAAAGTGTTCTGCACTGTGAACAGGAATACTGGACTTACCAGGAGCAAAATATTATTTCACATGCACTCTGCATGGGGTACAAAAATAACTCACTGTATGGAGCAAGTGATGAGTTCTTCTCAGTTGTGGGATGAGGTGGGGGGGAGGTCTCCCTAACCTGTCTGAATCCTTCTGTGGCTTTCCCGCCCAGAACCCTTTATAATATATGACCATTTAAATTAGGTATCCATGTGCCCTTGTGCACCACTGGGGCAGGGTGTGATGTTGAGGGCCATTTGACTTGGTTCAAGATTATTTGCTAAATTATGGTATGTCCTTCTTGGTAACAATGAAATAGTTTGATTTCAATGGAATTTAAGGTCAGATGGTGAGGGGCCTTCACCTGACCATGCAGGAGAGTAACCCTCTGGTCCTTCACCCCTGTGTGGCTCTGCTAGGGTTCTTTCCATTCGGCAATTTTGACAGGAGGAGAAGCAGGTTCTATGCATGCAATACTTCTACTTGCGAGTGAATGGATGGAGTAGGCTGAGCATTGGCTCCACCTCTGCTCTGAATGTGCTGGCCAGCAGAAGTGAGCTGGTTCAAAGGGGAAGTAAGCTGCAAGCAATAAATGCATGCAGAAAGCTACCTCCTCCTGGCAGCAAAGGAAAGGCAGTTACAAGAACTTTTTCTCGTAGGATGGCACAGACACTTGCTGCTACTTGCACAGGGCTAATCTTACAAGCTCATTGAAAATCCAGTACAGGTTGAACCTCTTTAATCCAGCACTCTCTGATCCAGCAACATCCATGGTCTGGCATGATTTTAGTTAGCCAGATGTCCACTTATCATGGGTGTGGCCAAGTTTCCTGCGGTGGCATAAATTTGTTTGCAGCCATCAGTCCTGGCTCTCAGTGTTCTGTGCTGTTACTTAGGTCTAATTGACCCCTACAAGTCTTCTAAGAGCCCAATAAACAATGGAAGTGTTGGTAATGCTGCAAGACAATATTGACCTCGCATGGTCCAGAAAATGTTCTGGTTTGTCTCCAGTCCAGTCCCAAGGGTGCTGGACTAGAAAGGGTCAACCTGTATTATAGGGCTAGTAGAGAGATTTCTTAAAGTAATGACATTCAGAGAGAGAGACAGAGAGAGAGAGAGAGTGTGTGTGTGTGTGTGTGTGTGTGTGTTCCTATTTAAAGCCTCTTTTCACCATAGAGTTTATGTTGACAACTGCAGAGATTTCCACTGACACACAATCTGCTGAGAGTTCAGGTTGCAGTTTAGTGTCTGTGACTTACTCTCTGGCAGGAGACCCAAAATAAGAAGTGATGATTGAAGAGAGGACTTGCGTGAGGTGGCCGAGAGACTGACCAAATTTTTAAACTCCCTGAAGAGAGAGCACTGCAAGCAGCACCTGCTGACTCTGCTGGACCCCAGTCTGCTTGTAAACACTTCTCCTCCTCCCTGCCCCAGGTTATCTGGAACCTAGAACAAGATTCTTTTTTTAGTTATCCCATTTTATAAAAGCAATAGGAAATGGCAGACTCAAGTGTCCCGATCAAGTCTGATGTCACTGAGGCTGAACTACAATGAGAGAGAATATAATGGAGAATGTCAAACAAGATACAGAATAAGCCTGAAAGTAGAACCTTCTCTTGGGAGCACACTGTTTCTTAGATTTGCTCCTATTTCAATATTTTTTGTCTAAGGGAAACTAATTAAATTTGGATGGAGAAAGGATTTATAATCCTTTCATAATGAATGGTTTTCCATATATGTTTGAACTCCTATTCTACCTATATTCACATAACACACTTGACAAAATCTGAAATGAAATAGAGTATTTTCCAAAGGCTGCAACCCCAAAGGGCATTTTGAACAAAACAGGCCATTGTTCAATGAAAAAGAAATTAACATGCAGTACAGGGATGAATCTAATGAGAAGACATAAATAAGAGGTGTCTCAAAGATATTGCTTGCAACAACAAAGAGAAATAGCATGCAACTCACTCTTCTCACTGGCGTTGGTTCTCATGAGAAATATTTATAGTTTAGTCTAATGTCAAAGGTCAGTGCCTTTGCTCTGATATTGCATGGAGGTGATTTCATACATATACAAGTAGTTCAACAATATTTCAGCTGGGGAAGAAAGAAAATGGCCTTTTGTTTGTGATATAGCATTCAGATGATCTGGATTATATGCTTGTTAATGTAGGCCAAGCATGACCCTCTGTGAGGGGTGGGCAGTATTTTTGGTGGGGGGGGGGCACTCCAATATTTTGGAAAGTACCGTATTTTCCGGCGTATAGGGCGACTGGGCGTATAAGACGACCCCCTATCTTTTTAATTAAAAGATAGGGTTTCATCTTATACCCCAGCGCCCCTCCGCCTCCTTTGCTCCCGGTGTCCCTGGTCTGCTGGAGATGGTCCCCAGCAGACCAGAGGCACCGGGAGCAAAGCCGCCTGGAGCGCCTGGGCTGCCCCCCACCCCCCGCCGGAGCCCCTCCGCGGCTTTGAAAGCCTCGGGGGAAGCCGGCGGCGGGGCATCCCAGGCGCGCATGGACTGCCCCCCCGCCGGAGCCCCTCCGCGGCTTTGAAAGCCGCCGCGGAGGGGCTCCGGCGGGGGGGGCAGCCCATGCACGCCTGGGATGCCCCGCCGCCGGCTTCCCCCGAGGCTTTCAAAGCCGCAGAGGTGCTCCGGCGGCGGGGCATCCGGCGTACAAGACGACTCCCGATTTTTGAGGGATGTTTTTTAACATCAGAGGTCGTCTTGTACGCCGGAATATACGGTAGTCAAGGGCCACACTTTTCCGCGCAGGAGGTGTGGGGTCTAGGATGGTGCAGAAGGGTGCACAGGGTGAGGGACTTGGGTGCAGGAGACAGTGTGGAGTCTGAGAGGGGGTTTGGGTGAAGGAGGAGGTTGTGACCTGGGGCAGGGGATTGGGGTGTAGGGTCAGGGAGGGAGTATAGGGGCAGGAGAGGATTCTAGCCTGAGGGAGGGGCATAGTAGGGGTACAGGGTCTTGGAGGGAGTTGTGACCTGAGGCTGCGGGGGTGCCGAGCGTTTGGATGGTGACTTGGGGAAGGGAGTAGGGGTGCGGGAGGGGCTGGGATGCAAGAGGCGAGCTTTGGCAGGGAGGCACTTACATAAGCGTCTCTCAGCCAGCAGCCCTGCAATACCCCAAGGCAGGTTGGGCTCCCTGACTGCTGCAGCCCCATATCACTTAAAATGCAGACTGCTCCCTCCATGTGGCTCTCAGCTCTAGGAGGGGGAAGAGGCTTGAATGAATCTTTTAGTTCCTATGGCTGGTTGTTTCTGGCCAATGGGAGCTGAGGATTGGGCTGAGGGCAGGGAGATCACACAAAGCCTCCCCCTCGCTCTAGAGCAGAGAGGCACAGGAACAGCCCTGTGCTTGAAACAGCAGCTGCTGCATACCTGAGGGTCCCGAGGGCGGGCGGGGGGGATCTGGTGGGTTGGAAGGCCAGATCCAGCCTGTAAGAGGTATCTTGCCCACCCCTTCTCTATGTAGTAAGCTTTGTATTTAGCATATGTCCCTGAAAGATTCCCCAATGAACTTGAATACATAAGGATCTGACTTTTTGTAAGGCTTTTGCAGTTTACATTGTTAAATTCATGATTCTTAGAACTGAGTGCAGACTACAGTATAATTTTGGCTGTCATGACACCATGAGTTCAAATATCCTGTCAGATGCTCCAAAATCATGAGAAGGACTTGAAGTTTCAAAATATTCTCTGGCTTCTTTTTATTTACCATCACATTTTTGAACATTTAGGAGCACTTAAAAACTTTTCCCCCCTGAAACTGTAAGAGTTAGAAGCTTTTTAAAAATGACAGCTGAGGTTCTCCTGCTGACTCCAGGACCCGTGGAAGTAAGAAAAACACCAAATACTGTACTACAAATGGAAGTTGTCAACATGAACACCTAATCCTAAAGGCCCAGATCCTCTGCTGTGCAAAGTCTCTGGGGTGAACTGGGAGTGTTGGGAATTGGTACGCCCCATTGGTTCTTCGATTGCTTTTATATTGGGCATGTTGGAAATACGACATCAGGAAGATTAAAATGGCATACCACAGGGAAGCAGCTGCCAGCTGGAGCTATCCAAGCACAACATGCTGTACCTGTGTGTCCGTTCTCTTTCCACAATGTGCCTTTCACATAACTTCTATATAACAAGGGCTGTGGTGGCCTGCTAGTGATATGATCCAGTGACTGGGGGGGGGGGGGGGGCTGCTAATCCACAGAAAAATCAATTGCATGCAACAAAACCCCCAAATCCTCACTGACATGGCCCCGACTCAGAAGGAGAAAGACACTCCCCACAGTCTCCTTGCGCACCAGGCTAGTAGATGGCTAGTAGAGTTTGTGTGCTTCAGCTCCGCAGTAAGATGGTAGAGGGGCTGGAGCACCAGCTTGGGCTCCCCAATGCTGGGGGAGGAGGGAGTCCTGAGCCTCAGGGGCTGGATCCAGGCAAGCCAGGGGCTGCATCAGGGCCCTGAGCCTCAGGCTCCCCACACCTGGACTAGAATGTGGGCTCCGGGCAGGGACTGAGGATGAGAGCTTTGGAGTGTAGGAGGGGGCTCTGGCTTTGCGAGGGGGTGAGTGGCCAGGGCTTGAGCAGGAGGGCTTACCTTGAGTGGTGCAGCGGGGGTGCTAAGGCAGGCTTCTTGCCTTTCCTGGCACCGCAGACCATACTGCACCCCAGTAGCAAACAGCAGGTTCCCAGCCAATGGGAGTGTGAATCTAGTGCTCAGTGCAGGGACGATGTGCGGAGCCCTGTGTGCTCCCCCACTCACGTAGGGGCCAGGCCTGCTGCTGGCCACTTCTGTGACACAGCACAGTCTGTTGTGCCAGGAGAGGCAGAAAGCTGCTTTAGCACCCCCACTGATCAGCTGAATTCCCTGCAGCAATGAGACCCAGTGCCTGACATTCCACGACCCAGTAGTTTGAAAATCACTGGTATAGGCCATTGAGGAGGTCTCCAAGCTGGGGGGGGGGGGGGCAGGGCGGGAATGCCAAGGGTTTTTCAGACTGGTGGAGAGCAGTCTATGGGGGTAGGAGCTGACCCAGAATGTCTGACTCTAGAAAGAAACTAGAGCAAGGCAATTCTCCAGATCAGTATGTCATCCTTATCAAGTGCCTGGTCAAGTACATTTGGACAGTTGGATTAAACAACTTTGTAACAAGAAATAGGTTACTTCTGCCCTGACTTTTCTTAATGTACATTAAGGCAAATTTGATATCCATACTAACAGTTTTTAATAGCAAGGGCTTCAGCAATTGCAAATTAATACAAATATGATTTAGAAAATAAATTGTTGATTTCTCTCTGACATTCCCTGTTATTGAAGTGCTGGAAGCGAAAAGTTACACTGTTACATTCATAAAGGGACCAACAGATCCGCTTACTTTGAACAATAAAGTACACCCTTTCAAATTAAGTAAACAGCCTCTTTCTAAGGAGTCTTATAACATGGAATGTGCTTCAATATTGAACTGTACGGAAGAGTCCCATTGAACTAAATTTACAGGTGGGTCAAGATGGTCTCTAAATTTGTACGTGAAGTGTGCACACACATATGCACATAGATAAATGGATATTTGAGAAAGCAAATGAAATACTTGCATGTGTAACAGCTTGGCTTGGTGTGTGCATAACAACTCAACTTTTTATGCACAAACTAGTGCAGGCTTTAAAGGTACATTCCTAAATTTAGAAACAGGTTAAAAATGCAGCCTCTGGAGTGTCGGCTCCCTTTATATTTTAAAAATTCCATTAAGCTATCACTAGCTAACTACAATTATAGCTGAGAAATAGACACAATAATTTGTGATATGCCAGAAATACAGTGGTTGAGCTGTTAACAAGCAAAAGTGGCCTGACTCTTGTCCCCTGTGATGGGGTGTATCTACCCTGCACTGAACAGGGTTGCCAGATGGTTTCTCCAAAAATACCAAACACCCTCCCTCCCAAGAAAAAACAACACCGGGGAAAAAATTCTGTTGAGGAAAAAAAGCGGGGGGGGGGGGGGGGGGGAGTGGAAGGGGGAAACCAAAATTGTTGAGCAAAAAAAAAAGGACTCCGAGATTTATAAAACAGCATGGCCCCTTTCAGAGTGAGTGCAGAGTTAGAAGAGGGGAGCGGTTGAGCACTCAGACCCAGGGAAGGCATTGCTTCCCCTTGGTCTTTAGGCTTTTTGCTGGTGGCCATTTTGTGTTCTTGTTCAAGTCAGAACTTAGCTTCCCTGCCAAACCAGGTAAACAGGAGGACAGGGGGCTAGGGGTGTTGGGGCCCAGGGGGAGAGTGGGGAGGGAGGCTGGGGGCTGAGCCTGGGCCCAGGCCCTAGGGTTGCCAGGTGTCTGGTATTTTCCACCTCCTGGCTGGGAAAAAAAATCAGAAAATACTGGACATTTCTGGGTCAGTACCGGACACCTGGCAACCCTAGCCCCTCCCCCACGGCACTGCTGGACATGCTTCCAGAGAAACCAGGGTACAAAAGCCCAGGGAGCCTCTCATTTGGGGCTGACTGCTAGAAGGGAAGGATCTCCATCCCCAGGGACAGAGCAGCCTCAGCAGCAGCTGCCTCCGCAGCTCCAGCGGCGGCCTCAGTGACAGCTCCGGCCAGGGAGACTGTCCGGTCGGGACCGACCCACTGAGCAGCACCCCGAGAACTGAGCATTGGGAGTGGTAGGAAGTAGCCAGGGCAGAGGATTGTCCTCCGCAAGCTTGGCATGTTCCGGCAGACATCCCTGCTGAGCAGGCAGTGAATCCGCCACTGCCAAATGGGCCCTAGGCTGGGACCTGTTGGAGCGGGAGGGCCTGGGTCTCCCTACCCCCCACCCCACAGCAGCCCAGCTCCCTAGCCCTTTGGGAGGCTTACTTTGGGACTAGGCTGGTGAGGCTGTATATACCCCAATAGGGGGGATCTGCATTTTGAACCTGGCCCTTGAGTCATATACACCCTAATAGAAGGGTTTGTTACTTTGAATTAGGCCTTTGGGCCATGTGTGCACAGGAAAAGGGGACAATAACTCAATTCCAGGGACAAAACAGTGAACATTTGTTACTTTTGCTCTTCCCAACTGGATCAGTTGGCAAGATCAAACAGGACAAAGGCTCTCTTGTCAAAGTGGGGTAAGGAGAATTATATGGGGGTTGAGCAGTGATGCCAGGCCCTGTGGAAAGGCATGGCAGGGCTTTGGCAAGCAGCTTGGGCCAGCCCCGGCCAGTGTCTTGTTTTCCTTTTGGGAAATCTGGCCAACCTACATCTCAACAAAATACAATGTTATCTAATCTCAGTGATGCTGGTGACTACTTTTTGTGATTGTAATCTCCCTGTGACTTCTTACAGGAGTTTGGGAAATCCAGTGCTTAGCATCTCATGTATTTAAGCCCTTAAGAAGAAATCTTTCAAGGATCACTGGAGCTATACAAAGCCTCAAATGCAGGGGAGACACAGTTGTGTATGATGGTTCTTTGTGGCAGTGAAGACAGGAATGACTGGCTGTTGCCACTAGATCTGCAACTGCTAAGATCCATTAATCAAAACCCCGAAACAAGAATCTAGGCCAGAGCTACTCAACTTTGGAAGCCCTGGGGTATGTGAGACTGCATCCCTCTGTCGGCAGAGGGATGCAGATTAGGCAGGTTGACATTGCAAATGAGGCAGGGATTTAAATATCCCATGCCTAATTTGCATAAAAATGGCCACAACATTTTGCCGACAGCACTTTGTTGGCAAAAACCAGCAGTCTAGAGGGGGATCTGTTGAGAAAGAAAGCCTTTTTCGACAGATCCTGTAAACCTCCTTGCAGGAGGCATAAGGGATCTGTCAAAAAAGGCTTTCTTTCTTGACAGATCCCTCTAGACTGTTGCTTTTTGCCAACAAAGTGCTGAGTCGGCAAAATGTGAAGGTCATTTTTTATGTAAATTAGGCACGGGATATTTAAATCCCTGCCTCATTTGCAATGTCGACCTATCTAATCTGCATCCCTCTGCCGACAGAGGGATGCAGTCCAGACATACCCCTGGAGGCCACAATGATACTCACAGCACACGCTGAGGGGAGGGCCCAAATTAAGTATCGTTGCATATACATGCAAATATATGCCAATAGCTTCTTTCACACTAATGGGCATGAATACAAAGATTAAGGCAAGACTACATAACACGCAAGACCCCATTTTAGTCAGTTATGCTGATATTAATAAAATGCAATATTTACCCAATTTCTACCCACATGACAGCCCTTTTAATGAGTAATGACAGTCCAGAAATTTAACTACTAAAACTCATATCGGCAGAAGACCATTATATTGGCTACTTTTTTGTTTTGGCTCCCACCCATGGGCCGTGTGTTGACCCCCACGTTAACGCAAACTGCACCATGGGCCGCAAACAAATGGGCCAGTCCATGGGCCACGTGTTGAGTAGCCCTGATCTAGTCTGACCTATATAATACAGACCACAGAACGTCACCCACCCACACCTCTAATAGACCCATAAACCCAAACCACACAGCGGGCCGCAAGCAAATGGGCCACTTGTTGAATAGCCCTGGTTTAGGCTGTAATTGATCCTTCTTGCCATAAAATTCTCTGCAGATCTCCTGTATAAAGCCTATTTAATAGGCCTTTGTTTAGAGACCTGAATTTGCGCCTTAGGGCACTTGCATATTCCAGATCGGTGACCAAATGAATGCTTAGGAGAATATGCACTTACATATTTCAGCTGCACAAGGGCAACATGTGAGAGCACTGTAATCGACTGAATAAAAATAGTCCACTTGTTTTACTAAAAGCAGCTTTGCTTTACCGGCAGCAACTCATAGTGAACAAAGAAACACTACCCAGTATCTCCCAGGATTCAATAAAAAAATAAATAAATTATGAAAACAGCAGCAATTTCTGGTTCTGCTTAAGAGAGGAATAAAGTAGCAGCATATAAACTCACAGCCATCCTATGTCCTTCAACGTGTTATACACAGCATTAAATAGATGTGGGGGCCAAATACGTATTTTTCAGAATTTACAGATCCTAAATCCATCTGTCTAGGAAAATGCCTTCTTGGATGGACACTGGGTGATGTAGTTGCCACATCTTTCTATTAAAGAGACACACTGAGTCCTTAATTTGGAACAAAACATTAAAATCTCTTTTAGAATCAGGTTATAAATTCTTTACTCTTGTCAAATAACTTCTTAAACCACTAGCTCTGAACCAGAAGCACCACAAACAGTTGCAGAGGGTCACCAACATCTTCCCTTGCTTGATTTCTACTCCGTAAGGGAATTCTTACAATTTCTTTTTAATCTAACACAGGGTCAAAATCAATGTTCTGTTTTTCCATCCATATGCAGAATACATTTTATGTGCATCAAGAAGTGTGCAGATGTGCACCACCAGTAGAAATGCATGCTGCTAGCTGTGGACGCTCTGCTAATGAGCTGTGTGGCATTTGAATCTCTCCGGGGTGGCTGCCCAAGTGTTCGGTGCACTGGTCATAAAAGCCCTTGCCTTCTTTCATAAACTGTCTCATTGAAGTCACTGGAAATGCAGTTAACGTAATTTTAGTGCTCACTGTGAATAAGAGAATCGTCATCTGCTCCCTAGCAAATGTGATGCAGATATAAAATCCTGTTTGAACTTCTGCCCTCTCGGACAAATATGCTGCCCCATCCAGTTCCCTTGTTTTAAACCTCTGACTTGCACCCCTTCATTATTTGTCCCCCATAATCTATTGAATCCTGGGTCTAGTGGTCCCTCCCGCAAGGTTGGGGCAGGGGCCTTTAGAAGTGGGTGGGTGCCTCCCATGATTCAAATAATGCACCATCATTTGGACGACTGTGCTATTAAATATTAGCAACTGTTTGTTCACTACATAGCATAGAACTGAACACACATGCTAAATATTTATGTTTTTTTATAAAGATGTATTATAGTGTCTTTAAAACTGTCTTTTCTGGGGTCCTACTAGATAGTACATGCATCAAGAAATACAACTTTAGATCCTATCTTTGTTTGTTTGCTCATTAATGCACTGATATGATATAGGATGTAAGAAATAGAGACCATCGCACATTATTTAGGAATGCTGTAGATTAGTGGTTTCTTATTTACAGTCTTATTCTGAAACAACTATCCTGTCAGCCTCTTCTGGGGATGAGTTCACTGATTCAGCAACCAAGAGACTCATAATTTCATAAAACACTAGATTTAAGGGCAGAGCCAAGAAAAGCAGTATCCATTATGGGTACAGATAGCGACTATGCTTGCAATAATCCTGTAAAGCACCGAACTTTTACATAGCTACAGGGCAACTCTACCTCCTTGTAATTTAATACATTGTGAGATAGCACTCACAATAAGATCATTGCCTCCATTTATATTTTATGTTACTAGGGCATAAACAAAATCCATTTAGGAAGATTAGGGTATCTCTAATGAATGTATGTTTATTCCTACTGTTCTTCTTTGTCAACTGTTAGATTATCCAGAAACATAGAAACAAACTCCAACCATGCCTAGGAAGGTACTGTGGCTGAAACACAGTGACAAAGGAAGCACAAGACATTAATTTATGACACTTGCCACAATGATTGCTGACTATATTAGTTATGGCTCCATTTCCTCTGATGAATTTGGCATAAGATGGCATTTTTACTACTCCAGTTCATATGAAATAGATATCATCAGTGAAGGATGTGCTCTCTGTAATTTCTTTCACACTGCCTTCATAATATCTGAAAAAGCTTTCATTATTCCTCAGCTATTGATCCCTGGTAGGAGCAATCAATACTTTAATGTTCAAGCAAATTATCACTGTGCACTGTTTTCATTATCTGTTCATCTTTGAGTTTCACAATTATTTACAAATATAAATTGAGGAGAAGCAGATCTGATACAATGCCATAATATTCCAAATGTCAAGGATGCTAATCGATTGTGTTACAGAATTATTTTTCAAAACTGCATGCATAAAGGTGTGTATGTAAAAATGAGCATGCAGATACACGCCTAACTTATTTGCATGATTACCAAAGTTGTAGTCACAGATTAGGTATTTGCACACACAACTAACTAGTTAGATGAAAAGCTGAATTTCTGCATTAATACATTTGATTGGCCTATGCAAACATGAAAATTAGGTAAGCAACTTCATCTTAAATGAACAATTGCATTTGATTTTTAAATTGAGACCCTATTTATTCTTCTTTTAATTTTTTCAACCAAAGTTTCTATTTTTCTGTATTAGGATCTTGGCAAGCTATCTGACTCACAGACACAAACACACACACCCTCTCTGAGAGTCCGTTTGTTCAAGAACTCTTTCTAAATGATGAGAGGCAGACCACCAAATTTGGTATGCAGCTTCCTCTTATCCTAACTTAAAGCAAGATCAGTATTTGGTTCTGTTGGGAAACTGGGATATGCCTGGAAATTGATAATTTTCCATAACATGGAAAGGGGGATGGGGACAGAGAGAGAAGGGATGTGATACTCCCAGCCACTTCCCCCGCCCAGCTTTTGCATGTGACCAGAGGCTCCCAGCGCCGATCGCGGTCCCACCTCCCGACTGAGAGCCTCTGGTTGCATGCAGAAGCCGGGTGGGGGGAGTGACTCCCAGCCCCTCTCCTGCCCCCATCTGGCTTCTGCTCGCAACTAAAGGGAGTGCCTGCCGGGGTGCAGCCCGAAGGACTCTGGCTGCAGCCAGTGGCTGCACCCTGCGCCTGCCAGGTCTGCTTCCTGCCCCCCTTCCTCCAGGCTCCCCTCCCCTCCCATCCAGCCCCACGGCCCCCAGACATCCCCCGCCTGCTCTGCTTCCTGCCCCCCATCTCCCGTCCCCCCCTTCCTCCTGGCCAGCCCCATAGCCCCCGACCTCCCCAACTCTGCTTCCCATCCCCCCTTCTCTCATCCCCCCCCCTTCCTCCCATCTGGCCCCCGGACACTTCCCTCTCCAGCTTTGCTTCCCGCTCTGCCCACCTCCCGGCCAGCCCCACCCAGCCGGTTCCCTCCCCCCACGATCAAGTGTGCCTGGTTTTTTGGTGGGTTTAACCTGGCAACCCTATCTATTAGTAACATGTTTTAGTATTGTGGTGTCCAACATGCTAGCCATATGTGGTTATTTAGCCAGTTGAGTGTGGCTAGTTAGCTATAGCAAGGAGGTTTACAGGATCTGTCGAAAAAGGCTTTCCTTCTAGACAGATCCCCCTCTAGACTGATACTTTTTGCTGACAAAGTGCTGAGTCGGCAAAACACGGCAGCCATTTTTATGCCAATTAGGCACGGGATATTTAAATCCTTGCCTCATTTGCAATGTTGATCTGCCTAATCTGCATTCCTCTGCTGACAGAGGGATGCAGTCTAGACATACCTTAAGTGTATGCTTTCTAATACAGAAATTTGTGGATCAATCATTAACCCCAAACTACTTGCAATATTAGTTCTCAAGAAAAATAGAATCAAAGTAGGTGATATGATTGTTTTAATTGGATCAGTAAATTATCTGTAATTCCCAAGCTTTATCTAACTGGTTGCATAGGAAAGGTACCTTTTTGGTCTAAGTGCTCATGTAGAACAAATTATTTCTTGGTGCATTATCACATCATCTAACTTGTAGCACTTTTGATGATTGCTAAGGCAGCAGAGCCAAGATGGATCCATCCCAGAGCTCTGTTCATAACTGAGCAAATGATGGATAGCCTACAACTAGCCAAGAGGTATGAACTGTCATCAGAAACAAGGTAAACTTCTGGATGTCAAATAAATCAAAATACAAAAGAATAAGGGAGGGTCTGTTTCTGTCTCATTCAGACATACATACATACATACATGGTAATTATTCAAATAAACAGACCAGTTAGTTTAAATTAATGAACTACAGAGGTGGGTTGAGGATGTGGCAGGAGCTATATTAGCATTGGAACAAAATAAAAAGAAAGGCCAAGGCACAAGAAATAACAGTGGGGACTGGGCAGCTGCAGGAGGAGGAAAACAATTTCTTTTCTCCCTGGTACCTCGCGGCAGTCTCCAATTGTTTGGATATGAGACAATTTTGGCTGTAACCTTTCAACTTCTTCACTGCACCCTAGATGAATTTGGAGCCTGTGGCCATAAGACTTAGAGCTGCCGTGATGAAAGAGCATGTATAATAAGAACTGACTAAACAGAGCCTGGATTCCCAAAATGAATATGCTAAAATAACAAGCCAGATGAAATTTTTGGAACACAGGGAACTGACAGGGCTGGTAAGGTGTGAACATTATTTACCTGTACTTCAAAAAGTTATTGAAACAGTTCTGCACAAAAAACTAATCTGCAAGATTCAAGTTAGTTCAAGTTAGTTCTGGGGGAAGACCTGCTGAAGTGGATAAGGAACTAGGTTGGGGAATGACAATGTATCAATCTAAACACTGAATTATGAATGGAGATGGCATAAAAGCCAGAAAGATAAGGATTTCTGAGTGTCCAGTTTTATCTAATTTTATTTAATATAATGTACCAGTCAGAAAGCAAACTTTGAAAGTGAAGCAGGATCAGGATTAATAGGATGTATCAGGAATATGCTTAGACAATTGACTTATTCGATTGAACATACAGGTGAACTTGATACTGAACTGAGAGGAAAAGCATTTATAAATAGAAATGTATAGTATAAAGGACATATGCCCCAATTTAAAGGTGTACACAGGATTTAGCCACATTATTTTCATTAACTTTGCCTGTTGACTTTAGTGGGAGTTGTATGACTGAATCCAGTTCAAATATTTGAAACTGCAGGGGGAACACAAATAAATAAAAATGAACGAGGAAGATTGGGGGAGGGGGCAGATTATAGTTAAGTCTCACAGCACAGCACTTGGATGCAATTTAAAGTTTAAAACTGCTATACAGAAATAAAATACAATCCTGAGGATATATATGTAGCTCTAAAAATGAAAAGGTCTTCATGAAAATACTGTACATTGGAATACTTCAAAGCTCAGAGTTGCAGTAGGATGAATTTAGCCCATAGCCTGTACTTGATTCCAGATGAGCATTTTTATTGATTTAAAAAATGTATTATTGTATGTCCCAATGGAGTTATTGAAAGTGCTGTTTGGGTTTGTATTTAAGCCCCACTTCAGATTCTTGTACACTGGTGATTATTAAGGGCACTCTACTTTGAAGTAAATGGATATACACCAACTGGCATGAGAGAAAAATCAGACCTTAATGGTTATAGGTAAGAGCCTGATCCTTATATGTGCTCTGAATTGTGATTTCACTCGGCCACCCCAATAGCAACTTGATAAAACCAGTTTAAGACTTCAGTGTTCTTATTACATGTGTATTTTCCCATATCACTTTACTTTCATAGTGACAGAAACAGTTGCAAGCTTATTTTAAAGCACTGCCATAAATGCATCAAGATAAATATCAATAGATGTTTACAGCATTTGAGGTAATATAAGATGGTGGTTACATTTTGAAATTTTTTTTAGCAGTAAAACATCAGTATAGGTAGGAGACTGCTTGTGGGAGTTTTTAATGAAGGGCAGACAGTCATGTTTTAATCTGGCTCAGCATTTTTCCAGCTGTTTATTATCATTCTAAGAAGATACAAAGAAATTCCTAAATGTTGATCCAAAGGGTTTTCTTTTTTGTAATGAACTGCTATGCCATTTGCAAGCAACCCTTGATGAAACTGTAGTGCTAACTTGGGGGGTGGGGCATACAGTCTAATTCATAGCATCCAGGCAAGCTAAGGAATTGACCTAAAGTTAATTCTTAAAGGCCAGATTTTACTTGGGCTATACAAAGGTGTGTAGTTTTGAGGGAAGGGACCTTTCTATCCCCTAAGACTGGCCTGCATAAGCACCAGACATAATTGCAATCCATTTACTTGAGGAACGCAAGTGCTACTTTCTCCCTACTTGTGTGAGGTACATGCCAGCCCAAGGTGGGGCAGGCAGGAAGCAAAGTTATGGTTCTTCTCCCTGGGTGCGTCTAGACTGGCAAGATTATGCGCAAAAGCGGCTGCTTTTACGCAAAAACTTGCCAGATGTCTACACTGGCCGCTTGAATTTGCGCAAGAGCACTGACATTCTAATGTAAGAATTCAGTGCTTCTTGTGCACATACTTTGACGCTCCCGCTCAGGGATAAGCCCTCTTGCGCAAGAATACTTCCTAGGATTATTGTGGATGCAGACACACAAGCAGTTCCAGAAAAGTGGCCTTATTAACTGTAGCTAGTGCTGTGGTTTTAAATATTATAGTTTCCAGCTAATCTGCAAACATAATTGATTTTAATAGCATTCTAGCATAGTTTGAATCTTAGTGTGTTCCTAGACTTTTGAAGGATTTCTCTTCTCTTCCACATAAGTGTGCAAAAGGCACAAGAAGGTACTGAGGGATATGGTACAGACATGATGCTCAAGAGTCAGTCTTGCAGATTTGGTCCCATGGTGAATGAGGGAAATCTCTGTATTATTTGTTTTATAAATGTCATGCACCTCAGTTTACCTGTCTGATTTAACTTTCTGCAGTCAGGTTGGATAATCAAAGGGGAAACCTTTCTGTAAAGAGGAAACCAAGAGGCAATGACACTATAGCAAATATAAGGTATAATCATATAATCGGATGTGGACAAATAACATAGCAGCGGTTCACCAAGGTAAATCCCTGGTAGGTAGCCACTGCTGTATTTATCTGTACAGCAGCAGGTACCGGGGACTGCAGGGATTGCCATACCAAACCAATGGGAGCTGTGGGAAGCAGCGTGGACTGGGACACAGCTTCTTGTAGCTCCCATTGGCTGGAAATGGCCATCTGTGGCCAACAGAAGATGCGATCGCTGGAACCTGCAGCTGTGCAGGTAAATATAGTGGTGGGGGCCCACCAGGAGCTAACCCTACGACACTGGATCTGGCCCACAGACTGGTTTGTGCCCACCCCTGTCATAGAGCATACCCAAGGCTTTTGGGAAAACAATGGATTATATCTCCAAATCTGGTTCCAACTAGGCTTGAAAGAGTTATCCTGTGCAGGCCAATCCTAGGATCAAAACGGATTCTTTAAAGATCCAGCCCTAGACAAGAAGAGATGGGTGGGAGCTGAGCAGCCAACAGTTGGAAGGCAGTCTTGAGAGAGAGATTATGTAGCAGCAGATTAAAGTTTAGGCATGTGTAAAGGCCACTAATGCGTTATCTTTTTGTCTCTAATTGCTAAGGACCTTTGCATGAATGAAAAAATAATAAAGCACAGGGCCATGTGAGGGGGAACTGATGGCACATGCTTTACACTGACCCTGCTTAAAGGTGCCAAACACTGTTGTACATATTGTGTTAACCTGGTTGGGAAATGGGCTATGTCTTCCAAAGATCCAGTCCATGAGTGGTTACAGCATGGGGCTCCACCCTTAACAGAGATGCAGCAGCTAGGCTTGTTATGTGTGGGGTACACTGGAGAAGGACACAAAGGGGTCTAAAGTGCAACTCCCCCCGTAACTCTGACAGGCCCTGCAGGAGAACCTCTGATTACAGACTGGTGGTAGGTTGAAGAGACAGGAAGGGATTGTGTGCTGACTTCAGAAACCTGCAAAGCAGTGGAACAGGCAATATTTCGGATTCAGGCTTTTAAGTAAGTAAGGGAGTCAAGAAATGGTTCATGAGATTATTGTGCAGTGGAATAGAGAGCATGGACATGAAGGGAAAAGCATGAGGAAATCCGTCAGTGTAAGACAGAAATTCTCAAACTGGGGGTTGTGACCAGCCAGGGGGTCATAAGGTTATTATGTTGGGGGTCACAAGCAGTATTCCCTGTAAGCTGAGTGTTTGGGCAGTCATCCAGGAGAGAGTCAGGTGCCACCCAGCTGATTAGCAGAGCACCCACAGCCAGCAGCATAAGTTTCTATTGGTGATGCACATCCACAAATACCTGGGTGTACATAACAAAATTTATTCTGCACCTGGATGGAAAAATTAGAGGGAACATTGGTTGCGAGCCATTAGCCTCCACTCCAAACCTATTTTGCCACTAGCATTTATAATTGAGTTAAATATTTTTAAAGATGTTCTTAATTTATAAGGAAGGGTCATACTCAGAGGCTTGCTGTGTGAAAGGGATCAGCATGACAAAGTATGAGAACCACTGGCATAAGAAATGGCATCAAAACCTTGCCACAGACAACACAGACTGTGGGAGGTATAGATGTGAACATGCATATAGATCAGCCAGCATTTAGCTGGCTTAAGTGAAACCACTTTGTGGGACAATGCAGGTGAAAGAAAAGAGCAAACTTAGTAGAGTTAGGTGGGACCACAGGTTGTGTTTCATGGCAAAATCTGTGAATTCCCATGAAACAAAATTCTTAAAAAAAAAATCATTTGGGGCTGATCAAAACCTGCTGTAAAATAAAATCAAAATGTTTCATTCTAATTTTGATTTTTCCTCATTTTTAATTTTAACAAGTTGCTTCAAGATGGAAAATCAAAACATCCTGTTCCAAAAAATGGAACTTTTTGACCTTATCTAAACACATTTTAGTTTTTTCTCTTTAGACACACACTTCAAACAACTTTCATTTTGACAAATGAGAATTTTCCCATGGAATAATGTTCCATCAGAAAGTTTCCATGCAGGTGTAACATACAGAGATGAAATCCAGTTTTGGCTTCACTGACAGGAAAATGGATGTTGCTTTTATGGACCAATTATCAGAATCCTGGTAAATGGGAAGAGATGATTACAGCATTGCTAGCTAGGCAGAGTATGGATAATGGCTGCCCAGATTCCAGTAAATTTAGCTGCACTGAGTCCAACACAGAGACTGAAAATGAACTGAATTTCAGCCTGAAGGACACAAATCAAATTTGGAAGGAGCTCAGCATGAAGACTGTTCAAAGAGATTAAAAATTTCCTCCATCTCACGAAGGGAGGCAGATGGTAGAAGAAAGAAAAAGAACATCTTTAATGTATTCCTGTTGTTTCTGAAGGCACTTGACACTTAGGCTATGTCTACATTGTGCTCTCTTGTGCAAGAACTTATGCAAATGAGGCATAGCAATGAATATCGCCACACCTCATCTGCATAATTAATGAGCTGCCATTTTTGCGCAAGGGGTTTTGCGCAAGAAGGAGCAGTCTATACTGCTCCTTCTTGAGAAAAACCCCCTCTTGTGCAAGAGTCATTCTGCCACTTACCTTGTGCAAGAGGGGGGTTTTGTGCAAGTGTAGATTGCTCCTTCTTGAGAAAAAGCCCCTTGCGCAAAAATGGCGGCTCATTAAGTATGCAAATAAGGTGTGACGATATTCATCTACTGCGCTCCAGCTGCATAGAAGGAGATGTTCCAGTATGAGAAATGGTGACCATTAAAGAATTATTAAAAGCAGCCAGAACTAGAACCAGACTTGCAGCACTGTTTCTAATCACACATATTTTGGTGTGCAACAGCATGCCACTTCCAGAAGTAGGGGCCCTATTACGTAAAGAGGAGACCAAGTGTGGAGACCTGTAGCATGGTCAGGCAGAGCCGTCACAAATACAGATATTTAAGTTTAATTAAGCAAGGCTGTATGGAGCAGCTGTTATTGTTGTGTAATGATGTGGGCCTGGCTGCAGAGGTGAATAGGGATGCCAGGTGTCCGGTATTGACCCGGACAGTCCGGTATTTTCGCCTCCTGCCTCGTAAAAAAATGCAGAAAATACCGGACACTTAAAATGTCCGGTATATTCTGATTTTTCCTGGCCAGGAGGCAAAAATCCCAGGTGCTTACCGGGTTCTGTAGGGGAGCTGTCCAGCCTGGAGCAGGGAGACAAGATGGAGGACGGCTGCCAGCAGCCTGTTAGATCCAAAAAGCCTCAAAAGCATTTCTTAAATGGTCTCCTCCTCTCCCCCCCTTTTTTTTTCTCAACAGAATTTTTTCCTGGTGTTTTTTTTTTTTTTTTTGGGTGGGGGAGGGGGGTGTTTGGTATTTTTGGTTAAGCCATCTGGCAACCCTAGGGGTGAAACAACAGTCATGCTCTATTTCCGAAGCCAGGGTGCTCTGGATGGCAGGGAGCTGTAGTCAGCTCCCGACTCTGGCTGTGTTCTGGTCCTTTAATGCTAAAAAAATTAGCTATTAATTCTAAGCTCTCTGTGCCTTATAAAAAGAGCACTACCACAGGGGTGATAGGCTTGAGTAGTAGGCCTTGTCAGTCGTGTTCCCTCTATTTTTTTCCATCCATGTGCAAAATAAGTTTTGTTATGTGCACAAAGGCATGTGAAGATGTGCACCATCAGTAGAAACACATGCTGCCAGCTTCAGGCACTGTGCTAATCAGCTGGGCAGCACTTGAATTAGGGCTGTTAAATTTAGTTTAATCAGCTAATTGACTATAGATAAGTAGGGGGAGTCATAGTGGGGTTAGCTCCTTGCCCAGAGCTGGTGGGTTTAGCTCCATCTCATTTTTTTTCTGTGGGCCAATGGCCTCCCACCCCAAAAAAGTTCCCCACCTCTGCCACAAATAAAGAAAACGTTGAAACTGTTGGACGTAAATTAATATTTTACTTAATTTAAAATGAAGTTTGATAAATGAACATGAGAAAGTTAAAACGCTTCATCTGTTAAATGATTTCAATTAATATTCCCTTTCCTACTGGTTAAATTAAACCATTCTCCCTAGCTGCAGCACTAGCCAAATGGCTCGGGTATAATTATGTAATTAACAGCACGTTTCCATTAGCAACTGGTGGTCTGTGGAAAGATTTACATTGGTCAGGGTGGGCCACAGGCCAAAAAGTTTGAAAATTGCTGGATTAGAGGGAACACTGCCGATCACTGCCACTTAAGGGAAGAGTGGGGGCAAGGAGAAGGGAAGTGCCACAGGACCCCATATGATGTGTGTCTAGGTCCCTGGAATCTTTAATCTTTCCCCGAATCAAGCAGCAAGAAGACATAAACTAGTCCTATTTGATTTTAGACTTTGATTGCTTTTCCTTTCTGCCCCCTGGCCTGCTAGTGTATCTGCCACCTTTTTACACACTTACCAACATGTGACGTATAACACCATCCACATCATTGTTGAATTTGGCCCTAGGAGGAGGGCTGGTGTGTAGGTTTCAACACAAATACTGGACACACTTGACATTATATCACAATCTACATTACATCTTATTTAGAAAATACCAGATATTTATATTTTCTCAATTTGTTTCCCGCACAGAAAGCTCAAATACTGGACTGTCCGGTTCAAACCCGGACACCTGGCAACCCTACTTGTGTGTATGCATTGATTTTGCTGGCATTTTCTAGACCAGCAACTAAATGAATACTTTGGCTGGTGGTTTGTGTCTGAGTGATCAACAAAGGGTTTATATTTTCTGGCAACCTGATTATTAATTAGTAACTTTAACTGAGAAAGGTTTCAATTTCTCTTCCAAAGAATCTGGGAGAACCTGAATTACTTACTGTATTCTAGCAGATCCTGACTACAGATACTCTTTCCTGGGAGATGCTGACAAGGGAGAATCAGGTTCAGATACAGTAAGAAGTGAATGACCAGAAGATCTCGTTTTCTCTTATATAACATTATGACTTGAGACGCTCTGAGTCTCAGAGCAAGAAGGGTAATCTCTTGGAGGAGGAGTGTTCCAAACACAAATTTTTTCTGAGGGGTAAGTAGGCTGCTCCCCATAGGTGACTCATAGACTCGGATGGTGCCCCCTCCCCATGTTCCTGCTAAAAATGTAATTGCTAAACGGGGTACCCCATGTACTCCTCTCTGTCCTTCTGGGTGGCCCTCCCTGCACCTTCCCCTTCAGGCACCAGTCATCACTGACTACCTCATTGTGCTTCTACTCAGCATAAATGGAACATGGCAGCAGTCCATGTCCAATCATTTGTGACATTTCTTTCTGTGTTTTGTTTCTGCTGCTTTCGTTTTTCATGAACATCACACAGCATTTGTAAACAGGCAGGTTATTTATAATGGCTCCTACTCCTGCTAAATTTAGTGTCATGAAGAGAAATTATATGTTTATTAATTGGTGCTCTTAAGTCAACGAGCAGTATGTCTTCAACTCAAGAACACTCACTGACACAGGTCATTACTGTGGGAGCAAATGAATTAGTGAGTGACGGAAGGAGCTAACGAACGATGAATGGCTGAATGTTCACTTGTGGTCTGTGTCTGTTTCATGTTTAAATGGCACCACAACCCATCCCTCTCTCTGGGCCAGTGTGTGCCTACCTACCCCTTGCACAGGTGAGCTGTGAGCAGGGGCCTTCCCCTGCACTTGTTAGGCCTGCATAAAGGTTTGGCAAAACAGCAGTCCTTGTGCTCAAGGGGGCCCCTCCGCTACTGTCTCTACCCTCTCTCAAGGCAGGGAACGGGTCAAATCTTTTGTCACTCCCACCCCACACCAGTCCACAGAGGAAGGGAAGAATGTAGCAGCTCCCCCGGGAAACAACATCCACACCACACAGAACACCCTGGGGTGTCTCTGCACAGTTCTCAAAGTTTAACTAGGTTGAGAGAATTAACTACTCATCTGGTGTAGTGGGTTTAACCCACGAATGCTCAATGATATAATATAGTTGTTAGTCTCTAAAGCTATGTTTACATTTGCACCCTCTTTCGAGAGAGGGATGCAAATGAAGACATTCGAAATTGCAAATGAAGCCGGGATTTAAATATCCCATGCTTCATTTGCATAATCGAATTATGACGCTATTTCAAAATAGCGCTATTTCAAAATAACAGACGCTGTTAAGATGCGGTTATTTCGAGAGAAAACCCTTCTCTAGAAATAACCCTTATTCCTCATACAATGAAGTTTCCCAGTTATTTCGAGAGAAGGGTTTTCTCTTGAAATAACCGTGTCTTAACAGCGTCTGTTATTTTGAAATAGTGCTATTTTGAAATAGCGCCATAATGCAAATATGCAAATGAAGCACAGGATATTTAAATCCCAGCTTCATTTGCAATTTTGAATGTCTTCATTTGCATCCCTCTCTCGAAAGAGGGTGTAAGTATAGACATACCTTAAGGTGCCACAGGACTGCTCATACTCTTTAATGCTTAGAGGCAGTTCCTTCAAGTATGCATGTGGGGCCATGAAGGAGGCCTGCCTTGTTCCTGCCCTGTGGATTAGCAAAGTATTTCAGTGTCTAGGCACCTTGAATATCAGAACATTCATGTGAAAACTTTGATGGTATTTACAATGGATGCCTCTGCTGGCCCAATGTTATGTTATGACTCTTTTACGCTCAGGTTTGGCTCCTTAATTACTGTCTTCTGGCTCTTATTTGTATTAATTAATAATATTCAAGCTAATTGAACATCAATGTATCAGACCTATAGTACCCTGTATCTGCAGGAGGCAGTGCATGTTTATGTGCATACGGTATCACAACTAGTTGCTGTACAGTGTTCTCAAATCAAGACTGAGCAGAAGCTGGATTGCTTCACCCCAGCCTTCATCTTAACTCAGATTTGCCATCCTTTCATCAACAGCGGTTCCCATTTCTAGTGCAGCCAGCTCTGTGAGAATAAGGCTCTCACTGCAAGCTGCATGTTGCGACAAGGCTGACATGTTGACAAGAAGTGGTAGAAGACGCTGTTCAGTAAATATTTTGTTTTGATTCTGTTTTTTTCAACAGTGTAGAAACTAAGGCTCCTCCAAGACACAACACAGATGGGATGAGACTAGAAGAAAGCAGAACTAAAACCTTCCTCCCTGCATCTTCAATCCCACGGGAGCCCCTCTCAGTGGACATGCCCTGAGATGAACTTTGTGACTTCTCTGTGTAGAGGGGCATGTATCTGGCTGGGTGTAGCTCGGGCGTGAGAGAAATTCTGTGGAGCCCTTGTCTATGATGCCAGACCCTCCTGCTGGAGAATAAGGACTGTGGACTTATACACCTGGGCTATGTCTAGACTGCAGGCTTCTTTCGAAAGATGCTCTTTCGAAAGCATCTTTCGAAAGAGCATCTTTCGAAAGATCGCATCTAGACTGCAGGCGGATCTTTCGAAAGAAAAATCCGCTTTTTCGAAAGAGAGCACCCAGCGAGTCTGGATGCTCTCTTTCGAAGACGGCCTCTTTACATTGAAGAACGCCTTCCTTCGAAAGAGGAACTTTCGAAGGAAGGCGTTCTTCCTCGTGAAACGAGGTTTACCGCCATCGAAAGAAAAGCCGCGTTCTTTCGAAATAATTTCGAAAGAACGCGGCTTGAGTCTGGACGCAGGGGAAGTTTTTTCGGGAAAAGGCTACTTTTCCCGAAAAAACCCCTGAGTCTGGACACGGCCCTAGAGACAGGGCCTCCAATGCAGGGAGGCAAAAGGAGCAGTTGCCCTGGGACCTAATGATTTAAAAGGGCCTGGGACTCCAGGCCAACAACACCACTATCACAGCAGCAGCAATGTCCGGAACCATGGGCCCTTTAACTCGCCACCAAAGCCCTGAGTGGTGCAGTCTGGGTGGTGCTAAGGGCATGGTGGGGGAGGCTAGCCTCCAACTCCCCACTTTGGCCTGACAACATATCCTTCTGAGGGCCCAGAGCTGAGCTATGTCCACCTTGCTGAGGCCTGGCAAACTCTGTCGCCAGTCTTGACTGGTGACCAGGAGAACAGGGCTCTTCCTGGATTTTGCAATGAATCATGGAATAGGCTTCCAACCAGATGACTTTCTCCTACGCAATGCCAACCCTGCCCTCTTCCCTTGAATAGATGCATCAGGAACGTATAGAGTTCAAGGCCTAACCATAAGTGCTGGCTCCCAGGTTGCTGTCGGGCTGGCAAACTCATGGAAAAAATTAGTGGATGTCAAGTTCCCCTCTTTTCCCTTCCAGTTTCCTCCACCTACCAGTGTCCCTGCTGATCAACTCTTCCCCTTCCTTTCCACTACCTCCAGTTGCTCAGTGGCATGGAAGAGGTATTGAGCGGGAGGGACATGAGTGGGAATAGGCCATGCTCAAGACAGAGGTGGGAAGAGACTGGGTAGGGGCAGAAAGAAACTGGGGTGGTGGAGCTTGGAGGAAGGGGTGTAGTGGCAGCAGGCATGGGATGGGGCAGAGGGTCGTGCATTCTCTGGGTAGAGAACATGTTGACACCTATGGGCCTAACTGTACCCTCCTTGTGGTCTTGTTGGTGCGACAGCATGGTATTAGTGCTAGAAGTTTATCACACAGTGTGATAGGATTTCCTGAACACAAAACCATTATGATGTTCCTATCAATACAGAACAAAATCCCTCTGGCAAACAGGAAAACTGAGGCTGTGTCCAGACTCAAGGGTTTTTTCGAAAAAAGTAGCCTTTTTTCGAAAAAACTTCACTTGCGTCTAGACTACAGCCAAGTTCTTTCGAAATTAAATCGAAAGAACACGGCTTTTCTTTCGACGGTGGTAAACCTAATTTCACGAGGAAGAATGCCTTTTTTCGAAAGTGCTCTTTCGAAAAAAGGCGTTCTTGAATGCAGACAGGGCGTTTTCGAAAGAGAGCATCCAGACTGCCTGGGTGCTTTCTTTCAAAAAAGAGGCTTGCTTTTTCGAAAGTACCGGTTGCAGTCTAGACGCACTTTTTCGAAAGAGGCTTTTTCGAAAGATACTTTCGAAAAAGCCTCTTTTGAAAGAGGCTTGCAGTCTAGATGTAGCCTGAGTGTACATACACCTCAGACTCTTTGGCTTGTTCAGTCAAGGATTCCCATGTTGATCTCTATTAGTGCCTGCATAGCAAAATGCTGTCAGAAGTGTATTTTATTTTGTGGTTGATGAAAAGACCAACAATGTGTTAGGGTTACTGCAGTCTCCTGAAAACAAAGGGTTCTGCTGGCCTGCTGGGCCAGTAAACTAATAAGCTAGTGAATTCAGATATGTGAGAGTGAGTTTATCATTTTGTTTCAAATGAACATGAATTTCCCAAAACAACAAACACAGTAGCAGCAACTCCTAACGCCTTGTAAATATTTGCTTTGTGATTCCAAAGAAACTATTCAATTGGTATACTGCTACGCTGCACTCTTGCTGCCCGATGCTTTGTTTTATGTTTCGCTGCAATTTACTGCTTCTGCATAAATGTATTTTTCTGCTGTGCCTTTCATGATCAGCATTGCTTTCTGTTTCCTTAAGCTAGGGCATTTTTGATGAATATTGTATAGATTGTATTAAAAAAGGAAACTGAATTAAATGAGAAAAGAACACATTTTATAGACAAGGCTATCTTCCCTCCCCCAATGTTTTCATTGGTTTTCCTTTAGAGATTGTTGTTACTATTTTATTTCTGCCATGTTAACCTCTTTAGTTTATATGAGGAACTGTTCTTATTTCTCTTCTTACTTTGGTTTATATTCCCCCACCAACCCTTTGAATACTAGCTAACCTTTCTTAGACTTTTCTTGGTTTGGTTTTATCCCAATGATGTCTCCTTTTCCCAATCTGCAGAAGTTAAGGGATTTTAACCTGCTTCTCTTACTCATTTCAGTCACCAATTAGCCTTATGTCCTTCCATTTATCTTTTAAGTTTTATAGTATGTTTTCAAAATGAGTTAAATGTTTTGCTTATGCTTTTGTCAACAAACCTAGCTTGACTGAAAATGTCTGGAGCCTAACCAAAACTTATGTGTAGAACCCTGCATGAATACACATTTTGTATCCCCATCTAATTTGCTCTCTGCAAAAATGATCTGTATCTATCTGCAGATTCGCAGGGGTCTATTTATGGGAAGTGGGCTCAGAAGCTAACTTTCTTCTTTTTTAATTAAAGTAATGAGTCCACCACTTGTTTTTCATTCCAGTTTTGTATTTCCATTCATAAACCCCCTTCTATTCAGAATAAGAATTTCCTGGAGCAATGTATTACTCCAAAACAGCTCACTGACAAGCTCAAGATGCAAATTTAATCCCTTTGGCACTAACCCACTGGTCCCAACAAGCAGAAATGCATCCTAGCACTCCTGCTAGAGCCAAAAACTTCAGACTGAGAGGAAGAGAACATTTGTCTTCCCATGATAAATGCAAATAACAAAGTTCTGTTTCCTTTATCAATCTGGGGCCCTGAGTCAATGCAGTTGTAAGCAGGGTCAGGATAAGCTCTACCCTGACACCTGTTGGTGAACTGTGGCAAGTCAGGGTCAGGAAAAGCCCTATCCTGACATCTGGGGGTGAACTGTAGCAAGTGATGCAAAAAGACTTGAGTGGCTGATTCATTTGCATAGGCACGCCCACCCTGTCTAGCATGTGCTCTCAGCAGCCAAATGGTCACTTTGGCCACTGTGGGAATCTCAAGTTTCTCTGTTATTGAGGCAGGGGGGATAAAGTGTTGTTACCCTGATTATGGAATTAAATAGTAGAACTGTTTCGCCATAAACTAAGTAGCACTTGGTAGACAAGGGGTATGGGTTCCAAACCTAGTCAGACTGAGGGAGGCTGGGGACAGGTCTTTGTATTGCCCCCCTGTTTGAGAGCACAAAACATACCAATTGCACTGGATTTTTCCTCTTGTTGGCTTTGCTGTGGGTCAATGGTGCACTTGCACTGAGGCTCTTCTACTGTGAGCTGAACTTACTGAAGAGCTGAAATCACTGTGTACTGAGAGGAGCCTGGTGCTATGCTGTTGAAGAGCTGAAATCACTATTGCTGAGCTACTAGCAGAACAGATCGTGGGATGGCTAGCAGAGCAGTTTGCGGGGGCAACTGGTGGATGCAGGTGAGTGGCTGGTGGGGAAGACCGACTGGTGGCTGGTGGAGCAGCTGCAGGACCTACCAGCTGGTGGGTGGGGAGCATGTACCGAGGCAGGCTGGTGGAGCAGACACTGCTCCGTGAAATGGCTGGAGCGGCTCACAGGACAGCAGGTGGAGTGTGGCAGAGTGATTTGCGTCAATGGCGGCAGCATAAACCTATGGAGAGGCGGAGCCACCGGTGGACCGTGTAAGGTGTATCAACCCCTGCCTCCATTGCATTCAGGTTGGGATGGTAAAACCCTGCCAGGTGAACTTTGGAACCCTGGGGTGGCACTGACCCGGGGCAGAGACTTTTGGGGTGTTGGACTTTGGGTGATTTTTGGGTTGCTTGACTCGAGAGACTTTTGGGGTGTTGGACTTTTGGGGACTTAGGGTGATTTGAGGCTGGGGGGGTGGGTCTTTGCTCATGTCTGGTTTATGAATCTGAGTTGTGGTGTTTTCCCACTTCAATGCTGATGTTGGTTACCTTGTGTTATTAAAGATTTTCTGCTACACCAAGGCTCTGTGCTTGCGAGAGGGGAAGAATTGCCTCTTTGAGGCACCCAGGGGTGTGTGTAAGATTTCCCAGGTCACTGGGTGGGGGCTCAAGCCAGTGTTGTATTATGTTGTTGGGAAGAGACCCCTAGATATTGAACCTGGCCCTTGCTGCAATTAACTTGTCCTGGCAGAAGGGTTACACAATAATTTAAATTTTAGTGACACTTATAAAAATCTTGCCAACAGAGCTGATTACTACAAACAGTTCTGACATTTTTTTTTCCTTTGTGAGAAAATCCCTAGAAGGGCTGTTTGTTCATAGTAAATGCAAAGAACCAGATTTTCAGTCTTCTCAACACAGAGCAGAGGTCAGATTTTCGAAAGAGCTCAGTTCCTATTTAGGTGCTTAAATGAAGTAGTCTGATTTTTTTTAAAGTGCTCAACTATCTGGTGATCAATATGAGCTTCTGGATGTCTAATTCACTTAGGGTATGTCTATACTTGCACCCTCTTTCGAGAGAGGGATGCAAATGAAGACATCGAAATTGCAAATGAAGCTGGGATTTAAATATCCCAGAAAAGCGTCCGTGCCAATCACCTACAACCCCCAACTTAAACCTGTCCAACACATTATCAATAAACTACAGCCTATACTGGAACAGGATACCAAACTCCAAGAGGCTCTGGGAGACAGACCCATAGTCTCCTAGGGTATGTCTATACTACCACCCTAGTTCGAACTAGGGTGGTTAATGTAGTCATTCGAAGTTGCAAATGAAGCCCGGGATTTAAATATCCCGGGCTTCATTTGCATCTTGCCGGGCGCTGCCATTTTTAAATCCACGTTAGTGCGGACTCCGTGCACGCGGCACGGAGTAGGTAGTTCAAATTCGAACTACCGTTACTCCTCGTGGCATGGAGTAGGTAGTTCGAATTAGGCTTTCTAATTCGAACTACCCGCATTCCCCTTCTGTTCTGAAATTTGATTTGTCCTTTTCATATGTGTTCTTTTTTTTTTAATTGTATCCTTTGGTATATATGGTTGTGTCTATTTTCTTCCACTATTTGATCTGAGGAAGTGGGTCTGGCCAACGAAAGCTCATCATCTAATAAACCATCTTGTTAATCTTTAAAGTGCTAAATAGTCCTGTATTTTGCTTTGTGCCAATCTAGATGCTCTTTTCCGCAAATGCTTTTAACGGAAAACTTTTCCGTTAAGAGCATTTGCGGAAAATCACGCCAGTCTAGACGTAGCCTATTTACTCTTTTGGGGGAATTGTTATTGTTTGTGATCGTGACCAACACCAGCAGTGACTCGTCTCTCACACAGATAAATGTTTCGTAAGGTTGCCCATATCTGCCAACACACCTTTATGCTGCTCTGCTTTTTTCTACAGTTCTGTCCTCTCCCTGGAAAAGAGACTAGCAATTCTAAACATTCCTCTGTACCCATATTACTACGTTACCACGTGGGGCTCAACTGAAACCACATGAACAATTTCAGTCATGACCTAAGGCAAATCTCAACTCAGGTTTTTAAGGAGTGTTCCTTAGCCCATCTGTATTTTTTTAAATTTGCTCTCCTAGCTATTTTTCATCTCTTCTCCAATTACCTTGTGTTTCGTGTTTCCTAAGGCTATACTGTTCCTAGACTCTTGGGGGGTAAATGTAAGAAACTTCATGGGCCTCCCTGCCAGGTAATTGTAATTGCAAGGTAAGACAGAAAAATTTACCCAAACTTGGAAATATTGTTGTGCAGAATTATATGTTGAGGGGGAACAGTTTTGTCCCAGAAGCTGTCAGTGGCTTTCAAAGTTCACTGAAGAATACAGTGAAAGCCCAAGGCTAGGAGTCAGGAGTTTCTGATCTGTATTAAGCCACTCATTTCCTGTGAATTCTCAACAACTCACGTTGTTCAATTCAACACTAACAATGGCATTGAGGGAGCTGGAAAGATGGTAAAACAGTTAAAATGTAGCATAATTACAGTTTCTATCTTAAAAGGCTGTCAAAAGAAGAATGGGAAAAGCATATACATTTAAACTGCTACAAGTTAGCATTGTTTTGCTAAGTAGTGGTATTTTCTAAAGAATTTATGGTTAAATATCTTGCTATCTTGAGCAAAGATTATGCATCTGATTTCCTTTACCAGCAAGGGAAATATTATCTTATTTTCTCAACTGGAACAAATCCATGCACTGTTTTTCAGGGTAGTTTCTCTTGAGTACATAAAGTACGAAGGCTTTTGTTAAGATTTAGCAGCAGTCCTACTTGTAGTGTGTGAGGATTTAACAGCTGATAATTTCCATAAAGTAAAATACAAAAAATGGGAGAGAGATATGTAAGAACCTACATGTTCATAGAAGGATTCAGGTTGTTTGATATAGGTAGCTAGAGAAAGGACATGCATAGTAGGGATGTTAGATACTGTAACCGCATCAAATATTAGTGGTGACCCAACTATTCAGTAATCTCTGGGGCCGGGGCTGGCAGCCAGTGCACTCTTGGCCCCGCTCACAGGAAGCCCCCTGCTACCTCGCGGTGGCTGGTGTGAGCTGACCTACAAGGGGAGCCGGTTTAAAAACCAACTCCCGGCACAGACTGGCTCCTGCCAGCCACCCTGTGCTGCTGTCTCTGATACAGCAGCTCAGGGTCCCTCGTGGACAGATGGCTGCCATGGAGCAGCCTCTGTCCATGGTGAGCCTGGGCCCGCCACAGACAGAAGCTGCTCTGGGGGATGCTGGAGCAGCCTCTGTCTGCAATGAGCGCAGTCCCACCGCAGACAGAGGCTACTCCACTGCAGCCTCCCCTACCTCAGCCTGTGCGCTGCTGCCTCTGATAGAGGCAGCAGTACGGGGGGGAGAGGGAAAGGAGGAGGGCGTGGGAGTCGGCTCCTGTCTGCCCTCTCCCTCCAGTTCCTTCTGTCCATGTAACTGGCATGTGCAGAATTCTGGCTTAAAAGCTGTCTCCTCGTGTGTATTGGCTTCCCCTCCCCTCGTCTTGCAGTGGGGAGGGGGAAGATGCATGTAGTAGACAGAATTAACTGATAAGCCTAGATATATCAGTTAATTCTCTAGTCGTCTATATGTTGACATCCCTAAGGCATAGTAGAATGCAGTTAAATACTTCACTTTCTGTCCCAACAGGCCAAATTCCACGGTAGTTGTGCAGATTAATTTTAAAGCCCATATTTAGTGACAAAACTTACACTACTCCAGAGTATGCTAGGGAAGGAGCTCCATTACCTCTCAGAAAGGAGATAGAACTGCTATTTTGTTAGGTCCTGTTGAGCTGCAGCAATTTCTGACCTTGCAAGATGGAATGAATTTTGTGTGTATGTAATTATTACTAATAGAAACTTCCTATAGAATGGGTGGAACTGTTCTGCTCCATGAATGCATCTGACCATATCCACTGTAATATAAGGCATTGCTGTGGAGATACACAAATAAACACACTCCTGGCGGGGGTTGCCAACTGTCCTAGTTTTGCCAGAAGTCTTCCAGAATCAGACTTAATTTCCTGAAGGCTACTGCAGCCAATCCAGGAGATTTTAAACTGCTAAAAGTTCATTGGCACAGCAGGGCAAAGGCAGGCTCCCTACCTGCCCTGACTCCGTGCCTCTCCTGGAGTGGCCAACAGGTCCCTGTCCTCTTACGTGGGAGGGTGGGGGTCTCAGAAAGCTCCATATCCCAAGTGCTGATTCCATGGCTCCCATTAGCAAGGAACCTGAACCCCTTGCTTCATCCCAGTGAAAGTGAGTACAGGTGGGAAAGAGTGAGTAGAGGAATGGAATGATCTGGGGCAGGGCTTCCGAGAAAAGGCAGGAAAGGGGCATGGCCTGACAAAAGGGGTGAGGTAAGGAAGTTCGGGTTTGTCTGATTAGACAGCTGGCAACGCTACTGCCGCCTGACTACTGTGATCCATGCAATGCACAGGACTGAGTCTACAGGATTCACATGCAATGTATTATGAGTAATATGGTAGCATTGTCATGGACTAGGATCCCAATGTGCAAGGTGCTGAATGAGCACAGAACAAAAAGAAAGTGTGTCCCAAAGAGCTCACCCTAAGAAACTGTGGTTCCTGTAACAGTAAGCATGGGCTTCCTGCCACAGCAAGTCTTAAAGATGGCTAGGTATCCCCCGAGAACAGTCTGAGCCCCCGCAAACCTCCAGCAACCTTTCCTGGAATGCATCTCAATCACTTGCCTGTAAGTCTGCTCTGATGCTAGACAAACACCTTGAAAGATGAACTTGGGGACTCAACCTTTCTCAATCCCTCTACTGATTGTTTCCCAGATCCTTCCTCACCTATTGCAAAAACCTTCTAAGCTTCCCAATAACAAATTTCCTGATTCCTTTCCAGGCTAATAAAGCTCTGCCGCTATTACTAGCAAGCTATCTTAGCCGCCCCACTGCTAACTCTTCCACAACCCTCAAAGAACATGATACTATGTGGGCTACCATAATCTGCCTGTCCTTATTCACAAGGGGCCCTCTGAAATCTAGGTTACAATTTGTAGGAGATAATGTTACCGCTCCTCATTTACAATCTCACTTGTAAGAAAGAACAGGTGCTGCCACGATACTGTTGTAGCTGGAGTAGCAATACATTTACATGACAGATGTGCTAATCACCATTCCAGAGGATGTGTGTCCATGCTGCTGACAGATTCTGTTCAATAATGATCCAAAGCAGTGAGGACCAACACACGTTCATTTTCATCATCTGAGTCAGATGCTACCAGCTATAAGCTGATTTTCTTTTTAGTGTTTCAGGTTCAATACTCCATGTTGGAGTGTTGCTCTTTTAAGACTTCTGACAGCATGCTCTACCTCTTGTCTCTCCAATTTTAGACAGCACTTCAGATTCTTAAACCTGGGGTCAAGTGCTTTAGCTATTTTTAGAAATCTCACAATGGTACATTCTTTGCATTGACTCAATTCTGTTGTGACAGTGTGGCTAAAATGAACATGTGCTGGGGTCATCCTCCAAGAAATGACATGAAATATATGACAGAATGCAGGTAAAACGGAAGAGGAGACCTATAATTCTTCCCCAAGTAGTTGAGTCACAAATTTAACTAACATGTTTGGTTTTTTAATGAGCACCATCAGCAAGGAAGCATGTCCTCTGGAAAGGAAGCATGAATGGACATATGAAAGTTTAGCATATGAGGCACATTAAATACCTTGCAACACCAGCTACAAAAGTACCATGCAAACGCCTGTTCTCACTTTCAGGTGATGTTGTAAATAAGAAGCATGCAGCATTATTTCTCATAAATATAAACAAACTTGTTTGTCTTAGTGATTGGCTGAATAAGAAGCAGAACTGAGTGGACCTGTAGGGTCTAAAATTTTATTTTTGGGTTCAGTTATGTGACAAGGAAATCCACATTTTTAAGTTATACTTTCACGGGATAAAGAGATTGCACTACAGTACTTGCATGGCGTGAACAGAAAAATACTATTTCCTTTATCTTTTTACAGTGCAAATATTTGTAATAACAAATATAAAGTGAGTATTGTACACTTTGTAATCTGTGTAAATAAAGTCAGTACATTTTAAAATGTGGAAAAACACCCAAAATTTGTAATTACTTTCAATTGATGTTCTATTTTTTAAAAGTGTGATTAATCACAATTTTTAAAACCGTGGTTAAGTTTTTTGAGCTAACTGCTATTGAGAGCCCTATTATTTAGTCAAAGCAAGATAAAGACAATAGCTTTTTAACCTATCATCTTTCTCATAGCGAAATCTTAAAATCTTGGCTCAGTCCTTACTCAGACAAAGCTCTCACTGATCTTAGGGAAAGTTTTGTCTGACTACAATCTTTGGGATATGGGATGTGATCTTGCTGCTTGATGCTCTCCTCAGCCCACTGCTTTGGTGGAAGCTGATAATACTCATCCCCTTGCAGGATTGGGCCATGAACTCCAGCATCTACTATCTCAGACCAAAGAATCCTCTATACTTTCATTATTACATCACTCTCTTCTGCCTGCCTGTCTCAGAAATGCACTTCCTGCAAAGTATACATTTAGGGTGCGTCTAGACTGGCAAGATTTTGCGCAAAAACTTGCCAGCTGTCTACACTGGCCACTTGAATTTGCTCAAGAGCACTGACTTTGTAATGTACAAAATCAGTGCTTCTTGCGCAAATACTTTCATGCTCCTGCTCAGGGATAAGCCCCCTTGCGCAAGAATACTTGCGCAAGAGGGCCAGTGTAGACAGGCACCTTAATTTTTTGCGCAAGAAAGTCCGATGGCTAAAATGGCCATTGGCGCTTTCTTGCACAAAAGCGCATCTAGATTGGCACGGATGCTTTTGCGCAAAAGCACTTTTTGCGCAAAAGCATCCGTGCCAATCTAGATGCTCTTTTGCGGAAATACTTTTAACGGAAAAACTTTTCAGTTAAAAGTATTTCTGCAAAATCATGCCAGTCTAGATGCAGCCTTATATTCTACCCTTTTCAGTGAAGTCCTGGGGTGTTTTGCACAAAAGGTTGAGGGAACAGGATGACCTTTAGTTTCTTGGTAAAGGACATTTGTTCCTTTTCATGACAGAGTGTGCTAGCTACATGGGACAGAACATTTCTGTGCCTTAAGAACTGATTTGGGTGCTCAAATATGTGCACCTGAGAACTTAGATGCTGGTTGCCAATGATGACTAATGACTGGGAGATGGATGAGTCCCAGCTGCACCAAGTTAAGAACTTATCAAGGCAAAGGAAAACTTTATACAAGGTATAGCAGAAGCTTAATTGAGTGAGTAGGGGGTGTAAGTTGTGAGTAGTGTTGACTCTGCTGGTGACCCAGGACAACCTGAGGTATGTTCATGGTTTATTTTTGCTCTGGTTCTTTTCCCCCAAAATTGGGCAGGGAGAGAAGAAATAATTAATCCTCTTCTTTCTGTTATAGACTGGAAAACCTATTGTTTGTTATGCAGTGACCCAGCTGTTGAGGCCCTTTGAGTATTGACAAACACAAGGCAGTAAAACATGAGTTAAGAGTCAAAGGGAGGTAAGGGTGGCTTAATAGTTAAAGTGCTCCCTTCAGATAATGCCTTTATATTGCTTTGGAGTAGTAGGTCAGGGCCTCCCCATTTTCTGTAGTTAACATAGCTTCTTGCAAAGTTGTGTCTTAGTAAAATGTAAGGGTGGCAACTAGTAATCCTAGTTTTGTCATGGCAACAAAACTAGGATGCTAGTGCCTGGTCTGCCCCTCTTGTGTGGGAGGTGATAACCATGCCTTGAGTCATATGGGAGTTACTATTTCCCCACTTTTTCTTTTCTTGTAATACTTTAGCATCCTCTTAATGTCAGTGGAGGAGGAATTTTGTTTAAAATCCCAGCCCAATAGTGGACATGATGCTTCTGAATTTGGAGAACTTTTTTTTTTAAATACATTTACTGTCTGCTCCTTTACAAGAAGACCCTACAGCTGTAAGCTGCTGTTATTGCAGAATGATCAATATGGCTTCTCCCCACCCCCAATTCAAAAAGCTTTGTATTTGGCTGTCCAGCAGTGACACAAATGAACTTGTAGCTAAGGCTGGAAGGATCTAATGCATTTCATGTGTGACAAGTACACCCATACTTCTCTCCATGCCCCCTTCCCCTCCCCCATGCCACAGCTCTGCTTGTAGCTATTTTCTCAGCACAACTGGGTTCATCCTTGTGCCTCCTGTTCTTTTTTATATTGAACTTTTTTTTAACCTTTGTGGTGTCTGTGTGTCTGTGTGTGTGTGTATGTGTATGTGTATGGTGTGTGTTTTTGCATCTGCCTCCTCCTTTGGATTCTCTGCCTTGTCAGATCAGATTTTCTTAAGATTCTTTTACGTTACCAAGCTGGATTGAGAATTATATTCTTGCTCAAAATTGTAGCTGAAAGAACTTTTTATTTAAACATGAGTTGCTAGGGAATAAGGTTGGCTACTATCTCAGGTGCTTGGGGTTGGTTCCAGGTCCTCAGTCAATGGAACACATGCTCATTACTATAAATACACAGTGATATTCAAAAGCCAGACAGCATGGCCTGGATAAAAAACAGGAAAATACAGTCAAGAATTTGGGTGCTTTGCATATATATGTCATCTTATGGGTAGAGGACAGGAACAGCATACCAAGCTAAATCTTTTGAGGTATTGGGCACTGCAGCCACACTTCCCTGTGATGCAGAAAGAAGCTGAGTACACATGAGGATTTGACCCCAAATTATAAGGGTCTCAAAGACCACTTGGGCTATCCAGAGCGAGAGTTCAGTGCATAATTGCTGCTAATATATCTTGTTTTTTAGATGCATGGTGCCACCACATCAATCTTCTTAAAGAGCCTATTCCTATGCCTAATTTCTCTCATGGCAATTAGGAACTTATACTTGTATTTGTCTTAAATGTTTCCTGGTTCTCTTATTGTTGAGGCTCTCACTATTTGCGTATTTATAGAACCATAGCTTATTCCTATTCTAAATGGATCCCTCTGTACCAATACATTGTAGTAACTATTGGCAGAGATACCATCTCTGATGGACACCAATTTCTCTGATCTTATAAAAATAGCAAAACAGTTTTCTCTTCTCCTTCCTCCCCTTTTTAACCACAGTCTGGATTCACAGTCAATTCGGTCTGACACTAATGACACACTGGGCAGGAGGCGGTTTGTGTTCCCACTCCCTCTTTCATTGGTCTGCTTCAGTGACTGATATGCTGCCTATGCTTTAACAAAGAGTACACAACAATTTCCCGTTAACCTGGGATAAATCCTAGTGTCCCTAGGGTGAGATTGCTAAACAGCAGAGCTAATGGGCTGGGGAAGCTATTCCTTTGTTTACTCATTTAAAGAAAAATGCTTTCGCTGCCTTCATTGGTTATGGCTTGAGAGTGCACTGGGCAAAAAACTTGTATTCAGTTTAATTGTTGGAAATGTTCATGCATTGTTCCTGGAAGTTGCATGGAGACTACTGAACTTAACAAACCATTAAACTTGTATAACTGGAAGAGAGGTGCTTTTGTATGTATGTATGCTGTCTGTGAACACTTTGTAAAAAGTACCTGCTATTTGGAATGATCTGGTCCATTTTCAAAATGAGAGTACTGCTCAGTACTTTAAGGAGCCTTTGTCCTAAGACCTATTTCGTTGGGGTGACTTAGCAATGTCCTGGGGGGTGTGTGTGTGGGGGGGGGGGGGGAGATGATTTTCTTTAGAGGCAGAGAAACATTTCTCCTCCTCTTTAGGTTGCTAGTGGTATTTTGGTGGCTCTCAAACTGTGGGTTGGATCCCATTTTAGTGGGGTTGGCAGGGTCTGCATTAGACTTGCTGGGATACAGGGCTGAGGGGAAAGCCTGAGATTCACCTCCACGTGGGGCAGTAGGGCTCAGGCTCAGACTCTGACCACTTCTCCCCCACCCAGGGTCAAAGAGGGTCATGGAACAGTGAAGCTTGAGAACCCCAGAGATACGTTCTCCCATAACATACGGTATCTGTGACAGTTTAGCATCTCTACTCTAGCTTTGGCCGATTTATTTTTTTTTCCCTCTAAAGGTGCTAAGCCATGTCCCTTGCTGGTGCTCAGCCCCTCTACATATGTATGTATGTCTATATTATATGAAAACAACTGGTCAAATGCCTGATAGTTTCCTGAAAGAGGTAATTTTAAGTACTGCATTCCTTGTCCTGAATGCAGACACAAAGTAGAAAGTGCACTCTGCTGCCTTCCATTGTCACTTTTTTTTTTCAGTTGTAGCCATGTCCAGCCCAGTTGGGGCATATGTTTAAAAAACAAAAATCACTGCCTCCAACATTTGAGATATCAGTGAATGAGGAGTGAGCGCATGACACTATAGGCACTGGTTTTACACAACCTCTGTCATGTAGACTCCATGCTATTGTTCCGGTACCAGCTTTATTAATTGGCATTCTCACAGCCGTGTCTGAGGGAAACTGGTGGAGAAGTGGGACAAAACCAAAATGGAAACAGTGGAACAAAACACAATGGAGTGAGTAGTTATGAAAAGTGTTTTGGGCTCTGAGGCTACGGTTACACTGCTTTTTCCCCTCCCCCCTCCCCATATAGATACCCATTTTTCACAAGACTCTGTAAACCTCGATTTATGAGGAATAAAGGGTCTTACAAAAGAGGTTTTTTTTCCAATGTTTGGCCCCGTCTACACGGGACCAAATAGCAGCAAAACCTCTTCCTCAAAAAGAATCAGAAGATACGCAAATAGCGCTCGCATTTGCATGTCGTCTTCTGGGGAAAAAAAACCCCAGCAGTGTAGCTGTAGAGAGAGAAATTCCACAATAGTAAAGTATAGGACACCTCTGCATGGTCTCTGACAGTGTCACCAGCTGCTTGGTAAAGCAATTAATTGATCCTACTACAGACATGCCCTATTAATTACACATAAAATAGTTTTCTTGTGAGTAACACTCAGAGGGTTCAGCTGACGTTTGCTGAATACATTTAATTCTTCCTTCCTTTGGAAATAGGGATGCCAACATAAACAGGTCTTCCTTTAACATGAGCGTCTTAGCGAGCAGAGAACTGAACATTCCATTATGGCCAGAGCAACCTTCTGCTATCTGTCCCCTTCTATGCTCTTTGGGAGGGTTGGAAGAATGATTTGGTGTATGTATATGATCATAGATCCACTGGCTGTACTTTCCCCAAAACCCCTCTCGTTATTTTCACTTGTCCAGCCTTCCCACTAAGCAAGCTTCTGACAAGAGTATTTCACAGTTCTCAATAAGTCTGTTTTCACACCACCCTTGTGAGGTAGGGAAGTGCTAGTGTCTCCATCTGTCAAAGAGGAATAATGCGTGTCAGAGTCTAAATGATGTGACCAAGGTCAGACAGGAAAACTGTTCAAGAGCAGGGACTCGAACCCAGATCTAGTAAGTCCTAGTCTACTATTCAAATCTCTGGAACAATTTTTCTCGTATAGTTCTTTAGAGAGGCTCCTTTTTTTTACTTTCCATCCGTGCTATAACTACTAAACATACTGGCTACGTCTAGATTGCATCCCTTTTCTGTAAAAGGGATGCAAATTAGATGTATCGCAATTGCTAATGAAGCGGGGATTTAAATCTCCCCCGCTTCATTAGCATAAACATGGCTGCCGCTTTTTTTCAGCTCGGAGCTTTGCCGGAAAAAAGCGTCAGTCTAGACGCGGATCTTTCGGAAAATAAAGCCTTTTCCGAAAGATTCCTTATTTTAAGAGGGATAAGGGATCGTTCGGAAAAGGCTTTATTTTCCAAAAGATCCGCGTCTAGACTGGCGCTTTTTTCCGGCAAAGCTCCGAGCCGAAAAAAAGCGGCAGCCATTTTTATGCTAATGGAGCAGGGGAGATTTAAATCCCCGCTTCATTAGCAATTGCGATACGTCTAATTTGCATCCCTTTTAGGAAAAAGGGATGCAATCTAGACGTAGCCACTCTGTGAGACCCAGAAGTGCAGGCAAGCCCTTGTGCTAGTTAAGAAAATCCCACCTCCCCACAATACAGTGTTTGGACCTTCTGTACCAAAGGATTTTGGTTTGAATACTTAGCTCAGGTACAAGGGCAAATATCACCATACTTCATAAGACTATGTACCACTGAAGGCCCACCTAAAGTAAGTCCTACTAGAGGTTAAGTGCTGTGCTAACCTTTTGCTGGTCTTCTGCTGAGGGGGAAATGTCATTCTAGAAGCACAAAAGCAAGTATTATAAAAACTAAATTGTAAAGGAATTTATGTTAAGCAAAGATGGGAATAGACTTGCATTCCTATTATGTTGCCATTTTTCTGTTTGTAACTACGGGGGAGGGGAAGCAGGTAAAAACTGACAAAGTTCAATATATTTGACCTATTTTATGCAGAAACTCTTCACTTGTGATATCCCATAGACTCACTGAAGCTGGTAAAGGCTGAAATTCAATCTCTTCTTACAGCAGTCACACTCATAGTGGCTATGATGAGAATTATATCCCAAAGGAAATTCCCTTTCAAAAGCATCTGCTTAGATTTCTCTCTTAAGGAATGCCATACTGCATGGCAAAAAAAATGAACCACAGCCGTCTCTTGTTTGGGGACTAGAAAAAAGACAGTTGTTCTTTCCTTCTATCCAGTCTGTTCATCAAAACTATAGAAAGAATAACTATATGACCAATAACTGTGTTCCTAAATGCACAGACTTGTGATGGAACTGATGACTACTGGTATTGCACAGTCTGAAAGGAAGAGATCTATCCTCTATGGACTTCTGATTTATTTTGATTTGAACCCAGACACTTCTTGATGTAACTATCAGTCAAGCTTTTAATAGTCTTTTTCCCCCTCCCCTTTCAGTTATACTGTCTGAGGACCCCTTGCAGAGCAACTTTGGCTCAGATGGGAAGATATTAATGCAGTCTTTGTCCTTTCAGGGAGAGACTCCTAGCAGAAGGTCAAAACCCTCACCATGAAATCTCTCCTTATTTGTCTAGCATGTAGCCATATCTCTGCTCCCTTCCAGGAGAAAATGGCAGTAAGACTTTTCTAGTACTAACTTTGCTTCATCTAACATTTTTGCATATTACAGAACCAAAAAAGTGTATTACGGATTTTACAACTGCATAGCCAGAATCAGATTACGATCTGTTACTTTGAATTCAAACAAGTGTAACTCCATTGACCTCAATATTATTACTCTAGATCTTCATCATTGTAATCCGAATCTGTCTCTAGTTCTCTAACTTCTTTTCAGAAACTTTCATTAAAAATAAACTTTAACTGACATAATGCTGATGTTTATTTGACCTGTTTGAAATAAAGATGAAATAACCAGTTGTTTTTATTTAAAGACTGCTGCTTTTTATACCAAAAGATTGCAACTTGTACTAACCATTCATTTAAAAAAAACTCGACTGTTTGCCCTCTTTAAATTCAAATTAAAATATTGATATTTATAATAATCTAAAATGCCAGCATACCCAGGAAAGGTCTTGTGTGACAGATTTAATTGCATTTTTACTCCACATCTTTAAACAGCATGATTTACTCCCAGTCCAGGGACATACAAAGTAAGCGAGGCATGCATTTAACTATTTTAAGGCTAATTTAAACTCCTAACAGCTGGTTTAAAATGGTAAATTATTTGGGGAACTCACTTTTCCTGTTGTCTACTTGTCATTGATGTGAAGCTTCTGCAAGGATTGAAATTTTTTCCCCCTAAAAGATTTAGATTGTTCTACACCCTTCTTAATGCGAAGCTACGATAGGTTAAAAACCATAGTAATTCTGAGATTTAATAAAGAGCATTGGTAATTTTGTCTTAAATGCCTGATTGCTGGAACCTAGGGGTCTGGTTTCAGAGTCTGAGTGCTTGAATTGGCTACTGATTTCTGTGGGAGTTGCTTTGCTTAACATCCTGCAAGATCTGACCCTAGCTAAAAGGAAATCATAATTAAAGCATTTTACAGGTGGGATCTCCCTAGTCTGGCACCCTCGGGACCCGAACTATGAAGTTTTGCGGGAGCAGGAGAGGTTAAGGCTCCTCTCCTGGATGTTGGTCCTGCTCCCAGTTGCTGGGCTGCTGCCCCTAAACCTACTGGCGTTGTGCTCCTGGCCAGTGCCAGAGCAGTGCTCCTCACCACTGGGGTGCTAGTCTGGGCTGCTCGGCCAGTCACCAGAATGGCTTCTCCATTTCCAACTGTGCTGGCCCCTGCCAGCCCCACTACCTCCGGCCCAGGTAGGGCAGAGCTCCCAGGCACTGGCCCTGCTGCCTTTGGCCCAGGAGGAATTGCATTCCTGGATAGGGCTGGACTCCCCACCACTGGCCCCATTCAAGGCTGTGCTTCCCACTGTGCCGGCTCCACCACTAGTCCAACCCCTGAACCTGGTCAGCTGAAGCTTTCTGGTCCAGCTGGACCACGTTTGTTGCTGGACCACTGAGTCCTAGATTTCAGAGGTTTAACCTGTATCAGTCATAGCAGAAAAAAGGTCATTTCCTCCCTTTTGGACAAACTTTTACCTGGCCTCTAATGCTGCACACACCAATTCTAGACACTCCCTTGTAAATCAGGTGTGTACCTCATGACTGACTGCCCATATGCCTGTGAATGTGGAGTCCTCATTGAGGCTGTGACTGAATGTGTCTGTAAGACCTTGTCTACCCTACCATGCTAAAATGATGTAAGTTACACTACTCCAGCTTTGTGAATAAGGTAGCTGGAGTCAGCATAGTTTAGGATAACTGATGTCTGCTCCATGCAATATTGATGGGAAATGCTCTCCTATCGATTTACCTTAATCTTCTTGTTCTTATGGGGTGCTGGAGTGGACCAGAGAGTGCCCTGGGGTCAATTTGAGTCTAGTGCTGCATGGATCACAGCAACATCAATCCCTGGTAAATGTAGACGTTACCTTAGTAAAATGAGGAATGCAACACTCAAGCCAGTGTCATTTCAAGCGCCCTTAAGCGCACAATCCAATTTTCTTCCTGTTTTGAGCATGCTGATGTGCATGGAGTTGCTTTCTATTATTAGTGATGGTATTTTTCACTACTTTTGAGACTCTCATTAGGTTTTTTTGAGTGCTGTATTTGATTTGTGACTCCCTGAATTAAAACCTTGTTGCCACTGTATTGAAGCCAGGAAAGGGAAAACATCAGATCCTTCTTTGCTGCGCAAAGCATGTCTCCTTAGCCCCAAAAACTAAAAGTGGGGACAAAAATAAGACAGACTATGCTGTCACAGAGCAATGTATGATTATATTTGATGTTGGGGCAACCCAGCATATGTGATGCAGCCTCAAGCTGTGCCTGGTATTTGAGCGATATGTGTTGAATTATAGATTAGAGAACTGGAGCTCTCTATAAATTACTGACTAAAATGCCACTGAATGATATAAGGGTTTATGCAGAACGTGAGCAGATGCACCCATGGAAGGGATGGAACGGCTAATGTAAACCGGCACTGCTGTGTATGGAAAGGGTGTGCATGTGAAACTAGGTTAGGCAAAGAAGTCTGGACTGAATATTCATCTAGTTTTTTCCCCAAAAAGACTTCCTTGGGTCAGACTTTAGTTTAATCAGAATTAGGTTGCCTTTTTTTTTTTTTTTTTTTTTTAGCACCACTGCCGAAAATACCCCGGAGAAACCTGAGAAGAAGAGGTGTTGTTGAAAAGCAGGGCAGTGAGGAGAAAATTTTGTAAATGAGGTGGAGAAGGAAACTGAGCAGCACCTTTTTATTGTGAGCCATTTCTATAGGCTTTGTCTCCACTTCAAAGTTTAAAGCACAGCTGTGCTTTAAACTTTGAACGCAGTACCGTGGTCACGGCAGGAATGCTGGGAGGGAGGGGCCCTGTTATGGGTGGTGGTCACGTCTGAAAATCTGTCAGTGGTTGAACAACAGCCACTTCTCCCTTCCTAAGTCACTGAGATTCTCTGGCAATACTGTTTGGGGTGGTGTTAGGTGGGCATAGGTAGCATGCTAGCTGAAGTTCATTACAGGCTTCCTCTCTAGCTGGAGTGCTGGTTTTCCAACAGTTCTTGTTATTAGCAACACCATCACACACTGGCAGATGCCGGATGTGGCAACTGCCTTGCTTGAAACTCTTTGGCTTCGCTTTTGAGACTATTGGGGAAACAACAGATGCTACAGGTTGAACCTCTCATCTGGGATTCCCAGGTCTGGCAACATCCATGGTCCAGAAGGACAACGGATGTTGCTGGACCAGAGACACCTGGTGGAAGGCCAGAGGCAGGAGCCCCAGGGGAGCCGGTGGCAGGGTGGCTGGAATGCCAGCTGGCTGCAGTGGGGCCAGGAGCCTCAGTGGTAGGACTGTGTGCTGCTGTAGCAGGGCTGGTGGGGTCAGGAGCCCGCTGCCCTGCTAGGGCTGGCAGAGTTGGGAACCCCGGTAGCTGAGCAGTGGTCTGCAGCAGGAGTGGGAGTCCTGGCCGCAGTCCCACAGGCTGGCGGGTCTGATACTCCTGCAGCAGGGCTGGGTGGGAGCAGTGGCGGTGGGGCAGTGGTTTCCTGTGGCAGAGCTGAAAGCCCTAGTGGCAGGAGAATGGCTCCCCACCTACCACCAGCCCCTGCCACGGCAGCCAATCGGGAGGCCTGGCCAGGAGCAGAGCTGGGCTGAAGGGCCGGTGTCAGGGCGACCATAAATGACATGCCCTTGTCTGGCAAAATCCCTCCTTGGGGACCACTCAGGTCCTGAGGGTGCTGGACCAGGGAAGTTCAACCTGTAGTACCCTATTGTAGTGGTGCCCAACCTTAGGACACAGAAGGGCCACATAAACCTAAGCACAACCTCGTGTTTCTACTTATTAAAATAAGATTTAGGCACCTGTATTGATTTATAATTTAGCTTGCTTCATGTGTGTTAGCACTGTACATAGTAACAACCTATCTAGTTAAAAACAAACAAAGGATCCAGGGCATAAAATGTCTCAGAATTGCAGAAAACGGGTGGTGACAGGAATAATAAAGAGAACACAGCGCTAATGAATTCACAGGCGTTGGGGTCTTATGAAATGCTCTGGTGGCCTGTGTATGGCCCACAACTCTTAGTATGGACATCTTTTTTACTGTGTGACACCCTCCATTCAAGGCGAACAGCATACAGAATACTACAACTGGAAGGGACATGGAGAAGTTGAGTCCAATCCCCTGCCCTCAAGACAGGACCAAGCACCATCTAGAATCATCCTTGACAGATGTTTGGCTAACCTGCTCTTAAATATCTCCAAGGATGGAGATTCCAGTCTTCTTAGGCAATTTATTCCAGAGTTTAACCACCCTGACAGTTAGGAAGTTTCTTCTAATTTCCAGACTAAATTTCCTTTGCTGCAATTTAAGCCCATTGCTTGTTTTAGGAGGAGATTAAGGAGAATACTTTTCTCTCTCCTCCTTGTAACACCATTTTAGGTACTTGAAAGCTGTTACCATGTCCCCTCTCAAGCTTCTCTTTTCCAGAAAAAACAAATCCAAGTCTTTTCAATATCAGTCTTTTCCTATGGAAATACAGCAACTTCTTCCTCTAGGCAAATTTTGCTTTGTATAAGCCTTTATCACACACTTCTGTGACCTATTTATACATGTCTGTTTTATGGGGTGTTTGTTCCCTTGTGAGCTTGTTACAGAAAAAGTGCTAAAATGTAATTCTTTCGTTGATCAGCATGTTTTATAGGGTGTATTTTAGTATCGAACTGATGGCTTTGCAAACAAATTTAAAAAATCCTATATATTGGAGAAGCACCCCACATTGCTTGGTATTGGATATCGAGGCTTACATAGTCAGATTAATTCTGCTTTTTATGAAGTATTTCAAAAATTGCATGTTATTTCAAGATGTACTTCATTTTGCAGAAAAGTTTTAATTAAAAGGATTCAAATTGCCCCTTGTCAAGCATCTGAGCTTTTTTAAAATTTCTATTCCTATTCCAGGATAAAGGGTGTATGTGTGTACATATATATTTGAAAAAAACAAAACAAAAAGGCCATGTGAAACCTTTACCTCTTTAAGATGTGAGTATTGTATAGATCTTCCTCTCTCTGTTCTTCTCCCCCTGTCCCACACTCTTTTAAACGGTATCTACTGTAAAGCTTTTCTTACAGGTCCAAGATTTGTCAAGGAGTCTCCTCCAGCGTTTGCACTGATTTGTGGGATAGATGGTAGGGATATTTGGGCAGTGAGTCTTTCCAAATTACACTTGATCACTGCTGCATCATTTTACTAGAGCATCTCAGCTCCACTAGCTTTACAGGTTTCATCCTTCTACACAATATGGTAGTTCTGGCCTTTATGAAATTCTCAATTATAAACACACACTTTTTTTCTACTCTGTGGACCTCACCAAAAACTCACTAAGTCTAACAGCCATTGGATTAGGGACTATTTTACTATAGTGTATGCTGTATGAATGCTTTCAACTCTACTTTGTGTGCATTGTAAGAATGTTAAATATCGATTAGTGTACTAGTCGAGGAGTCGATAGAATTTCCATTGACTACTCGATAGGCACTTCCGCATTCCTCCTTTGAAATGTACAAGAGCCTCAACGGGGGTTCTTCTGCATTTCAAAGTTGGAACTCCGTGTGCAACCTGGGCCAGTGGGAAGTCCCACTGATTCCGGGCTCCATGCGGGTAATTCCAGAGTCAGCTGGCCGTGGGCTGCACGCAACGTGCCAGCTTTGAAATGTAGACGAGTCCCCAGCAGGGGCTCCTGTGCATTTAAAGCAGAAGTGCCTGCATGGAGCCTGTGGTCAGCAGGGGACTCAGAGTGCCCCATTGATTCCCAGGCTCCCTGCAGCGCTGCCGCTTTCAAATGCTGTGTGGAGCCGGGATCAGCTGGGGACTCCTCAGCTGATCCCAGGCTCTGTGTGACATTTCAAAGTGGGAGTGCTGCACAGAGCCTGGGATCACCTGGGGACTGCCCAGATGACTCTAGGTTCCACAAAAATGGTGCACGGATCCCAGGATCAGCTGTGTCATGCTGCTCCTTGTGCCATGGCGTTTCAAAGTGGCAGCGCTGCACAGAGCCTGTACCCCGGGCTTCGTGCAGCACTGCCGCTTTGACGTATCCATCTCCTCCCCACAGCCCCTTTGCTGCCTGATAGAGACAGCAAGGGGAGGGAAGTGACTAATTGACTAGACTATCGGATAAGCAAATGCTTATCGGATAGTCAACTAGTCCTTAACATCCTTAGGGCACTGCAGTTCATGGTACCCAGTATAAGTCTGGCTCCTAGTCGTTCTCAAATTTGTGGCTATACGCCTTTGTGCATGAAGTTTTGTTAACTGAGGAAAAACAAGTTCAAGAGACCCTTCTGGCTTGTAATTAAGGACAATAGTGCACTCAGTCTCATTTGTGGAATAGGGTTCTGACAACTCTTCTGGCAAGTTTATGGCAACCAAATACAAACATTAAACTGAAGTTCAAACTCCTAGGCTGCGTCTAGACTGGCATGATTTTCCGCAAATGCTTTTAACGGAAAAGTTTTTCCGTTAAAAGCATTTGTGGAAAAGAGCATCTAGATTGGCACGGACGCTTTTCCGCAAAAGCACTTTTTGTGGAAAAGCGTCCTTGCCAATCTAGATGCGGTTTTGTGCAGGAAAGCCCTGATCGCCATTTTCGCCATTGGGGCTTTTTTGCGCAAAACAGTTTTCAGCTGTCTACACTGGCCCTTTTGCGCAAAAGCATTTCCGGAAAAGGGCTTTTGCCCAAACGGGAGCAGCATAGTATTTGCGCAAGAAGCACTGATTTCAGAGAGTAGACAGTGTTTTTGCGCAAAATCAAGCGGCCAGTGTAGACAGCTGGCAAGTTTTTCCGCAAAAGCATGTGCTTTTGCGGAAAAACTTGCCAGTCTAGACACAGCCCTACAGTTTTGAAATCCTAATTTAGCAATGAGAGAACAGAACCCAAAGGGAATAGGCTAGGCTGAAGCTGTTCATCACCCATATACTAATAAATAGTTATCACTGAAATGGCAACTTTGTCATAAAAATTTACATTATCAGTTTATAAACAAAACTAAGCCATGCTGCAAATACACTGACAGAACAACTTTCTTAGGCACACTGTCTATAGAAATCAATTATTTGAATACATTTGTTGTCTTTGCTTTTTACAGTAATTCTTTCTATTCCTTACAACACTGTTTTAACGCACTGCTGGTTGGTTTGTGTCTCTGCAGTTAGAAATGTTAATGCAAAGTATCTAGCCTGCAATCATGCCTCGATATTGGTGGAAGTTGTTTTTTTTTTCCACAGCTGCCTATGTTTAATAGATTCCGACACTGATGCCTAGCTTAAGTATTCTCGGCTTTTTGGATTACACTCCCCTTTTTAAAACATGGCATTTTGTTGGCATTTTGTTGCAGAACCTATCACAATACATTAGCTAAACGTTATGAGCTAAATTATTCATTCCGCTACTACTCTTTGCTGCTACTCCTGCTTGAAATCTACCTGCAATATAAACAAGCGAGTCAGACATATATAAGCCTACCAAACACCCATATTCATACATCCTCAAACTCAGAACAAATCTAATGGGAAGTGCCCTATGTAGTCAGTGGAGAATGATGCAATAGGAAGGTGGATTTTACACTCAAAGACATTATCCTCCCATGAGAGAGAAAACTGAAGGGTAACTCACTTGAGCATGTTAGTTTGATTGACATGTAGTCTCTGCCACAGTCCTTCTTGTAGTGACAGCGCAGCCAGTTCAGGAGGCAGAGTCCGTTGCCACACTGTAGTTCTTCTTTTTTACAGGGCAGAATGCTTTGTTCATCTGAAAGGAAGAGAAACAATGGATGACTTTGTTACTGAAGTAGGAAATGCTTGCTGCACAATGCCACAGATCTTCTGAAACTCTGTCTTCCTCTTAGCTGTCTTTAAAAGCTCTCTGAGTGAAAACAGATTTGTCTGTTCTTTGTCAGATAGCATAAGACAGCCTCCGACTCAGACAAAAGCTTGGTATATAGTTAATCATTTATACAGTGCTGTAGATCTATGTAGCACTGCACACAGGGAAAATGTGCAAAATACATTAGATGGTAAAATTTTCAAGAGTATAGGCATTAAGCCAATTCTGAAAATGGGATGGGTGTTCAAAAAATTACCTGCAGTATCTGTTCCAGTCCGTATAAAAAAGGATGACAGAAAAGAGGATACACTTAAAACTATCTTAACTTCCACTGAGAGAGCTGTGGAAGGGAACTTATCATAACTCATTTCCAGTTGAAGAGAGTGAGGATGGGGACTGAATCTCACTGTGTGGGCTGAACACCCTAAACATCAGAAAAATGTGCATTTGGATAAATGCTAAGAGCGTCATTTGGCTTCAGAGCTTGTTAGGACAGAGCAGGATCTGACTTACAATGATCAAATGCAAGGCTGAGATGTTTTTCCGCTACCATATGTGTAATGGGGGAGAATGAAGAAGAATCCATTCACTCCGCCCCAGGACCATCTCTGATCCCTGAGGAGGAAGATAGTAGCTAACCATCCCACCTCTGCATATGTAGGGGAAAGGTTAAATAGTTATCCCATGACACAACTTTTGATCTTGGCGAACTCCTCATCACACCATCTCAGTGGGGGGGCCAAGAATAACTTTGGGCATGTCTACCCAAACATGATTCTGGTATGCATTAACAGGAGTGTGAGCAAGACACAAGAAGTCATTCTTCCGCTCTACTCTGTGCTGATTAGGCCTCAATTGGAATATTGTGTCCAGTTCTGGGCACCACATCTCAAGAAAGATGTGGACAAATTGGAGAAGAGCAACAAAAATGATTAAAGATCTAGAGAACATGAGTTATGAGGGAAGACTGAAAGAACTGGTCTTGCTTAGTTTGGAAAAGAGAAGATTGAGAGAGGACGATAGCAGTTCTTGAGTATCTAAAAAGGTGTCGAGGAGGGAGAAAAATTGTTCTCCTATCTAAAGATAGGACAAGAAGCAATGGGCTTAAACTGCAGCAAGGGAGATTTAGGTTGGACAGTAGGAAAAACTTCCTAACTGTCAAGGTGGTTAAATACTGGAATAAATTGCCGGGGGGAAGGGAGGTTGTAGAATCTCCCTCTCTGGAGATATTTAAGAGCAGGTTAGATAGACGTCTAGACGGTGCTTGGTCCTGCTGTGAGGGCAGGGGACTGGACTTGATGACCTCTCAAGGTCCCTTCCAGGTCTAGTATTCTATGGGTACGTCTAGACTACATGCCTCTGTCGCCAGAGGCATGCAGATTAGGCTACCAGACATAGGAAAATGAAACAGAGATTTAAATAATCGCCGCTTCATTTAAATTTACATGGCTGCCGCGCTGAGCCGACAAACAGCTGATCAGCTGTTTGTCGGCTCAGCGCGATAGTCTGGACGCGCGGGTGTCGACATCAAAGGTATTTGTTGACCACCCAGGTATGCCTCCTGGGATGAGGTTTACCTGGGTGGTCGACAAATACCTTTGATGTCGACACCCGCGCATCCAGACTATCGCGCTGAGCCGACAAACAGCTGATCAGCTGTTTGTCGGCTCAGCGCGGCAGCCATGTAAATTTAAATGAAGCGGCGATTATTTAAATCTCTGTTTCATTTTCCTATGTCTGGTAGCCTAATCTACATGCCTCTGTCGCCAGAGGCATGTAGTCTAGACGTACCCTAAGATTCCGCACTACAAATGGCACAGCAGCTATAGTGTAGACTCTTTCTACAGCAATGAAAGGATTTTTTTTTTGGTTGATGTAGTTGGTCTACCCTTTGAGAGGTGCTAGCTAGGACAAGGGAAGAATGCTTCTTTTGACCTAGCTGCATCTATAGTGGGAGTTAGGTTGATGTATTTGTTCCACAGTATGCAACACTTTTCACAGTCTTGTGTGAAGCAGCTAGGTTGCCCTTTGGTTGTAGATATGGACAAGGTCTTTGTTTCCTGTCACTATGAAGAAGCAGGAGTTGGGTTAATAACAGACCCCTAACAATTCTGAACCATTTGTGTGGACTTGAGATGAAGAAATGGGGTAAAAGTTTGGGTTAGCATCTATTGTTCCTGAAGATGGTCATACATCCCTAGTCTGAATATTGAGCTGTATAACTACAGCTGAATGACTACTGCAGAAGCAACAAATGCATGTTTATCCCCTCAGAGTGGGTTTTTTTTTAACTGGATTCTCACAAACAAGCTTTCGAATAGACACTAGCTCACACCACTGTTTGGGGGGCAGGTGCTCTTCCTATTCCTTTTTGTGTGCACAATCAATGTTTGTACCCAGGTTCAAGTTATTTTCCTGTTCCTGAAATGTTACACATTCAGAACCAATACTAAGTGATGTAGATAACTAGTCACACCCTGCTAATGGTGCTGAAGAGAATGTTTTGAGTTTATAATCTATCCAGATTCTTGGTTCAAAACTGGTGGAGCACAAATAGATTCACAGAAATCAGGACAAGTTTCCACGCAATTCAGGAACAGAGAAAAGAGTGATATTTGTCAGGATTGTGTATAATTTGATCAGCTGTACTACTGAAGCGGGACTTATTTTCATTGACTAGCAGGAGAATTTCTGAAGAGTGTAAGTAATACTCACACTTTGGCAAAAACACTGGGAAAAGAGGTACCTAATTTACCACTTAACTGCTATCCATGATATCTCACTGCTAAAAGTATTAAATATTAGGATTCTGATGTTTAGTAATGAAGAGCAGTAGGAATTAAAAAAAAACAAAAAACCCCACAGCATTTACTTCTAATGCCTATCCTGTACCCAAACGCTTAATTCAAGTCACTTTATAACACTAGCTTTAACAACATGCCAAATAAGTCAGGCTTCGATTTGAAAAATATCAGATCCTAGAAGCAGAAGAACAGGGAACCAGTGTGCTTACTGGCATCCAGCCAAACAAAGGCACTCGACAAAATAAGGCTTTTGTTTGCTCTCCAATATTCTTAATTCAGATCCTTTGTATCAGCTTTCATAGCAGGAAAACCATGCAGTTGAGTAATTGTTCATGATTTCCAATTCTCCACACAGCTGCTCCAGTGGAAAGTGTCAGAATCCACAAATGCATTTATAAATAGCACCGGCATTGAAAGCACCCTTTTACTGTATGCATTAGACCATACACGGGTAACCTGGCAGCAATCTACAAGGCAATAATCAGATAACTTTTTGTACTTCTAGCACATCTTGGAACCTGAATAGCTACAGTACTCATGGCAGGTGCTCGAAACATGAACTGTGGAAACAAGGGCATTTCCCAAATAGAAGAGAAATCACTGCAATCTAAAGACTTTTTTTTAAAAGAACTTTTTTGCAGGAGATGAAATACAGTGAAAGCTTTATCTGGCACTCATAGGTTAATTGTACGTACTGGATAACAAACCTCATTGCTCTGCCCCCACTTCCTGCTGGTAAATCTGGCTCCCGGCAGCTCAAGGCAGGTTGAAGGGGAAGGAGGCACCTTCTGATGTCAGCCAGCAGTGCTAGGTGTCAGAAGCCCTGCAATGGCAGGCTGGAGAAGCGGGATTCAGGCATGCATGCCTGAAGACCCTGCGGTATTGTGAGAAACGGGGCAATGCTGGTCAACAGAGTGCTGGATAATAGCTTTCACTCTACTTAAGTGCTGGCAGTCTACTGTAACTTCCAGAAGTCATTTTAGCTAGGGTAGAAGAGGGATCAGGGCCACCAACTTCATACAGATGTAAGTTCAGAAAAACTTATCGGCTTTCATAGTAGGAAAACAATGCAGTTGAGTAATTGTTCATGATTTTCAATTCTCCACACAGATGCTCCAGTAGAAAGTGTCAGAACCCACAAGTGTATTTATAAATAGCACTGATTCTGAACAGGGGAAATGATAATGATTTACTTTTTTTGTTTTTTGTTTTTTAATGTTAAAATAGCATACCCCACACACTTACTTATTCTCACTGTGTAAGTCCATTGGCTCCTCATTTATTTCAGGCTTTAATTTTTAGATGTCCTAATTTTTAAGCATGCTACACTTGCCCCTCTCACTGGTCCCCTTCCAGTTATTCAGCACTAAGTTCCTTTCCATAACTCCATACAGTTTTACAGCCGTTGATGCAAAGGCATTGGCCTCAGCTGTTCCATAATTAGGAACTGTGATCTTGCCTTGCCACACTACAAGAATGCTCTGTTTCATTGCAAATGCCATCTGAAAAAAAATCCACTGTATTGGTAAGGAAGAAAAGTTGTAAATGTCATTCTCTCTCAGGTATTAGTTGTTTGGAATACAGTTTGTATGAAAGATGCTATAAAAACTGCCCTGTAGTATAACTGGGAAGAGAGCACTTATGGTTGAGAGCTATAAGGCATAGCAAACATGAGCAAAAAGAAGTTTCCTTACCCTGAGAAGCAGTGGAGGCTGATGACACCTTAGCCCTGGTCTGCAATAGGGAGTTATTTTGAAATAACAAGCTTAGTGTCCACACTACCAAGACTAGTGTCTCAGAATAACGGGCTGGTTATTTCGAAATAACTCTTGTTTTCCACGAGGAATAGCGCTTATTTTGAAATAGGCATAGTGTGGACATTCCTCTGCTGCCATTTCAAAACTACTACTTCCCAGAGTCATTCAAGTAGTTAGAGCCCAGGAAGCACTGGGGACTAAGTTAAGATAGTCCGTCCACATTAAGGGAGCCTGCCTCAGACTAGTTTCGAGGCTTCCCTGTAGTGTGGACACGCTAATTTGAAATGGTTATTTTGAGAGGAGTTGTTTTGAAATTTCCTAGTGTATAAGAATATTAAGAGATAGGTATGGGTAGTCGATTAACTGTGTAGTCAATACAAGTTGTCCTCCTACATTTAAACTGAAGAGACGCAGTGGGGGTAGGTCCTGGACCAGAGTGAGCCAGAACAGAGACAGGACCACTCCGGCTTTGCATTTTAAATGTAGTAAGAGCTGGGCAGCTCATACTACATTTAAAATGCAGAGCTGTAGTGGTCTGACTGGCACAAGCTGGGACTGAGGCAGGTTTGTTCAGTCCTGGCTTCCACCGGGTCCAGCAGCCCCTGTCTGTGGCCATCCCTGGCTGTTGCAAACAGAGGCTGCTCTGGCAGCAGCCCCTGTCCGCGGTGGCCCGGGCTGGCCGTGAACAGCAGCAGCCCCTGTCCATGGTGGCTGGCAGCAGCAGTAAGCCTTGCTCATAGGGGGGAGGAGAAACTCACTGCTGAGACCCCCTGTGTACAATCCATCTACATAGTATCCAAACAGTAGAGGCAGCCTACATACTCAAAGGGCCTCTTCTGTTGCAATATATCATAAGAATGGCCGTACTGGGTCAGACCAAAGGTTCATCTAGCCCAGTAGCCTGTCTGCCAACAGTAGCCAGAGCCAGGTGCCACAGAGGGGGTGGACCAAAGACAATGATCAAGTGATTTGTCTCCTGCCATCTCTCTCCAGCCTCTGACAGACAGAGGCCAAGGACACCATTTCTATCCCCTGGCTAATAGCCTTTTATGGACCTAACCTCCATGAATGTATCCAGCTTCTCTTTAAACTCTGTTATAGTCCTTCACAGCTGCCTCTGGAAAGGAGTTCCACAGGTTGACTATATGCTGTGTGAAGAAAAACATTCTTTTATTAGTTTTAAACCTGCTACCCATTAATTTCATTTGGGGTCCTCTAGTTCTTCTATTATGGGAACTAATAAATATGCGTCTTCTTTATTCACTCTCTCCACACCACTCATGATTTTATATACCTCTATCATAGTCCCCCCTCAGTCTCCTCTTTTCTAAGCTGAAAAGTCCCAGTCGCTTTAACCTCTTTTCGTACGGGACCCGTTCCAAACCCCTAATCATTTTAGTTGCCCTTTTCTGAGCCCTTTCCAAGGCCAAAATATATATATATATATATATATTTTTTTAAGGTAAGACGACCACGTCTGTACACAGTATTCAAGATGTGGGCGTACCGTAGTTTTATACAGGGGCAGTAAGATATTCTGTGTCTTATTTTCTATCCCTTTCTTAATAATTCCTAACATCCTATTTGCCTTGTTGACCGCCGCTGCACAGTGTGTGGAAGTTTTCAGAGAACTACCCACAATAACTCCAAGATCTCTCTCCTGATTTGTTGTGGCCAAATTAGCCCCCATCATATTGCATGTATAGTTGGGGTTATTGTTTTCCAATGTGCATTACTTTACGCTTATCCACATTAAACTTCATTTGCCATTTTGTTAACCAATCACTCAGTTTGGTGAGATCTTTTTGAAGTTCTTCAGTTTGCTTCTGTCTTGACTATCTTAAACAGTTTAGTATCATCTGCAAACTTTACCACCTCACTGCTTACCCCTTTCTCCAGATCATTTATGAATAAGTTCAACAGGATTGGTCCCAGGACTGACCCTTGGGGGACACCACTAGTTACCCCTCTCCATTCTGAAAATTTACCATTTATTCCTAACCTTCGTTTCCTGTCTTTTAACCAGTTCTCAATCCATGAAAGGACCTTCCCTCTTATCCCATGACAATGTAATTTACACAAGAGGATTTTATCCTTTTTATCCTTTTACGTGTAATTTCACCTTTTGGGGACAAGGTGAAGGCACTGTTTGAGGATAAAATATGGGCAAAGGGTTAAATTCTGTTCTCATTTATGCTGGGAGAACTCAGCTGAAGAGTTATGCCAGCAATCCGGTGACAGTTGGGCATCGAAGGGTAATTGTTTCAAAATTATTTATAAGCATATAAATTATGAGCATACAATGGCTCAATCTTGTTGGTTCTTAGAGATGTTGAGTTTTCATTGTAATTAGGGATGGGGGGGGAGTTTAAAAAGTTCATTGGTTAAACAACTTAAAATTTTCGTTAAACACCTGGGCCAACTCTGACCAGTAAGGTTTGGGGTCAGCCAGGGCCAGAGATCAACCTGCCTGCAATGTGTGGCTGGGGTTGGGACACCACAATGCCACTCTGGGACCGGGCTGGGGCTGGTATGTCACAGACCACTCCTACATGGAGCTCTACGCTGAATAAGTGCAACAGGCAGGGTCCTGCCAGTCGACACACTTATGGCCCTGCCTACCACTCCCATAGTAGGCTGGACTTAGCCAGAGCTGCTCCAGCCTGCCGCAGTTGGCTGTGAAATGAGTTACTAGATAAGCATTTTAGTAAGCCTAATGCTTACCGGGTAACCAGTTAAATGGTTAACCTTTTACATCCTTAATTTTTTTCCCCATGCACTTAATATCATGTGTCTCCTGAAGTCACAAGGCTCTTAATTTTAAAATACAGAACTTTAAACGCAGGGTAAGATGAAATCACGCCACTAGAATTGTTGGACTGATCTGATTTCTCTTTCATGACATCTGGCAAACAGAACCATTTATGTTCCTAGGTATGGTAGTCCCCTCCTGTTTCCTAGCCTCTTTTTTTGTACATTTATATTAATCTTTCTCTTAGCTACCTGGAGCCAGCACTGGAGCAGAGATTTCAGGTGGGCATCATCTTACATAACCTAGTCATTTCTTAGTGTTTTAAAATGTAATCTCAAATCTGCAATGAATGAAATGCTGTGACCTGTGTTAAATGGGGGGTCAGACTAGATCGTATCTGTCCTTAAGTCTATTTAAATAGGGAATATATTAAATGGCATCATAAAAGGGGTGGTAAATACCATGAGAATAGATGCACTGAATATCTTTGTGCTCAGTGCAAATGCAAATAATGGATTTTATTTCTCCTCCTCCCATCCCATTTACTGGCTTCCCTCTGAAAAGGAATCAGCATGGCATGGTTTCCATACTACCTACTTACCAAGTATTAGTGATCTTGATTAATGTATTGCTGAGTCTGAGAGAGTCAACATTTGTGTAGATACAGGATGAGCACAGCATGTATACTTAAAACACTCTGAGCATGGAAACACCACATTTTAATATGCTAAGCAAATGGATTCTAATTCCCAAAGGTATTTTTCTTTCTGAAACAAAGGCTGTAAGCAGGCGTAATAAAAATGTGCAATTGTCAGTACGTAGTACTCTGGAGAGATGCAATCCTTCTTGACAATGACTTCACTAGTCTTATGACAGGTTTTACTCAGATTCTCTCTCACAATTTTATTACAGTGGTGGCAGACTCAAACAATGCAAATTCATGCAGTGCTTGGAGTATTGGATTAGTAAAAGATCTCAACAATGAACTAATTAGATTCCTATCCATTTAAAATACTGGACCAGGACCTCTGCTAGTGTAAATCAGTGTAGCATCAGTACTCCCACTTTACACTAGTTGAGGATTCAGCCTCCTATACACTAAGGAAATCACAGGATGTCTTAGTCATTAAACAACATAGATGATTTAACACTGATTTTGATATATTGGGGTTCAAGCACTGTATTTGTTTTGACAAGGAGTGTGTTTTGGTTGTGTTTATTGGATAGCTAGTGAATCTGATCCAAACAGAAGATCAATGTGACTGACTTGGTACATGACCTCGTGTTTTGTGAGCAACAGACGGCTTTCCAAGTTGATGTACCAAGATAGAAACCGGCATAAATTAAGCAAATTTTCATGTTGTATGATCAGAGAACTGCTTTTTAGCATAGGTGGCAGGGTGCTGGAGAACAAGCTTGGCAAGTCTCAGACCAGCTCCTAGCCTAGGACCTTACATAGGCTTGTAGTCTAGACGTACCATTTCTCGACAGATCATCTAGACAGCAGCAACACTTTCGAAAAAGCAATCTGCTTTTTAGAAAGAGCACCCAGGAAATCTGAACACTCTCTTTTGGAAAAAGCCCTGTATGCGTTCAAGAATGCCTTTTTTTTGGAAGAGCTCTTTTGGGGGGGGAAGCTGTTTTTCCTTGTAAAATGAGGCTTACCGCTGTCGCAAAAAAACCCGCGTTCTTTCAATTTAATTTCGAAAACACGACGGCGGTCTAGATACAGGTGAAGCTTTTTCAAAAAAACTGTGCAGTCTAGACATAGCCATAGTGAACCTGCGACCTTGTAGCTCTAGAAGTATAACAGAAATCGGTAGACCATCTCCCCTGGGATGTAAATTCCAACACCAGGAGATTGGGGATGAACAATCAGCAGAAAAGCTGAAGTATTTCATGGTACAGACCTCTTTGGAAAATGTCAATTTGGAAACTACTGTATTGAAATATGTCCAGATTGAAATTATATATTAACTAAAAATTAATATATAATGGCAACTAAATACTCCATTTTGAAACTTTCCATAGAAAAAATAGCAAAATTGACATTCCTTTGAATACTTGGGCTACAATTCTCCGATGCAGACACTGTAGAAAGCTTGGCCCCTGATACTATGGGAGTTGTTGATAGGAGTTATGCTATAATGTATCTACTGGTCCCTTCCCCACCCTCCTAGTCTGAGAGCTCTGTACTGGACATAACTCCGTCCCTTTAATTTACACAACCTATCTATATTTGGCCTATAAAATCTTTTAGCCTTGGGTTCCTTGTGCAAATTCATCCCTGACTGATACTGGATGAGTTACCATCTGATTTGGTTATTGGTAGGGCTACCAAGTGACTTCAAAAAAAATTCTGGACACCAGCCGGGAGGGGAGCAGGGCTGGCTGGGAGGAGAAGAGGGGCGGGGGGAACTGGCCGGCTGGAAGCAGGGCTGGTTGAGCAGGGGGAGAGAATTGGCCAGCAGGGAGCGGGACTGACCCGGGCGCACCCAGATCCTGGGGCGCTGCCCATCCTGCGTACGGTCCCGGCGAAGCAAGAGCAAGTCCGTCCCCAGGGATTTCCTCCTGCCCTGGCCCCAGCTCTTCCCCCCCCCCCCCCACCCCCCGGCGTAGTTGCATACTGCTTGGCTGGTAGACACACTCATGCAGCATGAGTACATCTACCAGCCAGGCAGTTTGCAACTACCTACTGATGCTCCTAATAATAATAAACTTACCTAATTAGAAAATATCTGACATTTTATGTCCGGTATTTTCTTAATTTGTTTCCCAGACAGAGCCCTCAAGTAACTGACTGTCTGGTTTAAAACTGGACACCTGGCAACCCTAGTTGGTGTGTGTGTGTGTGTGTGTGGGGGGGGGGGGGTGTGACTCTGGACTTTCATACCTCTGTTTGAAACTCAGAAGTTGGTTGACATGAAAAATTCATTATGACATCAGATATTATCCAATTAGTCATTTCAAAAAAAGATTTTATGGTAATCACTGTAGAACACGGTCTTTCAGCTTTTGAGTCAACTTCATATATCTGGCATCTATCAACTATATCCCAGTTGTCAATCTGATGCATTCAAACACTTAGTGAAAACTGAAAGTTGTTCCAGTCCTGGGAAGTTTCCCATTTAACCTTTAACTTACCAGCAAGATCAATCAGCCAAGTCTGAAAATGTGCTGATTACTCACCAGCAGAAACTACAGTTGGTTTTCTACATAATCCCCAGGATATCCATCGTGTTCCTTTAAACTATCTCATTTAAAATCATAGCCTTGAATTTCACCTGTGTTGTGGCATTGTAGCCTGCTAGAGCCTCACTAGAACAGAGGGACTCCTCTAGAGATGCAGAGATATTGTAAGAACTCTTGTGGATGAAGAAAATGGATAGTGGTTGAGGTTTACCTGCACAGATACCAAGCCCCTTTCTGCTGTTGGTAGCTACTGACATTTAGCGCAACCTCTCACTGGAGTGACCGTCCCAGCACAAAACTATCCTAGCATTGACCATGTAGCTTAATGTCACTTTTTTACACCTCACTCCTCAGTTGCATTATGTAATCTTTGGCTGAAACAGAAGATCAAAGCTTGATCTATATGGAAATCCAAACCAGATTTCTTTACACCTATCTGTCTGTGTGGGCAGAAAAACCTCAGACCTGTGCTTTAGGGAAGTTCCATTTGTAAGACAGGCTACCCTCAGTGATGGCAGATGACAAAGCAAGGAGAATAGGTCTTGAGTTGCAGTGGGGGAGGTATAGGTTTAATTAGGAAAAACTATTTCACTAGGAGGGTGGTTAAGCACTGGAATGACTTGCCTAGAGAGGTGGTGGAATCTCCATCCTTAGATTTTTAAGGCCAGGCTTGATAAAGCCCTGGATGGGATGATTTAACTGGGGTTGGTCTTGCTTTGAGAAAAGGGTCAGAGTAGATGACCCTCCTGGGACCTATTCCAACCCTAATCTTCTATGATTATATGACCTGACCTGACTTAACACTGCATGATTCCATTTTTTTTGTATCCGTATAAACTAGGGATGCGACGGAATAGTTGACTATCTGATAAGCAAATGCTTATTGGCAAGACTTGCCAGCTGGGCGGTTCTGCGCTCTGCACATATCGCTCCGCACTGGCTCTTCTGGGGTGTAATCTACTCGCCACAGGTGAGTAGATTAGATTACGCTATTTGTCGAGCCCTGCTTATTGGACAGTCAACATGCTAGTTGACTAGTTCCCTTCCCCTTCCTCCCCCCGCGCCTCCTTACTGCCTCTTATCAGAAAGAGGTAGCAGGCAGGGGGAAGTTGAGGGGGCGCTTCAAAGCGGCAGCGCCGCATGGAGCCCTGGGGAATGACCCCAGGCTCCATGCAGCACTACCGCTTTGAAATGGAGCATGGGGCCAGCTGGGGACTGCTTGAGTCCCCGCTTGCTCCAGCTCCGCACAGTGCTTTCACCTTTGAAGTGTAACAACAGACCTGGGGCTGTTGCTACACTTCAAAGGCGGAGGCACCTTTGGATGGATGAAAAATTCCACTGACTATTCGAAGAGCTGATTTAATCTAAATTTAACAGCCCTAGTATAAACCATTGAATTCAACAGAAACTCACTGGTACAGTAGAGTAATGCATCACTGAATCTCATCTCTAACATGGATCGCAACTTCACAATGGGACTCTTTCTGTCTACAAACTTCTGAAACAGAACTCCTCCAGATCTAAAGATGCTGCAAACAAAGGGGAAGTTCAGATTTGGATTTGCATTTGCATTTTTTAGCTGGACAATGGGAGCTGTATCAGGAGCCCATAACACAAAGTCTTCACTCCGATATTTCAACTAAGAATCGTTTGCCTTTAAAAAATTTCTAGTTTCTTCTGTAACTGCTCAAACTCAATTTCCATTAAATTGTCTTGTAAAATATAAAGTTTGCCAGGAGGAAAATGAGGCTGTGATAGAAAAGAACAGGACAAAAACATACTGATGTTCTGCTCTTTCTACATACTGAAGGCTTCCAATCAGAGCATGACGTTAGCAATGCGCCACGCAGCTTGTGTTCTGGCACACAATGGAATAAATGTATTGTAACTGCTGTGTCAGCCTTATTGACCATCTTGGTTTCCTTTTCAAAGGAACATTTGATTTCATACACTTGTTTCATTTAAGAAGCTAGATTGTTAGTAGAGTTTAACATAATTTTCAAAATGATGAAGGCTAAAACAGCAGGGAATTCATGCCAAACAAGTTGCTGGTTTTCGTTTAAGAAGGAAACTGAATTTTCTCCATTACTATGCACTGCCGGCACTGTATTCTAGACCGAGAATAGGTCATTTTGGATGCGTCTTGGGACAAATCTATTACTAATCACTGCATCTGGTGATAGATGCTATGGTGATGGATACTCCAGTGATACCTGTGATAGACTGATGGCATTAATTTGTCATGCATGGATTTTACTGCTTACTTACACTGCATGGGTTCAGTGTTCAGCTGAAGAACAGCCCATGCCAGCACAACAAGCCTGACCATGCTGCTCACAGAAAGAGGGATAAGGGCAGGGTATGGCGAAGAAGGCATTCTGTGTTGATGCTCTGGGATCCATGGGGTTGGGTTTGTAAATCCAAAGTCTTGACTTTTCTTTTTAAATGAATATTTCCCTCTTCTTGGGGTGTCTAATTGCTGTATAAACTGAGTCAGACAACTGGGGCATGACCCTACTAGGGGGACAGAATGCTTCGACTGCTACTGCAATCCAAACAGTAAATTTGTGAAGGAGTAACTTGACCATAAATACCAAACTGTATTTAAGTCTAAAGGTAAAGACTGAAGGACCTGACAATTGCCATTTAGTGTCCAATCTTAAAGCACTCCTAGCTAAAAACATCTTTGAGCTTTGCTTCAGGATTGCTACAAATTCCCTTACCCTCTGAATCCTGCTCCTCTGCTTCCTCGTCTTTTACTATGGCGGACTTTCCCCGCATTCCACCCTCCGTTTTCATAGCTCTGTTCTCAGCTCATCTGCTGCTGCTCATCATCACGGATTTGCTTTTTCTGAATCTTCTGTGCCATTCTCATTCTTTCAAGTCACTCCTGACCACTCTCTGAGCTTGGTATTTCTCTCATTCCAGTCCCTCGCCTACAGCACTTTGAGGCCTGGTCTACACTAGACGACGCAGTTTGGATTGAGGTACGCCATACAAATATGCACTATTCATAGCTGGATTTGGCTTTCCTTAAGCCGAGCTGCCGCAACATCTACACTGTAAGAGGCCAATGGGAGCACGTTCTCCCATCAGCTTCCTGGACTCCTCACAGAATGAGAAGTACAGGATGCCAGCCGGGACTGCCCTCTGCATTCAATTTGGGGGTCTACACCAGGCTCACTAAATTGCACACTAGAAAACTGACCTTTGTTTTGGTTTTCATCAAGAAGGATGGTAACAGGATGTCTAACTTAGTGAATGCTAGTGGAAATGGATAGGTTAAGAAAAAAATTAAAAAAGAACAAGCTAAAAATTACTTAGGAAAGTTAGGTGTCTGTAAGTCATCAGGGCCTGATGAAATGCATCGTAGAATCCTCAAGGAGCTGATAGAGGAGGTATCTGAACCTTTAGCTATCCTCTTTGAAAAGTCATGGAAGTCGGGAGAGATTCCAGAAGACTGAGAGAGGGCAAATACAGTGCCCATCTATAAAAAGGGAAATAAGAACAACACAGGAAACTATAAGCCAGTCAGTTTAACTTCTATGCCAGCGAAGATAATGGTGCAATTAATTCAGGAATTCATCTGCAAACATCTGGAAGAAAATAAGGTGATAGGTAATAGCCATCTTTGTTTGGTTTGGCATGATTTTTTTCTTTACAATTTGATAGCTTTCTTTGATAGGATATCAACCCTCGTGGATAAGGGAGAAGCGACAGGTGGTATATGTAGATTTAGTAAGACACTTGACAAGATCTTGCATGACCACCTTATCAATAAACTAGGGAAATACAACCCATAAGATGGGTGCATAACTGGCTGGATAACCTTTTTCAGAGTAGTTATTAATGGTTCACAGTCCTTCTGGAAGGACATAAAAGTGGCATTCTGCAGGAGTCTGTTTTGGGACCGGTTCTGTTTAATGTCTTCATCCATGATTTAGATACAGGCATAGAAAGTATGCTTATCTAGCTTGCAGATGACCCCAAGCTGGGAGGGGTTGTAAGTGCTCTGTATGATAGGGTCAAAATTCAAAATGATCTGGACAAAATAGAGAAATGGTCTGAGGTAAACAGCATGACATTTAATAAGGACAAATGTGAAATACTCCAGTTAGGAAGGAACAATCAGTTTCACACCTACAGAATGGGGAGTGATTATATAGGAAGGAGTCCTGCAGAAAGGGATCTAAGAGTCATAATGGACCACAAGCTAAATGTGAGTCAACAGCGTGATGCTGTTGCAAAAAAAGCAAAAGTGATTCTGGGATGCATTAACTGGAGTGTTGTGAGCAAGACACGAGAAGTAATTCTGCTCTACTAGGCACTGATTAGGCCCCAATTGGAGTACGGTGTCTAGTTCTGGGCACCACATTTTAACATGTGGAGAAATTGGAGAAGGTCCAGAGAAGAGCAACAAAAATGATTAAATATCTAGAGATGAGAGAAGACTGAAAGAATTGGGCTTGTTTAATTTAGGAAAGAGAAGTTTGAGAGGGGACATTATAGCAGTTTTCAAGTGTTACAAGGAGGAGGGAGAGAAACTGTTCTCCTTGGTCTCTGAGGATAAGACAAGAAGCAATGGGCTTAAGTTGCAACAAGGGAGGTTTAGTTTAGACATTAGGAACAAATTGCCTAGGTAGGTCGTGGAATCTCCATCAGTGGAGAAGTTTAAGAGCAGGTGGGATAGACCTCTATCAGGGTTGATCTAGGCAGTTTGTTCCTGCCACGAGGGCAGGAGACTGGCCTCAATGACCTTTCAAGGTCCCTTCCAGTTCTTGGATTCTATGATTTTCTTTGTAGTTCAGACATTTAGGGCATATCTATTATACTCCTCTACTTGCTCCCAGGGTCCCAGTCTGTCTTAAAAGCCCAGAAGATTCTTTGAGGGCTAAATCTGACCCACAATCTTCATATCCTACCAGAACTCCTGAAGAATTTCCTGTATTGAAATTGAATACAGGAATTACCCCCACAGCAGATGCCATTAGGAAGTCAGTATTGGCCACTACTCCTTGCATCGACCATGAGCAGATAATGGAGGAAAACTGATTTCCCTAGGTTTTATCCTGATTCCATGCATCTTTGTGTTACGTGCTGGAAATAATACTAAACTCTGGTAATAACATAGAACCTTCTCCCTCCTTCTTCCCCTCCCTTAAGCTATGCAGGCCAGCATCTCTGACACAAACTGTTAAGTGGGTGGGCTGGAAATGCATTTTCAGTTCCCAAGCAGTCCTTTCTGTCAGGATTTTAAACAATCAGCCTCCAAACCTGCACGGTCGGGGGAAATCTGCATTTCTGTACAGACTCTTCTGTGCCTGGGGCTTTCTGACCCCTGCAAAGAAGAATAACATCTTGTTCTTATAACACAGGCAATCCAGACTGAAATATAGGATAGAAACAGTCAAAAGATATTATAGGAAAACTGCTAAGAACCTGAAGGCAGGATGACTAGTGTAGATTGGGAAACTGTGTGAGGACAACAGCTGGCAAAAGGAATTCTGATTCCAGACCTCATTAACCCAATAGTGGCTGAAATGAAAATGATGGCTGGGCAAATGAATGGCATATAGAGGGAAGGGATCGCTAACTTGTCAGTAATGGGCAAAATACATTGTTCTGCCATTTACAACATGGGACTGGATGACATGCCGTCTTGGATGCAACCATTCTGTGAAAACACTGAAGCCTCAGGGATTTAGCAGATAATAACATGAGCACCATAACAATAACTATTGGTACTCTGCTGCCCAGATGTCCCTTTATAATCATGCATTTTGTACAAGTCCTTCTGGGTTGTCTAGGACTGGGACAGATTAGCAGTTAACTGCATGTACCCTCTTACTGCTTGACTCCTCTACTGATACTGCCAGAAAATACGTCCATCAGTAACTACACTAGGAACTGGACTAGACCACCAACTCATCTTACTTATAAGACACTCACCAACCATTCTATTACAAGACAGGCTGTCTCCTGTATTCACTGGATCTGAATCAGTGACTTAGATGTGAAAGCATCCTATCCCATTATTAACCGGAGTGCTCCAGACCCTCCCCATAGCCACTGCAATGCTATTTAGAGAGGAGAACATACTTTACTATTAAGGAATAAGCAGTCAGTCAGGGATTATCTTGTCTTGGGAGAGTTTGTCTCGGAAGTACTTGGAGAGTTCTGGTAAACTAGTCTTCTGATTACTTAATCTTAGTAATATGAGTAAAAATTGCATAATTCCAGATTTTTACCAGTGAAGTGAAAAAAGTTTGTCCCACAGAACTAGACAAACAGAAATCTTTCAAAAACACAAGGTCCTGAATACAGAACAAAACAATAGCCAATTTCCCCTCTTCCTGAGAAACTGCTATGGACGACTGGTCACTGCAGCCTTTCAAACCAGAAAAGCAGTTGCTGGAAGAGCCTAAGTAGTGTACAGTACCTAGTGGACCCACAAAACCACTGATCCACATGCCCCCCACACAGGTATAACCCCTCATTCTTCCTTGAGCTGGGACAAAGGAAGGCCTTGTGTGCCCTGGAACCTCGAGCTCTACTGCACCCAGTGACTATAGTCCACGTTTGTCAGGCTCTTTGATTCCTGGGGAAGGATATTGTACCAATTTTGCTATGGCTGGGGGCCCACAGAAGCTGGAAGGATGGGAAGAAGCAGGATTTGTCCTCCGAAGCTGAGCCTGCAGTTGTGGCTGCAGTGTGAGTATTGGTTGTTCATGAGTTAATGTTGATTCAACCTTCATGCCCTTCATGGGGTCGCAGAGCACAGCTGGCAGCCCTGTAGTCAATGACAACACAGCCTGAAGCCAGCTGTGCTGCTGCTCTGTGTATGTGGAGCACTGAGGCGATGGTCTCCTGAAGGTCTATTCAAGGATTAGGGGCAGGATGTTCTGCAGACTATTCTCATAGCTATTTTTTTTCCTATGGCCTAGCCCTTTGCTGGCTTCGTCGTCCTGCAGCATGGGAGACAAAGCCACAGAATTTCTGAATGTCTCTTTTGTGGTTTTGAAGCTAATTCTTTTAATTAAGGACAAGCTTTCAAAAGCTGCAAAGTTCAAGATGAGGCAATCAATCTTTTTTTAAATTAGGCCTGCCTGCTTATCTTCTGCATGCCTTTATCCTGATGAACACAAATGAAACCTGTCACTTTGGCCTTTTGACTTGCATCCACAAGCTGAACTGCATTAGCAAACTAGGTGCACAACTGTACATGTATCTTTGCCTCCTTTTACATTATTTCTTCAGCAGGGTTCATTGGGAAGTGAAGGCAGTGATTTGAGGGGGAAAAATTAGCTTGGAAGACAGTTTCCTGCTTGCTTAGTTACATGAACAACTTTGGTCCATATTCACCAAACTATCACAAGCATGGGCCTGAGGACCATGATTGCAGACTGAACTTAAACTATTTAAAGTTATTTGTAGAGCTGGTTTGGAATCCTCCCATCCCCCTCATTTTCATCCAACTTTTTAGAATGTTTTGCGTTTAAACTCCTCTCCCCCTCCCCCCTCCCATAACCTTTCTGGTTTTATGATGGCAAACTTTTTTTTTAATTTGAAAACTTTAAACTATGGGCAGAAAGCAAACACTGGAAAAATCTTTCATTTTGAAGAAAAAAAGGTTTTAGACTTCTTTTGATTGGATTTCTACCAGCCCTGTTCATGTGCAATTCAAGTCAAATATTTCATGCAGTTGTACCACTGAACGAGAATCTATTCTCTGAGCTTTTGACCACCATGCTAATTGTTTTTCTGGGGGTGAAGTAACTGGCTCTCCAGGATACGAGAACTTTCCCAATTAAAGTTTTTTGGCTTTGATAAATCAACATTTTTATCACATGTACACAATTTTCATCTTTTTCCTATGTTGTGAGGTGGCAGTCTTCACTCACTACTCCTGCCAAGCAGGTGGGTAGGAGTGACACCCCATGGAGAGGCATCAACTGGCCATAGGCTGAGTTTGTGGTTTGGCCATCTTCTAATTACATAACAAAACAGGAACAAAATATTGTTATGATTCTCATTACAACCATTATAATTAAAAACAAATTACTGAGACGTGTTTGGCTGAGCTTTGCTTTGTGCGTGATCCTTTGTGCAAAAGTTGGGAGGGGAAACAAAATGGGCTTGACAGAATAGTACAAAGGCTGTTCTAAAAGTCCACTTCAACTCCTCTGAAGTGGGTTTTACACATGAAAGCTCATGTTAGTCTCTCTAAGGTGCAACAGAACTGCTTGTTTCTAAAAAGTATGGGGACTCCAGTTGCCCCTTTGAACTAGGACTCTTCTGCTGGCCTCAGACAGCGGTTGGCTTATGTGAGGGATTTGACAGCGGAATGGGGAAGAAGCCTGCATTATTGCTATCCGTGCTGTACTTGCTATTTTGGATATACAGAGGATTTGACGCTGAAGGGCTGCTGGTCTAGCAACTTTCACAAGCATGGAATTCTATTCAAAAGCTATTCTTAAATTTCTTTACTGGGACTAACTCCCAGTACCGCTAGAAAATGGCACATTGTACATATGTGGTTTAGCTCAAGGATGAATTTCAACAGGATTACAGCATGGGCTTCTGTGATTTGCAAGGTCACAAATTTTAATTACTTCTATACCGCTGTAACACTTTTTGCTGTAATTTTAGAATCAAGGCCTATGAGCATACAGGAATCTAATGCAGAACAATTCCAGAAAATACATACATCTTCTAGAGGGATGGAGATGATGTTTGGAGGGAACAGGGTGGAGAAAATGAAGGAATCTTGCTGGGGGAAGGAGTAGGAAAAAAGTCTGAGGGATGAAGAATCCACTTTGAAGGGGAGAACACAAAGGAATGTGGGGATGAGAAATTGATAGATATTCTGTGCATTATGACCGGGACCCCCAAAGGTCTAACAGACATGGATCATATATGTAGATTAGTGCTATGTACTTGAACTGTGAATCTCTTGAACAATTAGCTGAATGCTAAGATTATTTACAAAATAACTAAACAGTATTTATTCAAACACAGAAGCAAGTACATATTATAGCTAGTTTGTTATGGCCACAAGTTTCCCATGATGGTTTTTTTTTATCCTCAGTCTTGTTTTCTTAAACAGTCATTTAGTAGCTTTAATAAGGTGAGTTTTTTTTTTTTTTTTTTTTTTTTACAGTTGTCCATTTCTTTTGGAAGGCAACTGTTGGAAGCACCCATCCCCATTTAAAAAAAAAAAAAAATCTGGTTGTTTTGGATGATGGTGGTTGACCATATAATCAGCAATTTTCAGTCAATACCTGTTGGTTTTTGAATTTTCTTTAGCGCCCTAGCCTAGTATGTTTTCTCTAGATTTTACTAGATATGGCAAATCAGCTTTTATGGCTCTCATTCTGTTCTGTTGCAGCAGGGCCCAATAAAAAAAATTACCAAAAATAATTCTTACTACTGCTATTTGTAGTCCCACTGAGCACACTATTCATATTGTGGAGTGCACAGTGTTTTCAGACCCGAAATGTGGAGTAGCTGCAATTCTCTGGAGTTTCTCTCTATTTACATCTATATAATTGAGAGCAGAGTTTGCACCCTTACTCATTCTTTCTCTCTCTCTCTCTCTCCTCGGGGCGGGGAAGGCTCATAGATGTCCTACCAGTTTAGCTAGCCTTCAAGTTTCTTTAACTTTATTAAGCAAAGAAAAGTAGAGTCTTAGTCAAGCATCCTGGACTCCTCTATCCAGCTGGATTCCCACTGATGGCTACACTAGATTTAGGGCCTTAAAGTTTTTATTAAGATTTTTCAGCCAACGAGTAAAAAAAAATTTAACATCCTGAACTCTGATTAATTTCAACTGAGTCATTCTGTAGCCACTTTTTTTCATTCCGTAACTGTAAAAAATGTATGGAATTTCTGAAAGCCTGGGCAGCTTAATGTCAACCTACCTAGATTACAAATCAGTAATTTGCAGGAAAGAGCTTATATTTGGATTTGGTTGAGGATGTTAAATATCTGGAAAGAAGGCAAATATATCTAAAGAAAATTTGAGATTTTAAAAGTAACAATTGTAATTGCCTTACACTAGGGCAAATCTCTTAGACTTCAATGAGAGTTTTGCCCAAGTAAGGATTGCAGGATTTGACCTTAAATAAAGGGACCTTTAAATAATGGCACAGTTCTGATAACACAATTGTTTTCTTAGTAGGAATCTATTTGCTCTTTACTGGACTGATCTCTTATCTGCTGAAAGACGTTAAATATAATATTTGTACAACCGTACATGACTGCAAGGCATGCCTTGAAAGCAGTTTTGAAAAAAAATTACTTACAGAGATTGGAATAATTGCTGCCTATTCCAATGTGGATGGAGGTTCCAGAGATGAGAGGAAGATGTAAGAAAAGAACTAAGGAGGGAAATGGGAAAAAAAGTCCTTAATAGCAGTTTTGTTTTGGAGCCAGATGTCATTTGATGACACATGTTGTTGCTAAAGTGCACCCACTCTTTCAGTGACAGAGCTGTATATATCAAATTATGAATCCACAACAGATGCAGTTTGAATGTGTAAATAACATGAGGAGTTGCTTCAAATTTCCTAGGACTCAGTCTATTTTAGGAAGTGCTATTATACAAGACTTCAGTGCCTCAAGGATTCTAAAAAGCCATGTTTAAACAACAATGTCATGTAAATAGGCTAATTATTACTGTTAAGCATTACATCAATTACAGAAATGGGCACCTATCCTGGCAAGGCAAAATAATGTTTTCCTAACTTAAGTACATCTTAAACTCTGAGACATGCTCTAGTGGGAATATTTCCCCAATCTTCTAAATGTTAAACTTGCACTTTAAAGACTTGGCTTTAAATAACATAAGTGTACATTTTATATGGAAAAACAATCTCCACAAATCAAGTAGCCTAAATCATAAGACACTGAAGTATTTAGAGGGTTAGATATTAAACATAAATTACTGGATTTCTAAGACGCACCTACTGCTCTTTACTACAGTGCTAAATTTATAAAACCAGCTGAGGGGGTTAGTATGTATATAGTTGTAGTCTTGCCCACTTATCAGATAAACTGAGAAACAGCAGAATCTGCATTGCCCTGTACAGGTGCTGAACCAAATGCAGCAGCAACCCTCTTTAATAGGTGTAGGGTGTCTTTTGTTTTTGGGGTTTTTTTTGGAGGGGTAGGTAACAGATCTCAAAGTTCTCCCCATCAAACCTCTGTCTTGTTGCCATTCTGCTTCTCATAGGAGCTGGAACTAGGGGTGCAGGGCCGTGCTGCAGCACCCCTACTGGAAGTGTTACGTACAGGGTTAATAGTTGGGCTCAACAGCTCTCAGCACCCCCCACGACAAAAACTGTTTCTGTGCCCCTGCTTCGCATGGTGCCCTGCCAAGGAGCAGCAGGAGCCTTACCCTGCGGTGGCCTCCCCCCCGGCGCTTATTCCGCTTGCCCCAAACACGCCCCCGCCTTCCCTAACCCTTACACAAGCGCTGTGGGGCTGGAGCCGTCTGGGGGCTCTCACCTGGGCCGAGGCGGTGCCACGCTGGCCCCTAGGCGCCAGGCTGTCACCGGCAGGGCGGTGACTCCCCTGTCCCCGCAGAGCTGGGGCGAGGAGCAGCCCCAGGGCACACGCCTCCCCTCCCCGCTTACCGGAGCACACACAGGCAGCCGCGCTCTCCATGCGCCGCGGCGGCAGCTGGCGGGGCTCCCAGGCGGCTCATGGGCGGCGGGGGAAGAGGCGAGCGCGGCTCCTAGGCGCTGACGTTCCCCGCCGCCTTCTCCGCTCGGGCGGGCCGGAGCAGCAGCAGCACCGGGCGGGACCAGGCGCCCATGGAGTCCGGGGGGGGGACGGGACTGACCTCAGCCCGGCAGGGGCCAGCAGGCGGCGGGTCCCTCCCAATGGCCGGGGGCCATCGCTGTCATCCCGCGTGCGGGGGCAGGGGGCGGCGCCAGGCAGCGGGGAGCCGCGGTGCTGCCGAGCGGCCAGCGCAGCTCTCCGCAGTGCCCGGGCAGCCGCCGCTGCGGAGGGTGGGCGTGGAGCGGGGCCGCCCCGCGCTCTTCCTCGCCGAAGGTCGCACGGGACCGCGGCGGGCAGCAGAGCGAAGATCTGCTGGACCGGTCCGGGCGCTGGCTTTGGGCTGCCCGCCCTCCAGCTGATCCTCCGCGGTGCGGGGCGCCGCTGGGAGTTTGGTCCCGGGCTTTTGGGGTCAGAATCGCCTCCTCCCGGCACCAGTGCTTATTTTTTGCCTCTTCCTCTTTTCTTCTCCCCTCCCACCCCCATGAGGATGAAACTGACCTTTGGGCTAGGGCAGGGATCACCAACCAGTAGACTGGGATCTACCAGTAGATCTTGGAGCATCTGACAGGTGATCCTGACTGGTTTGGCTGGGAGGCTATCGCCCTGTGGCACTTCAGCTGCCCTCCTACCCCTGCCCTGCTGCCCCTGCCCAGAGCCTCAGAGCTGCCCTTGGGAGCTTCCTCCTTGCTGTGCAGAGTGGGGAGACAGGCAGGGGGGCACTGATGTCTCTCTGTCCCCCTCTCCTGTACCCCATCTTCACAGAGTGAGGAGGGCGGGGCCTCAGCAAAGGGGTGGAGCAGGGGTATTTGGGTTTGAGGTAGATCCTGGATTGACTTAAATTCAAAAACAGATCTTGTGCTTAAAAAGGTTGGAGACAACTGGGTTAGGGGTTACTTTGAGAACATCATTGGTCTCCATTTTTCCCTCCAGCTCTCTCTGCCACTTTTGGGCCAGGAGGAGAGGATTCGCAAACCAGAGCTTTTGAAATAATTGCTCAGATCGTATGCTGAACACACAGCTTGTGGCACTTGTGGCCGAGAGAGGTGAAGGCTAACAATATAGCTGGGTTCAAAAAAGAACTAGGCACATTCATGAAGGATAGGTTCATTAACAGCAGTTAGCCAAGAACAGTGAGGGGCAACCTAGGCTAGCGAGTTGGCCACTGACCCGCTCCATCTCAGTTGGATTGCAAGAGTGTCATAACCAAGACAGTCTCCTGGGATAGGGTTGTTCTGTTAACTGTGCTTGTGTACCTAGAATTTGCCAGAGGTGGGGTGGGGTGCCAGTTGAACTTGGATCAGATGCAGAGGGAGCTCTCACAGTCCATGTCGTGTGCAGTCAGTGCACATCACTTCACGTGCTCTTGCTTCACGCGTGTTTCATCTTGGTAACATGGTAGGAAAAAACTATGCAGACAGAAACCCGCAGAATTTGGCAACCCTGCACATAGGCAACAGTAAACAAAATGTCTTGGCCACACACAGAACTCCACTGGGTCACGTGGCCTGCAGGTCATAGGTTGCCCACCACTGGCCAAGATAGTTGGGCATGCAACCCAATGTTCCAGATGTCTTTAAACTCCAACTGCTATATAACCATTCAGGATTCTAGTTGTTAATAACATAAGGATGGCCATACTGGTCCCAACTTTGGGAATGTTAAGATCTTGTTTACTGGTGGATACTGCTCTAGGTTTCTTTTTACCTAAGTGATCAATGATATATTAAGGTCTGTTGAACTTTAGGTTGACTCATGGTCCTTGGAAGTATATTTGGTTCTTTATCATTGGTGACTTGCCTTGGTGACTCATTTTGTGCAATCCCCAGAAATCCTGGCGGTGAGATGATGAATAGCCTCTACTCACTGATTTCTGAAGGTGTTCAGGGCTATCAGCACCACATAGGACAGGGCCCTCTAAAAACAGTGCTGTCTCTTCTGTGTTATGTTTGTACTGTACCTAGCACAGTAACTCTGTAAGTCCCCAATGTAATACACTTACCCGCTCATTCTAAAATTGAACCCAGAAAATAGTCAGTCTCTAGCTTATAACATCTTCCTCAGTCTATGCTGTCTAGAGCAGTGTTTCTCAACCTTTTTTTTTTTTATAAAGTACCTCCTTTAAAATAAAAAAGCACCCCTAGTACCTACAATTTTCAGGCACAAAATGTTTTCCTACCATTGTAACACATTTGTTTAAACAACTTAATTGTGGTCAGGCGGGCAATGAAATTCTTGGGTGTAAAAAGTACAAAAATAATAAAACACTGTAAAACTTAAAACAAAAATTCAGTTTTCTCCAAATTTCAGTTGTGTTGATGTACCCGCCCCCCCCCACAACTTCTCTTGAGTATTCATAAGGGTACTCATACCACTGGTTGAGAAACACACTGGTCTAGAGATTTGTTTCCTGTGCTGGTGGAAAACAGAGGTGAAATAAGCCTGTTCACCTCCATGTGCTACACTCATAAAAGAATGGCCAGCTGCAGGCAGTGCTCTGAATGTTTCTGACCAAGGCATGAATGAACCTCCTCCCCCAAAGGAGCCTAAACTGCCATCCCAAATGGTCCCCACTCTGCTGGGCCTGAGCCAGCACGTACAGCCCCTGGGCAGCATGGCCACCGTGTACCCAGGCTCCAGCCCTGGGGCTTAAGCAGCCAGACACTATGGTCCCTCCCTGCACTCCCAGCTCTGAGCTATCCCTGCATTGAGTTCTGCACTCCCACATCCCCCCGCTCACACTCCTGCACCCCCCAACCTATTGTCCTGCACTCCCCCACAACCCTGAACCCTGCACGCTCAATCCCACCCTTGAATTTTTTACAGGTACTGTCATATCACAACTCCCTGCCTGAACCTCACCAGGGAGTGGCGGTTGAAATACAACAGTGCCTAGGGTTACCATGTAGTCATAAAAAAAATACCGGACACGCTTTATGGGGGAGGGACTGGCTGGGAGGGGAGCAGTGCTGGTCAGGGGGGAGGGGGGGGCTGGGAAATAGAACTAAGGGGGAGGGACAGAGGAGCTGGCCAGGTAGATGGGGGGGGGGGTGACGGGAAGCAGGGCTGGTCGTGGTGGGGGGGGGGGGTCGGGTAGATCAGGGCTGGCCGCGGGTTATCGCGGGGGGGGATTGCCGGGCGGGATTGAGCTGGCCGGGGGAGCTCAGGAGGAGGGAAGAACTGGCCGCTGGAAGCAGGGCTGGCAGGGGGTGCAGCAGGGCTGGCCAGGGAAGATCCGGAGCAGGGAGGGACTGTCTGGGGAAGATCGGGAGGAGAAGTTGGGGCGAATCAACCAACCGGCCGGCTAGGTGGGGTGGGGGAGCAAATCAGCCAGTGGGGAGCAGGACTGACCTGGGCTGTACAGATCTCAGGGCACTCCCAATTCAAGGGTGGGAGTCAGTCCGGTTGCGGCGCCACCACGTGCTTGACCAGTGCGCAGGAGCATGGACCGGACTGCTGCTCCTCCTCACACGCAACCAGGGCTCCCAGCACCGATTGTGCCCTGCCTCCCAGTCACTCATATCATAGAATCATAGAGCTGGAAAAGACCTCAGAAGGTCATCAAGTCCAGCCCCCTGCTCTAGACAGAACCAGTCCCAACTAAATCAACCCAGCCAGGGCTTTGTCAAACCGAGACACCACTAGGGATGGAGACTCCACTACTTCCCTAGGTAACCCATTCCAGTGTTTCACCACTCTTCTAGTGAAATAGTTTTTCCTAATATCCAACCTGGACCTCTCCCACCACAACTTGAGACCATTGCTCCTTGTTCTGCCATCTGTTAGCACTGAGAACAGCCTTTCTCCATCCTCTTTGAAAGCTCCCTTCAGGAAGTTGAAGGCTGCTGTCAAATCCCCCCTCACTCTTCACTTCTGCAGACTAAACAGACCCAACTCCCTCAGCAGCTCCTCATAGGTCATGTGCTCCAGCCCCCTAATCATTTTGGTTGCCCTCCGCTGGACCCTCTCCAATGCGTCCACATCCTTTTTGTAGTGGGGGGCCCAGAACTGGACACACTACTCTAGATGTGGCCTCAACAGAGCTGAATAAAGGGGAATAATGACATATCTGGATTTCCCTCCGCCCCCTCCAGGCTCAGCCGGAAAACCAGGAAAAACCGGACGTTGCACATGTCTGGTATTTTCTGGATTTTTTTTACCAGACAGAGGCCCCAAAAAACAGACTGTCAAGTAGAAAACCAGACACCTGGCAACCCTAACAGTGCCTATAAGATGTGTAAGTTACTTTCACCCCGGTAGAAAAAGTAACAAGTTGTGACTTGTTCTCACTGCTAAAAATAGCAGTGTGGACGTTGCAATACAGGTTAATCACCCATGTACAAACCCTGTTAGGCCCTCGGTTCCCAACTCAGGTTACCAGCCCATGTTACAGTGTGACCATCTCAGTTTTTAGTGCACTCACTCAAGCGGACTTTTAGCATGTGTCTCAAGCAGAGCTAGTGATGTACAGTAAAACTCCAATAGTCTGGCATCCAGTAGTCCGGCACTCCTGATAGTCCAGCATCAAAATGGCAAGAGCCTAGTGAGTGAGCTTCGGCAAAAAATGAGTCACAAGGTAACAGCGGCAGCAGCTGAACTGAGCAAAAAGGGTAAAAAAAGGCTTAAAAAAACTAAAACATTACAGTATACTGTATACAGTATGTACAATAAAAAGGGTTAAGAACACTTTATATACAGTATATAATGTATATAGTATATACATAACCAGCGTATAGTACCTCCTGATAGTCCGGCATATCTGATAATCCGGCACCACCTAGGTCCCATAGGTTCCGGATTATCGGAAGCCTACTGTATTATCTGCTTATGCTGGGATGCACGCTTACGGTTACAGTATAAATCTATCCAAAGTGGTTTTCATCCAGTGTTTCATCCAAGTGTTTCACAAGCTCTATGTGATATATGGGAACTGCTTCACCTAGCCCTAAAATATGCTACTTCAGAGTCCAGAATTAGTAGTGTACACTAACACTGTACAATAGTTGAAGGTAAATCATTAAGAGTATTTAATCCATTTTAAACTCCAAGTGCAGCTCTGGGTAGGTGGTCTCTATGCCAATTTTGGTGATGTATCTGAGTTGACCAGGTATATAGTCAGTATAAAGGCTGTATCTTGCTGAAGATGCTAACTCTAGTCACGTTTACACAAAAATATAAGACGCAAATTCAGACTTCTCAGTCCACATTAGGCCGTTAAGTAAAACGCAAGATTTTTAAAAGTGCTGAGTATGCAGCTACTCCCCTTGACTTCAGAGGAAAATTGCTTGGTGCTAAGTACCTCTGAAAAATAGATTGCCTAGCCTGAGGGCTCTGTCTTTGAACATCTCTGGCCTGGCCCGTAATGGGAACTGTGGATGTTCAATGAGTCTGAGAAACAAATCACTGTTGTTTAGATGTCAGTTTAGGCAACTCCTGTTTGATAAGTTTGGACTAACTCACTCATCAAAAGCCATAGGAATCAGTGTGTCAGAACCAGAACGATGGAGTTACTGCTCTTCAGGTCTGTAAGTTAGAGGAATGAATAGGTTTGAGTGAAAGAGAAGTTGTACAAAATGTTGACATAGGACAGTTCCTTATTAAGCTGAATACTTAAAAAAAAATCTGAACATCTTTTTATGAAAGACCCTTTCCTTTTGGCAGCATATATTCCAACTGAGCACAGTTTGTTTCTAGGTCAGACTTTTACAATATATAAAATGACCCAATAAAATCTACTGTAGCATTTTCACAGCACACAAATAATTTTCCTGCCAGTCAGTAACACTGACATTGGACACACAACATTGCATGGATTTTGCTGATGACTTCTGACCTTTTAATGATGAAGGAGATCATGCAATACATTCTCCATTGTGTGTTTTATCTGGGTCAGTCATGCACCTGAATGAAACCAGCACATTCAGGTCAGAATCTTATTTGTACGCATGGTGCAATAAATCAGCAATAAAGTGCATCTCCTGGGCTATACTATGGGAACATCTATATTTAGTCAAATTCATATCTTTGTTTTGGCAAAACAGAGTTTTAATAATAGAGTCTCACAGAAGACGAATGAATCACACACAGATCATCTGCTATCCTGAACACTACGTTTTCATACAGAGATCTTGTGCAAGGAAAAAAACATTGATTTTTTTTTTCAGTTACCAAGGTTTGTCATACTTCTACTAGCTTGTCTTGCTAATATCACAGAACAAACAGCATCTGTATTCAAAACAGTCTTCCCTTTGTAACTTACATACTGTTTTTCTATTATATTTTACTTCAGTTATGCCAAAATGTGTTTTTTCCTAATCTTTTGAAATATGGGTCTTGACTGACTGTTGAAAACTCAGATACATTCACATTAGGATCACTATGACATTCTCTGTAGATGGAATTGTGAAGGGGTAATATTTGCAGCGACTGTTTCTCTTTGTAATGGATTTTCGTGGAGAAGCCCTCACTGAAGACAGATAATTTTATTCCTGGATGATCTTACATTTTTCTTCTAATCAGGGACTTTATCATGGTCAAGCCACACAGTTGGTACAGATTATAAAACTTTGCATGATTCGTCAACCACATTACCATCTTTTGCAACTAAGAATTTCCTTTTAGATTGCTGTTGCTGAGTGCTCAATTGCAATATGGTGACTGAGAGATGGGGTACATTTTTGAAATGGTTGTCTATTTTTAGTTATATAAATTAATATGTTAACCATATTTCTCATTGATGGACACCCCGAAAACATCTCTTAAACACTTTAAAAGTTAACATTTAAATAAATTATATTGTTATGGAAAAGGTGGTAATGAAATGTATGTTACTGAGTTATAGTATGGGCCTTAGCTAGAACATTTCACCATATCACATGTGAGCATAGTTGTGAAGACATGGCACATACTTTGGATGGAGAATCCCATGCCTTGTTTAGCACCAGCAAATCTCTGGCAAGGGTACAGGCATTTTTGCCATGGTGTTCCCAAGTCAAGGTGCAGGAACCAGAAATACAGAACAACATAGGAATAAAGACTGAAACATTTTTAGCTAAGAACTGTGTGTCTTAGGCCTTATCTGCATTAAGGTTTCAGCAGTGAAAGGAAGATATACACACTGATTGCTCCCCCACATAATAATTTGATAGTAAATAATAGTAACTTTATTAAGTACAAGAAGTAGGATTTAAGTGGTTGCAAGTGAAAAGAGGCAGAGCAAAGTGAATTACAAATTTAAAATAACAAGAAAACACTTAGCTAGTTCTAAGACCCTAAAACTTTTTACAAACTTATCCTAAAACTGTTCCTGTTTCAGCTAAACCTCCAAGCCAGGGAAATTCTTTTTTCCCCTGGGGTCTCTGGTTCATTCTCTTAGGAGTGACATACCAGCCAAAGACAAAAGCCTGAAAACTTTGCATCTTAAATAGCTTTCTTTTTGGGTGGGAATTCTGTTTCTATAGTCCACTTTTCCATGGAAAATTACCTGGTCAGACCCTACCAGTTAGAGAGACCCCAATCTTCTTACTAAGACCAACCACAGTTAAGACTTAAAGGTCAAAAGGGGCTGTTTACTGGTGATCATCCTGACATTGAGTGAAACACCCCTGATGACTTTCATTTGCACATTTTAAATCATGAACTATTATATACTCCATATTTCTAACTTTACATTCAAGAGTGATACATACATCTAAATAGGATATACAGACCCAGCAGATTGTGAAATTAAAATCGATAGGTTACATGAGGTATTTTGTCCAAAGCATCTTTGAGCTATATCTTACTGTACCCAATAAGTCATTTTCAGAAAGCATGTAGGGCGGCTCTGTCACACCTTCCCCCTGAAATTACTGCCAGAGGGTTGGACAGTGTCCATTGTGAAAGTGGAATGTTCAGAAATTCACTTGGGCTTTGGTTATACAACCATCCAATATTACCAAACCCTATGTTGTCAATTGTAGGAATTTTTCCAAAGTTCTGGGTTCCTGTCCACTGATTGTCGGAAAACATGGTGGGGTGTAGCAGTGCCCCCAGGATGAAGATAGAAATGACTTCCGACGAATCAGGGTCCTGGCATTTAGTCCCCAATGCCGTAAGGTGGTGTGCCTCAGTTTCCACTTCCATACAGCTGTTCAGGTTTGTTGTGCCTTTGCTGCTATGCCCAGCTCTTAAGCCTGTGCACAGTTATTAGCTGAGAAGTTGCATGCTCCTGGGATCCTATTGCTCCTGTCCCCAGCAGGCACAAAAGTTTTTTCAAAAACTCATGTATGTTGCATACTTTAAAGAGGTTTACTGTCCATATCAGATTCTTTGTGCTGATCCATAAGTGTTGCAGGAAAAGACATACGGTTACCAGCCAACCAATGATAGAGTAGTGTTCCAAGTATGGATGTCATGCTACTCTCTGTCTTTAGACTATTTGTGTGGTACAGTATTTCTTTCCCCCCTTTAAAAACTCTACAAGTTTCTCTTTTTCTCATCAGTTCAGTAAGACATTTGATATACAGGCAGTCCCCGGGTTACGTACAAGATAGGGACTGTAGGTTTGTTCTTAAGTTGAATCTGTATGTAAGTCGGAACTGGCGTCCAGATTCAGCCGCTGCTGAAACTGACCGCCAGTTCTGACTTACATACAGATTCAACTTAAGAACCCCAAGCTTCCCCAAGTCAGCTGCTGCTGAAACTGATCAGCGCTGATTGCAGGAAGCCTGGGGCAGAGCAACTCTGCCTCGGGCTTCCTGTAGTCAACGCTGGTCAGTTTCAGCAGCGGCTGACTTGGGGATGCCTGGGGCAGAGCAGCTGGGGTGCTGCTGGGTTGCTCCAGTAGCACCGCTCCTCGGCGCTACTGGACCAACCCAGCAGCACCCCAGCTGCTCTGCCCCAGGCGTCCTGATTCAGCCACTGCTGAAACTGACCAGCAGCGGCTGAATCAGGACCTGGGGCAGAGCAGCTGGGGTGCTGCCGGGTTGGTCCAGTAGTGCCCAGAGCGGGCGCTGCAGGACCAATCCGCAGCGCCTCAGCTGCTCTGCTCCAGGGTCCAAAACAAAAGCCTGGTCTGCTTGAGGGGGGCACACTAGCCGCGCCCCCACCCCCCAGCAGACCAGGGACACGGGGAGCAGAGCCGCAGCGGCAGTGGGGTGCCGCGCCTCTGAGGCTTTGCTCTGGCAAAGTCTCAGAGGCGCGGGACCCCCCCCCCGCTGCTGCGGCTTGAGTCCCGGTGCCTGTGGTCTGCTGGGGACGGTCCCCAGCAGACCACAGGCACCGGGACTCAAGCGGCAGCAGCGGCAGTTCTCCGCGCTTCTGAGGCTTTGCTCTGGCAAAGCCTCAGAAGCGCGGGAACCCGCCCGGTGCCTCTGGTCTGCTGGAGACGGTCTCCAGCAGACCAGGGGCACTGGAGCAGTTTATGAACAGGGCTTTCTCGCCCCAGAGCTCGCAGGTAGCAATCCGCTACCTCGACCTCTGGGGCGAGAAAGCCCCGTTCGTAAGTGCGGATCCGCGTAAGTCGGGGACTGCCTGTAGTTCCAATGGGAAATTATTAAATTGGAAAGGATGGGGAACAATACGAACATTGAAAAGTGGATAAGGCACTTGTTAAAGGGGAGACTACAGTGGATCATACTGAAAGTTGTACTGTCAGGCTGGAGGGAGATTATTAGTGGAGTTCCTCAGGAGTTTTTCTTGGGACCAGTCTTTTTAACATCTTTATTTCTGACCTTAGCCCACTCCCACTTTGTGTGTTAATAAAATGTATGCATGACACCAAGTTGGAACTTCAGGGGGTAGCCGAGTTAGTCTGTTACAGGGAAAAAAAAACAGCAAGCAAATGGTCTGGTAGCACTTTATAGACTAACAAAACATGTAGCTGGTATCCTTTCTATCTATAAACATGTAGATAGCACCCTTTCTCCTGCTACTTGATGCATAGACGTAGGGAGGTGGGCGACAGAACATCTTTCTCCCCCCCCTCCTTCCCTTCTCCTATTTATTTCAAGTTTCCTTATCCTCTAATCCTAACTCTGGTCATCTGAAGAAGTGGGCTGTGCCCACGAAAGCTCATGATACCATCTACATGTTTTGTTAGTCTATAAAGTGCTACCAGACCATTTGCTTGCTGTTTTTTTTTACCAAGTTGGAAGGCATTGCCTATACAGAGGAGGTCTGGAATATCATACAGGATGATCTGAATGACCCTGTAAACTCAAGTAATACATATGGGATGAAATTTAAAAGTGCAAAATGCAAAGTCAGGCATTAGGGACTAATGAGAAGGAAAAAGACCTGGATTTTTTGATTGATCACAAGATGACAATGAGTCCCCAGTGTGATGTGGCTGTGTAAAAGGCACTTTGGGGCTATGTCTAGACAGCAGTGCTATATTGGCATACCAGAAGAATCCTGAAATAGCAATTCTGCATCTTTAAACATGCCTGTTATTTCAAAATAACAGGCATGCTATTTCAGCATTCCAGTAGCCCTCATTCTATGCGGGTTAAGGGACTTGTTGGAATAGTGCTTTATTTCAAAATAAGCTATTTCTAAATTACATTAAAATAAGCTACGTAATTTGTGTAAGGGTGCAGGGTAGACACACCCCTAGGATGCATCAGGCAAGGTATTTCCAGTATACTTAGGCACTGGTAAGACCTAATGTGGAATAGTGTGTGCAACTCTAGTCTCCTGTGTTTAAGAGAGCTGAATCCAAGTGGGAAGAGCTAGAGAGAAGATGATCTGAGGACTGGGCATGTTGAGGGTGATATGATTACCCTTTGTAAATACTTTGAAAGGTATACTTGGAAACAGTTTTTCTCCCTCCCTGGTATTTAAGAAAAGTGCCATTGTGGACACAAGAACAAACGGACATACACTGGCTATGTTAGGTTTAAAACTAGCTAAAGATTTCTAACTAACGGAAGGGTGAAATTCTGGAATAACCTTCTGTCAGGGCTGTTCCCCACTCTGGCACTCCAAGTACAGAAGGTGGGGAACCACAAAGGCTTTACATATACCATGCCTCTACAGGCACTGGTTACAAAAACTTCCCCCAGAATCACAAATGCGCATGGATTTGGGGGGAGGTAGCTGTCACACACAAACACCATACACGCACACAGTCTCGCCAGACAATGTTATAGTTACCAGTCCAGAGTCTGTATCAATCTAGTGGCCAGTTAGATCGGTCACAGAGGGAGAACAGGGCCTTACGTTGGTCGCAATCCGATGCTCATCTGGAGTTGGTGGCAAGACAAACCCAAAGTTCCATGGCAAAGCACCCTGCTTTTATAATCCTCTTTCCCTGTTGAAGTCTATGGATTTCTCTGTGTCAGTCTGTGACTGGTGTGTTAATCCTTCCCAAAACATTTTCAAGAGTCTCATCCTGTCCTGGATTGTTAATCAGTTGTTTTTATGGATGCTTCACCTTTAGAGCCGTCAATCTGCCAGTCTGATCAACTCTTGACTGTGGGTACACGCTGATGGTTTCTCTGAGGCCGATATGTCTCTTCGCAGTCTGTCATACAGTTTGTCTTCACCCTGCATTCTCCCTCTTCTCTCTTGACCATCTGGCTCTAGCGATGACCTTCACACCGTATCTCATTCATACAAACAGTCTTTCACAGATATAAACAGCAAAGTTTTATATTGAACAAAAGCAAACAACTTTGTAAATTGCCTTACTAAATTTTGAAATTAAAACAATTCACACTGAAGGCTCGGGCCTTCAACACTCCTCTAATCTCATTGACATGGACACAATATGAGATCCTGTCTCTTTACTTACTAAACTTTAATATATATATTAAACTAAAAAACTTAATTAATAAAATGTTAAACGTGTTACCTTACATTACTACATTATTAAACCTAAAAAGAAAATATTAAAAGAATAAAACTTTCAATCCCAACATCATCAAGTAATTTTTATTCCTAAAACCAGGGGGCAAACACTTGAATTCTTCCCCAAGGTTCTTTTGCCACAAGAGAGCTTGAAAAAAGAAAAGAGAGAAGCTGTAGTCTCTGGTAGCTGACCTCTGTCTGAGGCATGCACACACGCACAGACACAGACACACCTCCTGTATCTTCCAGGACACAAGAATCAAAACCTCACCTTAAAGTGACTTTTATTACTAAACAAAAGATATACTTGATTTGCTAGATATTACAGAGCAACTAAGGAAAACCAGCTTCTTTGTGTTTTCCTTAGTTAAGGAAACACAGAGAAAATCTCTAGGAACAATGCTTAGATGGTAAATAGGGAGGAGAGGCATAGATTGACATAAAGCAGTTTAAACCAAGCCACAAAATAAAGAAAATATCCTGATCACAGATAGATTCACTTTTCCTCTTTATTTACTCCAATCTTTTCTTGGTTCAGTCCACTTCCATGCCCCGAATTCCTTAAAGGCATGGTAATCCTGCCTGGGTTTAAATCATTTCTGTGTCTCTCAACTCCTGATTTAACTCTTCCACACAAAAAAAGCAGGCAAGGTACCTTATACAATTCAAATTTCAGCGCTTTATTCCTATTGGTTATCCTGGTTTGCTGACAACCCCCTTGCTAGCTACCTGAATTTAACCCCTTAGTCACTGGGTGCTGGCCAGCACTCTATCCATTACACCTTCTAAGAGGAGCAATGGGGGCAAAAGACCTCACTGGCTTCAAGACTGAGCTTGATAAGGCGTGCAGATAGTATGACGAGGCTGCCTACAATGGTATGCAGCTAGTTTGCAACTGCTAGCAACAAATATCTCCAATGGCTAGTGATGGGACATTACATGGGGAGGGCTCTGAGTTAGTACAGAGAATTATTTTCCAGGTATCTGGCTGGTGGGTCTTACCCATATGAGAGGGTCTAACTGACCCCCCCCCATATTTGTGATTAGTAAGGACACTTTCTTCCAGTTCAAATTGGTAGAGACCCTCTAGCTTTTTCATCTTCTGCAGCATGAGGCAGGGACCATTTGCACATGTAATCTAGTGCAAATGGAAGTCTTTAAAGAATGATTTGAGGACTTTGGTAACTCAGCCAGAAGTTATGGACCTATAAGAGGTGTGGGAAGATGAGGTTCTGTGGTCTTCATTATATAGGAGGTCAGACTAGGTCATCACGATGGCCCCTTCTGATCTCCAGTCTCTAGGTCTGTATTGTTGCTCACTTTTCACACTTCACTTTTGTTCAGTGGGTCTCTGTTTCACTTTCCAGTTCTCATTCACAAATACAATGAATTTGATTAACAAATTGTACAGCAGGATAATTAAACCCCCAGTTCAGGTTTAAACTATGAAAGAGTTTGATAAAAGAAAGATTAACCCCCTCTCCAAGACATGTCAATATTTGCTTTACAAACACTGGGGCTAGTGGTGCTCTCAGAGTCAGTGGGATATTTGCTATCCATTTCAGAGGAATCGAGGGCAGATCCTTGGTGACTTGAATTTCCGTGTGTGTTGCAATGCGCAGACCGACTCCTCTTTGCTTTACTCATTGAGCAGTTCCATTGACTTAAGTGGGGCTGCTTGTGTGACTAAAGTGAGTAGAATTTGTCTCATGTAAAAAGAATCCCATGTGTGAAGGATGTTGACTTATATGGGAGCAGAATCAGGCTGGGATTTTACCTGAATTTTCTCACTTTTTTAAAATTTCAGCCTAAACAATTTGCATGCTTGTGATACCATATTCTGTGTTTGCATAGGGAGAGCTCGGGTTGCCGTGTCCTCCTTTTAAATTTTCCCCTTCCCCCTCTTTCAATTTTTTAATGTAGTCTTTTTAAACAGAAGTAACTTGGTACAGTGAATCTCTTTTCATTTGCTGTAAAATGGATCAGGATTTTTTAAAAGGCTGGGAAAACTTGATAGCTTTTAAAATTGTACTGTTTGTTTGGAGCTCTCAGGAACACATTTCCAGGAAATCTCAGGGTGAAAATGATTTTTGGTGACAATTTTCAAGCAATGGGTTTGAACGTAATTAGAGACCTGAATTCTCAACATGATAAGGAGCTACTGAATGTGAAAATATAATATAGAATTATTAATAAGAGAAATGGACCTGTTTTGCTTGAGCGAATTGGGTTTTAAAAAACATGCTGTATAGACCAGCATATGCAAAATTTCAACCACCACTTGTAGGACATATGAAATTAATATGCTTATAGAATTAAAAAATTGGTTCTCGAATGACGTAGATCTTCTTCAAGCACAAACTGTCCAGAGAAGAAAATATTTACATTCATATTCTAAATAAATATATCAATAAAATATATTCTAAAGTAATACTAGGGCCCAGATTCTGAAGTAATGAAACAGGAATTAATATTGAAATGGTTCTTACATTAGTTCAGGAGACTGGTGTTATCAGAACAGTCCTTTACAAGAATCTTTGTAGCAGAACTTCCAAAGTCTAAAATTGTCTTCCCTCTCAAAAGCTTGCCATTTATTTCCCCCCTTCTAAACATTGAAAACCAAAAATTGTTCCTCAACTAAGCCAAATTCACTGCTCGCTCACTTGGATGCATATTTTTCTGGGGAGCAATCGCATACAGTGCAATCTTCTTTCTGTGCACGTTTCTTCCTGGACACACTCATTTGTGTACTGGGAAACAACTAGGTCTTATGTCATTACAGAAAACTTTCAACAGTTTTGTATCTCTTTCTTTTGGATTTCCTGGTGCCAGCCTGGCAGTAGGATATTAAGGGGAATTTTTTTTATCTCAGAGTGATCTCCTTTTCCTGTCATTCTTTAATTAAATTTACAGTTTTATTATACAATTTGTTTTGTTTTGATCATTGCAGGAGCATCCTGGTAATAATGCAGCTTCTCAGAGTCTGTTGTCATTACTCCGTATGTATGTATTAACCACGAGTTCTAGTTAGGCACATAGAAATGGGAGGCAGAAAATGATCAGTAGATAAATAATAGTATATGTATAAAGAACACTTGTGAAAGATTTGTATGATAGAATACTGTATGCCATGAACTTTGTTTTATCTAAGAAATGGATGATGATACACTATGTATCTTTCATTCTTAAATATCCCAAAGTATCTTACAGATAATGGGCCCGGTATTAATGTGCCCATTTTTAAAATAGGGCATCCACATCCTTTGTGATGTGGATGATCAGCTCTGCACTTAATAGAGCAGACATATTTAGTACAAAGGGTTGATCTGATAGTTCACGGGTAGGATATCCTCCATATTTGAGAACTGATATCCTTCGGTTCAGGAACCACTTCACTCACAATTAGAATTTATCCATCCCTAATGCAGAACAACAACAAACATTCTAGATCAGAAACAATACAACACAAGAGCTTGTAAAGGTTAAAATGAAGAGAAAAGGGAAACCCACTTGTGGGAAATACTTTGTTCTGAGCCCCTTTTGCAACTGCTCTTCACTGTAGCCTGTTGTGAGGATTCTGGGTTTTATGTTACATTTCTGTGCAGGTGGATATTGAGGTAACATAGTTATCTATTACAAGCAATCTTTTAAAAGAGGCTTTTGTTACAAAGCTTTCAAGAAGAATGCCTGGCACATAAGATTGTGTGTGGAGACTTAGGAGTCTGTAGGGCAACTTTTATTACATTCAAAAGAAAATAAGTGCAAATGAGAAAAAAGGAATTACAGCAAGGAGAGAAACAGCAACTTGATCCAAAATTGGTATTACTTCTCTGACCAAAATTGTCCAGTGTCTTAATAGCACAAGTATGCTGCCCCTTACTGAAAATCTATAAAACCTAGTCTCTAGGTTTTACCATGCATACAGAAGCTATTTAACTGAGGTCAGACCTAGAGTTTAAGTAGGATACCTCCCAGGAAATTCAGCACAAGTGAGGGATGGAAAGAATCTTAAGCCAGGTCTACACTACCAGAGAAAGTTGACCTAAGAGATGCAACTCCAGCTACAAGAATAGCATAGCTGGAGTCGATGTACCTTAAGTAGAATTTCTGTGGCATCCCCACTATGGGAGATCAATGGGAGAAACTCCCTTAATCCTTGTGACCCAGTGGGGAACCTAGGTCAAGGGGGTGCTAGCAGTGGTTGGTGTAGTGGGTCTTTACTACACCCAATAAATCAAACCCCAAGAAATTGATTTCTGGAGCATCAATCTTGGAGTAAGTAAAGACAAGCACTTACAATTTTCCACTGTGGTATGCTCAAGCTATTTCTCTCCAACTGATCTGTCATATCACAGTACAGGCAGTCCCCGGGCTACGTACAAGATAGGGACTGTCGGTTTGTTCTTAAGTTGAATCTGTATGTAAGTCAGATCTGGCATCCAGATTCAGCTACTGCTGAAACTGACCAGCGCTGACTACAGGAAGCCCGAGGCAGAGTTGCTCTGCCCCGGGCTTCCTGGAATCAGCCGCTGATCAGTTTCAACAGGCTGAATCTGGACACCAGTTCTTACATACAGATTCAACTTAAGAACCTCAGGCATCCCCAAGTCAGCTGCTGCTGAAACTGATCAGCGGCTGATTCCAGGAAGCCCGGTGCAGAGCAACTCTGCCTCAGGCTTCCTGTAGTCAGCGCTGGTCAGTTTCAGCAGCAGCTGACTTGGGGACGCCTGGGGCAGAGCAGCTGGGATGCTGCTGGGTTGCTCCAGTAGCTCCGCTCCTCGGTGCTACTGGACCAACCCAGCAGCACCCCAGCTGCTCTGCCCCAGGCGTCCTGATTCAGCCCCTGCTGAAACTGACCAGCAGCAGCTGAATCAGGACACCTGGGGCAGAGCAGCTGGGGTGCTGCTGGGTTGGTCCAATAGCGCCCAGAGCGGCGCTGCGGGACCAACCGGCAGCGCCCCAGCTGCTCTACCCCAGGCGTCTGGAGAAAAGCCTGGTCTGCTGGGAGGGGGGGGGGGCACACTAGCTGCGAGACCAGCAGACCAGGGGGATGGGGGAGCAAAGCCGTGGAGCATGCGGGCAGTGGGACAGCCGTGGCGCATCTGGGCTGTCCCGCTGCCAGCGTGCTCTGCGGCTTTGCTCTACGTCTCCCTGGTCTGCTGGGGGGGCTCCCCCCCCCCCAGAAGACCAGGGAGACGTGGAGCAGCTTTTCTCGCCCCGGAGGATGCGGGCGGTGGGACTGCGGTGCATCTGGGCGTTCCGCCGCTCCTATCCTCCGGGGTGAGAAAAACCCCATTCGTAACTGTGGATCCGACATAAGTCGGATCCGCGTAACTTGGGGACTGCCTGTATCAGAAACTCTTTTGGTTTCTGTATCAGGAATAACTGTAGATCATTGGCTGGAGGAGCTGTACATTTTGGCCTAATAGTATCAATTGTTTAATTGCATCCATTTTAGGGAGTTTACAGTTTCATACCCGATAACGTTTCTGGTTGCAATGAAAAGATGTTCAGAACAAAATGCTGGAAAGAAACATTCATAGCCTTGTGATCAGTTTTTGAGCAGGTCCTCTGCATTTTAAATGGGACTCTAAAAGAACCTTTTCAAGTACCCTTTGTCCTGTATAGGGCGAGAAGTTGTTGTTGTTATGCCATGAAGCTTCCAACCCCATGCTGCATTCCATTCTCTTCATGCAGACTATCCTGAAAGGAGAATTATTTTAGATCCTCACAGGCAGGGTGCTGGAACAACTTGCATATTGGGGGCTGCCGAGAGTCATTGAACCAATCTGTAAGTTCTGAATATAATGGAAACCATTTCAAGACTGGGCAAGAGGGCAGCAGCCCTAGTTCCAGCATCTGTGCTCATGGGTGGGTGAGCAGAAAATGTTTAGAACAAACTGCATTTCTCTCCTTCTCCCATTGAAACTTATCATTGTCACAAAGGGACAGAGCAGGGTAGCTAGTCTTTCTCCTTTGTTGATCTCTATACAAGGGCTAAGCACTCCTCCTTTACTGGAGCTTAGCAAGTCTCTCTCACAACACGCTTCTGGTTAGGGGAGAGAGGGGATTCAAACTTTGGGATGCTATATGTTGTTGCTCGTCAAATTCATGCAAGCCTTTTATGTCGCTGGGATTGCACAGGTTCAGTCTTGTCAGCCCTAAACCTCAGTTTAGAGGTGGAATTATTGAAAGGTGCAGAGGATACTGGAAAGAGTGAAAGATTCTCAGGGTGGGGTGTTAGCCAGTGTGTCACTTCCCACTGCAAACCCTGAAAAATCTGACCATTAACCTCTACCAGCCTTCCTTTGTATCCTGCTAGCTTGGCAAAGTTTAAAAAAAACATTGGATGGTTAAAGTGTCAAGTGAATCCTTATGAGAATATAATGGACTTTCTTGTACTTAAGTACATTTTAAATAACTCTGACCTCTAAAAAAGGAACATGTAGTCAGATGATAAACCCAGCAGTTAATGTAAAATCTCAGGAGAGGAGAGAGGGTCATTGATACAAAGGAGAAGCACAGTAATAAATGACTTGGGAAAGATTGGGAACCAGGGCAGCTAAGTGGTTTGTTTATACAATTGATTTGTAGTGAAATGTGAGGGAGACTTTGGAGTGCCGAGAGAGAGAGATGCATCCATTCAGTACAAAATACTGTTAGAAGAAAGATCTGGAGTTTAGAGACAGATAAAGCATTGTCTATGACATTTTTGATTTGGTATTTAATGCAGTACAGAGAGCAAATAACAACATGGCATGAACAAATAGAAGTCAGCTGAAATGGGATTCAAGGACTGGTAAGCGAACTCACATTTAAGACCTCAGGTGCATGGATTTTAAGTAATCCCTGTTTTTGCCTTTTAGCAAAACCAGATAGTCCTCAAAAAGAGCAGATGAAACCATAGAGAAGCAGCCAGACTAATAGATAAAAGACCTTAGTCAATGGAAAGATGTGAATTCTGTGGGAAGGGGAAAATTAAGGCCTCAAAGGGGTGAACAGATCTGCCAAAAGAACCTGATGAGATGACAGCCAGAAGAACCTGTGAACTAGTGACAAATAATTTCAAATGGGGAAGAAATGGTGTAGACTCTTAGACTGTGTCTAGACTGGCCACTTTTTCCGGAAAAGCAGCCGCTTTTCTGGAAAAACTTGCCAGGTGTCTACACGGGCCGCTTGAATTTCCGCAAAAGCACTGACGATCTCATGTAAGATTGTCAGTGCTTTTGCGGAAATACTATGCTGCTCCCGTTCGGACAAAAGTCTTTTTCTGAAAAACTTTTGTGCAAAAGGGTCAGTGTAAACAGTAGAGATTTGTTTTCTGCAAAAAAGCCCCGATCGCGAAAATGGCGATTGGGGCTTTTTTGCAGAAAAGCACATCTAGATTGGCCACGGACGCTTCTCCGCAAAAAGTGCTTTTGCGGAAAAGTGTCCTGCCAATCTAGACGTGCTTTTCCGAAAATGCTTTTAATGGAAAACTTTTCCGTTAAAAGCATTTCCGGAAAATCATGCCAGTGTAGACGTAGCCTTAATGCTTGAAAGAAAATCAACCCTTCATCAAAAGCCCAAAGAATAAATAAAATGCCATGAGCACTTTGTTCTGATCTGCATCTTCGCAGTCAGCTCATTTAAAGTCAGAGTTTTCCCACTGATTTCATTTGGACTCAGCCCTCTAGCCACAGTGTAGTTGTTAAATTGAAACTTGCCCTGCTCAGTTAAGAGGTTCAGCAAAACTCTCAGGGTATGTTTGCATGACACAACTTCTAGCAACAACACAGCCTTGTGACTAAAAGTTGGTGCATGTGAATACTTCTACCCTCAATGAGTGGGTTCGCTTTGTTGGCAGGAGAGTGCTCCTGCTGACAAAGCAGCATTCACATGTGCATTTGTTCGGGCAAAACCTTGTCGTTCACAGGGGCAGAAGGGTTAAGCACCTGCGAACAGCACACATTTGTTGAACAAGTGCAAGTGTAGGCATAGCCTCATGCATAAGCCAAAGAACCTAAAGAGCAAGTGAGTTTATTCAATACAACTGGCTTTATTGTTTTCTTCTTGAAAAGTAACTCTCTTGTTCTAGCACATACTTTGTGTTGTGTAAATCCACTGATGGGTGTGTTAGGGACTGCTCTGCTTTGGTTGTTCCAAAATGCTGATCAGCAACTACATGTTATTAAAGAAACCATTCTTAAAAAACAGTACAGATTAAAGTGCACACCCTGATGACTCCTGCCAGATGTATCTTGTTTATGAGGGTGACCTTTCTAGTACATCACTTCTGAGGACAATTTGATTATTCTGTCTTAAGCAATAAAAGACGTTACCATGAGACAACCATGCACCATCTAATCTGTGCTTAATGGAACATTCAAATAGGTTAAGAAATGCAGTATGGAAAGCAGAATTTGAGATGTTTATTTTGGTAATAAGTACATCCAGCTGATATGGAGTCTTATACATTTTACTGGTGACTGGTATACCTCAAAAGGCTTGTATCTGCAATTCAGTTTGGTTATGCATCCTGAAGAAAAACTAAAATCCATTTGTGCTCAATTAAAGATACAATGGTTTTTACAAATAGAGCTATGATCATAACCTGGTCAAATTCCAACTCAGGAAATTGTATTCTACCTAAATCCCAGATGCAGCTTTCTCTCCCTTTAAAAACCACTATTGCATGAATAAACTGGAAATATTGGACCAGGTCCTCAAGTGCTGAAAAATCTACTGGTTTCACTGTAGCTGTATTTTTATTCATTGTAAATGTGGCCCAGCCAGACCAACACCATTTCTGGAGCACACTGGCTTTTGCCTGGAAAAATGATATTCTGAGGTTCAAAATTGGGCAAGATTTATTTTTAAAAAATTGCATCTTGGGTAATCATTGCAGAGCCCCTGCAGTAATGGAAAAGTGTGGGAAATGCCATGAAGCCTTGTGTACCATTAAACAGTGAATGAGGTGATATACGTGTAAATTCCATATGATATTTTATTCTTATTGCATGTATTTACAGTGTGTGTACAATGAAGTACTGAATGCCAGGGCAACACATCACATTCCCAGCAGCAGCAGAATTTTAGTCTCGTCTCCTCAGGGTTAAGTTTTATTTCTCCAAATCAAACCAGTCCCTTCCCCTGGTCCGGGGTCTTCTGAAGCTCTTATTCTGAGCTGTCTTTTTGTTGGCTCTTTGCCTAAACACCAGTTGGTCTCTTGGGAGGCAGCTAATTTGGTCACAGGTACAGCTTAGTCTACCTCTTGAAGTCCAGCCCTCTGTATGAGAGAGACTTATCTAGTTCTCTAGCCATTGCTCTAATTTTGGATGATTCTGTTTTCTGAGAGTGAGTCCCACAACAATCTCCCGAGAAGAGCAACAAAACTCCCTTAGCTGCCTCTTCCTTCTCCGTCCCCAGAGATCCAAACCTTTCAGGCTAGTCAGCCCTCCCGCAAGGCCTTTGCCTTTGAGCTCTTTCAGACCAGCTGTGGTAGGTAGGGTGAGTTTGTGCTGAAGAGGCATAATAAAATGCCTTGTCAGTTACTCCCTTATTTTTTAATTGGACAATTCTACCTCTTCCACTGAGGGGGTCTCAAGGGAGGCTGTCACAGGCCATTTTGTGATTTTTAAGTCAAAATCGTAATTCCACCAGGAAACCCTTAGGCTGATCATGTACTTCCAGTGAGACACACTGCTTGTTATTTGTAGACCAGGACCCCACTGTTAGGTGCTATGCAAACACAGGACACTCAGCAAACAAACTGAAGTGTTCTCTAGGGGCATATATATGAGTAAATGTAAGATGCATTGTTGGTAGCTCTGGTGAAAGCAGAACTCAGGAGTTTTTTAGCATTAGGTTGTCTAGCCATGCTTACATTTGTGGGGAACTGCAGCAATGACGAATTAGGGCTACTAATCTGACAAGACCATGTTGTAATCTAATGTTGAGGTAATCAAAGCATGGATGGGGGGTTGGCAGAATTGCTGGGCTCCTAGGCAAGATATATGTGGTGGGGCTGGTTCCATGCTCCTGGAAGGGGTGGAGTAGGGGTAGCCAGCCCTCAGTGCTGCTCAGACTGTGCTCCTCTTCCCCCCCACCAACCCTTAGTGGCAGCAGCATCCAGGAGCGCCAGGCCCTTTTGAATTGCTGGGCCCAGGGGCAGCTGTCTCCTTTCCTCCCATCAGTGGGCCTGGACATGGATCATGGGATCAAGTCCAGTAGCCACAAGAAATAGCCATAACTCATGACACATTTAGAAAGCCGATTGAACACACATGGATTTTTAGTTTCCAGGTCTGTATTTTCCATACTGCCAAGGAGAATAAAATGTTACTTGTCTTGTAAACACAGCAGACATGATTTCTGAATCACTGAGAGAGGATTTATCTGGAGTCTTACAATGTCATTGTGACTTAGTCAGTTTCCTGACTACAGTTGCCCTTTCGAGTGGCAAGACAAGATGGCTCTGATCTGTCACAATGTGACATGTTACCTTGAGACACACCAGCACAGATACTTCTGTGACAATGGTCCAGGGAAAAGCTAGCTTTTGATGGGTTGTTGTATCATGTAAGCAAGGTAGTAACAAACTTCAACAGGCCTTTATTTACCAAAGGTGAAACCTCTTTACAAAGCTGCTGCTGCTCCCCTCTATTGCTCTCACTCAGGTCCCCCCTCCTTCCTGTTTCCTGTGCTTCCAGATTCCCAACAGCCAGTGCTCCCAGTTGTAATAATTACAAGCAGCATCTAAAACACCACATGGGTTGAGGTTTTTTTAAACTCCACGTTGGTGGCATAGCACCATGTAAATATTTGTAGCTGCCAATGCCAATGGATGCTCCTGCACATCTGTCATGGAAAGCTTTGATAGGAGGGTCGCTGACATACAAACCAAAGTGAGAAACACCACATTTGTGTCTTTGGAAGAAGAGAGTGTGGTTGAGAATGCGGCGAGGTTTGAGGGGAGATGAAGGGTTAGGGAAGAGGAGAATAATGCTAAAGCACAAGAAACCTGAAGTCCTTGTTGTATTTGCATATAAAGAGGCAGGATTCATCTACGGAGTGAAAGGAAGTTTTTCCAGATAACAATGTTAATAAGATAACCACGGCTAGTACTTATTTGCCCTTCTGTCCAAAAGGAGCATTTACTGTATACCAGTCCTGACCTTTTCTTAGTAAGATGTGGAACAAGAGAAGGAGGACACAAAGTATCCACATCACTGTGTTTTTTAATGTGCGTATGTACTGTGGGCTAGAGCCTAAATGTAGAAACAGTCCACAGCTGCAGTACTTGAGGTGAAACTCCAGGATGCCTTCATACCTGCTTGGTGTGGCAGGGGAGCTTATCTCTATTTTTATTCTTTTAGGGTACAGATACACTGTAGGTTTTTTTCTGAAGAAGGTATGCAAATTGCGCTTGCATTTGCATACATACTTCTGTTTTTTCCCCCCTGGAAGAATATTTTCCAATATTTGGCCCATCTACACGTGGCCAAATGTTGGAAAAAAACCCTCTTTTGAGAGCTCCCTTATTCCTCATAACACGAGGTTACAGGGGCTTTCGAAAGAGGGCTTTTTTTTTTTTTTACATTAGGCCCTGTGTAGATGGGACAAATTTTGGAAAATCCTCTTCCAGGAAAAAAAATGGAAAAAGGTATGCAAATGCAAGCACAATTTGCATGCCTTCTTCGAAAAAAACCCAAGTGTAGCCATAAATGCAACATCACTCTCCTCATGCATGCCAATCCTGTTTTGGCGCCTCCTGCACCATGTGCCTCAGAGGAAGTATTGAGGATATTCTGGGAAAGTACTGAGACCCTAATATATACTCAGGACATGCATTGTGTGTGCAGGTTCATATGACCTCACTGCAGTCCTAAACAAATATGTCAGATTTTACCAATGTTTATTCGTGAAACACAATCCTTTAAGAGACTAAATGAACATTTTCCCCCCAATAAAACCAGCTCTAGAGCACACATTATTTAACCTATGCTGTGGCATTGTGATGGTGCTTAGTCTGGAGCTGTCTTCATCTTTGGCTGTAATTGCATATTTGCTTTACCAGTGGGAGCCTCATAAATGGATTTTGAAGCCTTGCTGAGGACAGTGTTGTTGTACTAGGTCTGTATTACTTTCAAAATCACTTTGTTGCAGGCAATGGGAACTGACAACAAAATGAAAATGTGTCCCACCCCATTAGGGTATTTTGTGAATTATTTTTTTCTTCAACTGTAGCTTGATTACAGAAGTATGTCAGACAATTGCACCTGTGCAGAGGCTGCCCTTAATAAAAATCCATAGCCGTATGTATTCAGATTTTTACAGATCTAAGCCCTAGGACCAGAAGCTCCAGGGAGAGAGAAATCCCTGCTTCCTCTGTTGCTGAACAGGAAAAAGTGCTGCCCAAGAGGGCTTCATTTGCATAGATTTGCACCCACAATTCCATATTGACACCTGGGAGATCACCATAACCTATGAAGTTGGATTTTGGGCACAGTGTCTCCTAGTTTGTAGCAGAGAGCTCTTTTTCAAGCAGCTGGGACTATCATTGGAGCAAAGGGCTCTTAACTTCCTTCCGATGGGGATTTTACTGCAAGAAAGGATGTAGAGAAGAGCAGTGGAGAAGAATAGACTCTGGTGAGGCCCCATCCTTACATAGCATCTTAATAAAGTTGAGTCACTAATTGGCGTGAGGGGGTGGTGGTGCCTCTTTTGAAACTGGAGATAGACCTGCAAAGAGATCCTTGAACTACTGCTCCTTGCTGCGAGTGGGATTTGGTGGAGGGTGAGGTAATGCGGTCGAGGGATTATTATCTGTAGAGTATTCTCATGGGCAGGGTGGAAGGGGGAGGAGGTATCTTACTTTATTTGTACCGTGTTCTGTTGCTGTGTTTCCCAAGTCTGACCTTTCCCTTTCCCCTAATATTGAGTTCCCCAATAATGAATTCTTGTTTGGGCACAGTTTTGGAATGTTGGAGAGTGGGGAAATTCTACCTAATAAGGACATGCAGAGAGTGGGCGTTTAGTTTTCCCAGCTTCCTGGATGGGGGTTCAAGCCATTTTAGTAACTTAAGAGGAGCCATAGATCTATCGAACCGTTTAGCTGCCAGTAACCACCTAGCAGAAGGGATCACATAGAGAAACCTTACAGGGGTCTGGGTTCAGGAAGAAACTCTCCTTGGGTTCGCACTTGTAATATGAAACATTGAAACAAAGACATGCTAATTTAGATTGCATGGCAAACCTCTGTGTGTAGCTGGGAAGTCCAATCTCCACAAAGAGAGGCAAAGGTCAATTGTACTCGTAGGGGAGTGGGCGAGCTTAATGGCTGAGAGTTGGAACACTAGAAAAAGGGCATTAGAATGAGTGCAATGGAGGGAATGGGCCCAGCTGCTGTGGTGCTTTCCATGTCACGGTCACTGTTGCAGCTGAGACGGTTCCCGTGGCAGGAAGAACTATTACAGATGGGATGTACACATCTTGCCTAGCAGGGCAGCATACAGCAGTATCACTCTAATGACGTTTGCACCAACATTTCCTTTGTAAATGTGCTTCAGGGATTTATAACGTCCTTTATTCACTCCGAGCTGCAATGCTATGCAGGGATTAGACGCGTTGTATGTAAGCAACCTCCCAAACTGGGCTCTTGATTTCTCTGGTGGAGCCCCATAAAGATCAGAGGGGCTGAACAGATATAACTGAGCAAAATTGGCCCGAAAACTTTTTGGGCTAGGCTGAAGCCAGAAACTCACCATGCGGTATGCAGTTGCAACCCCCGGGGCAGACTAAGCGAGTCACAGTCCTTCCTCGGCTCCCCCCTTGCTTTGGGGAAGAAGTACGTTATTTCACCCCCTTCTGGAAGAAATGGGGGTGGAGTGGAGCCAGGGCTCCTCTCTTTCCTAGCCCCTCGCTGCTTTCTCCCTATCTGTTTGCTCTCAGTGGGACATGCCAATAATATGCTCACCTCTCCATGGCAAGAGCAGCTGTGAGCTCTGATTACTTTCTCTGGCTAACCTGCCTTGGGAGCAGGGCAGGAAGCAGATTGTGACTCAGTCATGGTCTGGTTCCTGCTCTCCCCCCTCCCCTTTGCTCCAGGAAGGATGTTATCTCTTCCAGCCCCTTTGTTGGTGCAGATTACTTCCTCCCTGGCATAAGGCAGCATCATGGGGGTGGGTAGAAACAAAGCTACACCCAATCCCTGATCACCTGCACAGGATGGGGAGAGGCAGTGGGCAGTAGGGTCACACAGGGATGGCAGGAAGTGGACAGAACTTTGATTTTTGCACTTCCCTCCTGCCCTTTCCTGTGTACTAGCTAGCAAAAGGTGTATAGCCAATTGCTCCCACGTATGAGAAAAAGAAGAAGTTAACTTTACAACAGCAATGAGCAAGCAAGATTAGTGAGTGGGCTGCATGTTTGGCTCCCCTTCATCTCAGGGGAATGCATGTGGCCAGCACACCCCTTTTCTGTGTCGTCCCCCACACCCCGTTGTTCATCCCCTTGTTAGAGGCCTGCACTTACCTGCTCCCCCTCCTTCCTCCCAGTACTTTCAGAGTGCCACAGATCCACTGAGACACACTCTGTCCTCCTCCCAAGCTTGAACAGCTGATTGGCAGGGTACCAGCTCTGGGAGGGAGGGGGAAGAATGGGGACAGAGTGGAAATCAGCAGATTTGTTGTGCTACAAAAGTGCTAGAAGGGAGGGAGAGAAGTAGGAAGTGCAGGACTCCCATGTGTGAGAGGCACATGGGGGAGTAGGGTGAACAGGGTTCCATAAGCTGCAGGTTGAACCCCATTGGGCTGCATGTGGCCTATGGGCCACAGGTTGCCCACGATTGCTCTGCTACTACAATTCCCCCTCCTCCCAAATCCTTCATATGCATGGTACTGAATAAAGACTCAGCCCTTAATGAACTCATTGCCTTCTGTTTGGGCTGGGAGGGAGGTCCCTGGCCAATGAGTTTCCCCTATTGTCTCCATCTCTCTCAAATGTCACATGAGAGGCAGGTGAAACTTACACAAAATGTAAACACAAAGATGCTTTCCTGGGCTGGGAAGGTATTTAATGTTGAGCGTTATTTCTGAGAGGCAGAGAGAAATGCAGCTCAGGGTTTGGTTTCCCTTCAGGAATGCAGTATCAGTGTGTCTGGAGTTAAATGTTCTCTCCTCTCTTACATGAGTTTATACATATATTTTAGAAGAAAATAAAATATGCATTCAGGATCCTTATCTGGCAGGAGGAGCTTGGAGACTTAAACTGAACAGTACAGCAGTTAGGGACACTGGCATCTATTAAGGAGCTGGCTTTATGAGAGTGTTAGTATGTCGAACACCCTCTTTCCCTGTCTCTGAGGCATCAGATCACATCTCTCTAAATCCTGCCTTAAACCCCTTCCTTTCTGTTCAGCTTATGATTGACTCTCTCTCTAGTGTATTTTGAGAGTGTGTATTACGGACGTGTCATAGTAATTCCATTACCAGCTCTTGTGGTTATGACATACAGAAAACTCCTATTGACTTCAATGAGGTCGACAAGGTGAAGTTTTGCTTATAGTGAGGGTTTCAATGGGCACCAATGGCATAGTATCAAAATGAAAAGCACTGCATGATTGTGTTCTAATGTAAACCACTTGGGCACAAGGGAGAGCAGTAACTCACAATCTGCATAGGATATGTCGGTTCTTGCCTGAGCTGGAGAGATTTGGCTCTTTAACTCAGTCATAGAATATCAGAACTGGAAGAGACCTCAAGAGATCATCAAGCCCAATCCCTTACCCTCATGGGAAGACTAACCAATGTCTAGTTCATCCGTGATAGAGGTCTATCCAATCTGCTCTTAAACATCTCCAATGATGGCGATTCCACAACCACCCTAGGCAATTTATTCCACCCTGACAGTTTTTTCTAATATCCAACCTAAACCTCCCTTGCTGCAATTTAAGCCCATTGCTTCTTGTCTTATCATCAGAGGCCAAGGAGAACAATTTCCCTCCCTCCTCTTTGTCACCCTTTTAGATACCTGAAAACTGCTATCATGTCCCCTCTGAGTCTTCTCTTTTCTAAACGAAACATGCCCAATTCCTTCAGCCTGCCTTCATAGCTCATGTTTTCTAGACCTTTAAGCATTTTTGTTGCTCTTCTCTGGACCTTTTCCAATTTTTCTACATCTTTCTGGAAAAGTGCTGAACCTTCAAGAGGTGATGCCATTTTAGATGTGGTATTGGTGAGTGTAGAGGACACCATCTTCGCTTCCTGCTCCGTCTCTTCCTGCCATGTTCCACCCTCTCCCCCAAGTGTGCCATGTCCTCTCCAAGCTTCCTGCATGCCACAAAACCCCTAATCGTAGTGGGTGGAAGGTGTGAGGAAGGAGTGGGACCTGTTGGTGGGTGGGAGGCAGGGTGAGGGGAGGGAAGATGAAGCTGATAAGGGAGTTGCTGGTAGGTGCTCAGCACCCATAATCTTTTTCCCCTTGAGTGCTCCAGCCATAGCACACCCACAGAGCTATGTGTGAACACTCACTCAGGCTCTCAGCAGCTGCTGCTACTGTTCTCAGTGCAGATTGGGCTTGCTGTCTTTTGCTATAATTTGCAGACCTATTGGCTGCAACTTGCATATTGTGCTTCTGCAGAGCAAGTTGCCAGAGACTGCTGCTCTGTGACACGATGGGGCAGAGACCCTCTGTGTGTTGTTGATGTGTCTCTAGCTCCCCGCCACAGCTATCAGCAGAATTACAATGTTCTAGCTGCAGGGAGGCAGTGCCATAATTAGACTGGTCAAGTTATTTTTGCAAATGGTGAATTTAGCCTTCTGCTCTGTTTGTGGATTGTGCACAGAGACTTTGATTTTTTTAAAAATAATTTGCTGTTTGTAATTGGGCGAATAAAACAGTTTAGGCAAACAATTTCAGCCTATGGGTGGTTAGTGATGGGTTGACTTGGAATAGTTGCTCTTCATTTTTTATAGTATTTGCTCTCTGGATGATCTGACGCTTTTAAAATGAGTAACAAATGATGGCTAGTGAATAGTGCATGTTCCTATTCATGTACAAATATGCTTGTTCGTGTTCAAAGAAAAGCCATTTTACAAAATGAATTGGAACAAAAACCAATTGGAGATTGAGGAAGACAACTAGAAGGCACATTCTTGGTATGCTGGAGAAGAGCACTGTTGGTAGCAAAAGACAAGAATTGTGCAGAACACTTAGAAGGAGATAAGTAGCATGTGGATGATTACAGTGGGCAAAAATGGAAAGGGGAGGTTTTCAAGATTGTCTGGGCCAAAATGGAAGGATTTAGCATTATATTGACTGTGTGGTAGGGAGTGAAAATTTACAGTGAAGTTGTGATACTGAATAACAGGGAAGGATGATGATTGTTTGATGATGGAGGAAGAAAAATAAGCAGCTCAATTTTTGCAATGAAAACCTGGGGTTGGCATTGATCTTTGTGCCTTAGGCTTGTGTTTCTGTTGTTGTGAAGGTTTAAAGTTAAAAAGGGCCCTTATGACACTCTCAAACTTTCCCTCTGACTGTTTTCAATTAATATTGATTAGAAATATGGAAAAACAAAATACCATGATCACAGGAGTTTGCCCACCTGTATTTGATTCACTTTCCCCTTTTATCCTGCCACTCACCTTGTCTGGAGTTCAGATCCATTCCCTCCCCCCACTACTTCCCCACAGGTATTTTAAAAACTGGTTGGTTTAAGATCATGATTCAGGGTTCCTTTTCTCAATGTAACACTTAATTTCATCATTTTTGCTGCCTCCACAAGCCTCAGGTAATAGACTTGAGCATGACATAAAAAAGTGAGCCTTGCAGGCTATAACAGCATGATACTTTCTAGTTTGGAAGTCTGTGTTTTTCTGGGTTCCCTGTCAAGGTATGAAACAGACTGTAGTGTTAACCAGTATCTAAATAAAACATCATGCGAGCTACAGTAACAAAGCTGCAAAGAGCAGGTGCCCCATGCTGGTGTACCGTGGTCCAACAGCTAGAGGAAAGAGCAGATTTCTGATTACATTGGTCTGCCTAGCCTATTTTGCAATGTAATTATGTCTCTCTCCCTGGTATTGCTGGAATTGAGTGCCACCAGGTGTTCATTGGTGAGTATGACACACAAAAGCTGATTGCATTTAAAATCTTTCTTAATTTAATAAAAGAACACAGTGGCCTGTGGCGTAACCCCATTAGATTCACTGGTGTTAGATCAAGGTAAATTTGGCTCACTGCCTCATCTTGCTTAACAGCGGTAGCATGGAACACACTGCTAGTATTCTAGAGGAGGGGGTGTAGCTACACCATAGTTAAAAATATAGATAGCGTACCATGTTAGCTCTGTTTACAATCTCACAGCACAAGCTCCTTTAAAAAAAATCAGTCCTGACACTTGACATGTTATATTTCATCTCAGGGGAGACTCCTTTGCTTGGAAGTTTTCAGTGGAAAAACAGAATGGAAGATTTAAAATGATGGGGTCACAGTGGTCGGCCATTTACCAAAGAAGCTTGTATAGGAGTACAAAACTGACAAGTATTTAGCAGTCATGAGTGTGTATTAAGGATATAATTAAGGTAAGGCTGTAATGTGAGGCCTACAGGCAGAGGCCTGTAAGAATTTTTGCTTAGCAGCACTAGGTCACAGGCTTAAGGAGAAATGATATGGGTGGGGACCCTAAGACTGACCCTATGTCAATCAGAGCACAAGAGTACTATAAAAGATGTGCCAAAAGGTGATGCTGAAAAACAGACTGCAATATACCTAAATGTAACATGGTGAAAAGTTCTGTTCTGACCCTAGGTTACTCTGGAAAATAAATGTTAAAAAGATAACAAGGAAAATAGAAACTCTGACATTTATGGGGTGAAGAAGTACAAATAAGGAAGTTGGAATCCTCATTTATATGAATGAGGTATTTAGGTATGGTCAGAATAAATATAATTTACCTGGTTGGGAAAAAATAGGAAGACTCTAGGAGGAAAATCATCTGACTGTTGAGAGTTCCTTCAGATACGCTAATATCTTGTGGGATGTGAGTAGTAATTGTATTGGTTATGATTTGGGCTCTGCCAGGTGAGGTAGATGTGTATATGAATACAGGGTGTCCCCACTATAAGTCCTCTGGTATACATCCATTCTGCACTAAAGTCATCGATACTTGTATAAGTCTTCCCATTTTCCCTCCTTAAGTCGCATGCAAAAAAAAAAAAAATTGCGCAAATGGAAGTCAGCTGCAGGAAAAAAATTCTTCACTTTAAGTTGTTTCGCTATAAGTCCAAGTTTTTTGGAATGTATCTTGAACTTATAGTGAGGATGGCCTGTATAACTTATGATATAATAATCACTGTTTACTTGTGTAACTGTATTCATGGACTCTGTATTCATTCTTAATGTGCTCCTAAGAGGATTGTAAAGGGTAACTTTCACCCTATTGATTTGGAAACTGTAGCAACAGGAGCTGAGCTTGTTGTAGGTTAATATAGAATCATTAATTCAATTCATATAAAGAGAAGGCTACAAGGGTTACCTGGGGAGCTGCTGTAGCCCAACTGTTATTGACTCTTTGAAACCTGTCCCATTTATATGGCTTATTTGCTTCCACAGTCCTTCTTTCTGACACAATCCACAGCTTTTCCTTTGTTTGCTCCTTATTTGGACCAGAGTGAAGAAAATCAGTCTTTGCTCCCTGTGTGTTGTGTCATAAACTGGTTATTCAATAACGAAAATGTAATGGAACGGTGAACACCAAATTCTGTTCACACTTACTCTAGTAAAGATCTAGAGTAACTACCTTGATGTCGGCATAGTTGCTCTGGATTTATGTGCGTGTAACTGAGAACAGTATTTCCAATATCATCTATAAAACACCTTGAGGTACTTCAGGATAAAAGGTTTACAATATATAAACTGAGGAGTTATCATTGGTACATGCTTTTCTTGGGAAAGGAGGTTTTCTTAGGCTTTTTCTTTTTGGCAGGGCAGGATGGTAACAAAAGCTTTAGTTCTCTAGAATTTAACGGAGAATTCGCCTGCCCATGTACCTATGGTTCAACGCAAGATCAAGCGACACAGTGAGCCATATGCACTCCCTGACTTGAAGCTGTAACTCTCTGCATCTTGAACACAGAAGAAGAAACAATAACACAAACTATTCTTGGCCCCTCAAAGCCTGGTCCTGACAAAGTGGCCTATAATATTTGTTTTTGTTTTGCTTCTGCCTGGCAAATATTAGATGGAACAGATTTTTTAAATTCTTTTAAAAGATTAAAAAAAGGTTCAACTACACTACAGCATTAAAAGGTCCCAAGGAAGCCAGTGAACCCTTCTCGCTCAGAGTTCAGATATCCTCCTTTACACTAGATTTAGATTGCTGTTTGGGTTATTTTTAGCTCTAAATTTCAATAGGATGACACAGGTTGAGTATACAGTTCTACTTGTTGAACTACACCATGCATTGGTTGAGTGTTGATTTATAAAATAATACATAGTTACAAGTGTTACCCACATCTAGTCTTCCCCTGCTAGTCAAATCTGGGCCACATACAGAGATCAAGAATCCCTTTGCAGTGTTGCATGACAAAGCTGCGTCTTCTAGCTCAGGCAGTAGAGGATCATGGTGTAAGACCTAGAAGTCTTGGGCTGAGCAGCATTATAATGATGAAAACCAGTTTGTTTCTGTCAAAGTCCTGTTTCATTTAGATAAGCATTCTTGTTGAACATGGAAGGAGAAGGCAAAGTCCTTGGATGAAGGAGCTTAGGGTTTGTCTACACTAGCCCCCTAGTTCTAACTAGGGAGGCTACTGTAGGCATTCGAAGTTGCAAATGAAGCCCGGGATTTAAATATCCCGGGCTTTATTTGCATCTTCCTCTCTGGGTGCCATTTTTAAATCCCCTTAGGCTGAACTAACTGCCCGCGGCTATATGCGGCAGTTAAACGTTAACTCAAACTAAGTCCTTAGTTTGAGTTAACTGTCACACCTCATTCCATGAGGTGTACACCAGGCTTCATTTGCAACTTAGAATGCCTACATTAGCCTCCCTAGTTAGAATTAGGGGGCTAGTGTAGACATACCCTTACAGTCTAAATGAGACAGACATGAACAGCACAAAAGATGAGAACAGGAAGATGAAATGGTGGGTAGGCGACAGAAAAGGGGTTGGAGGAAACTGCTTTTAGAAGAGTCTTATTTATACAGATTAAATAGAATGACACCATGGTCTAAGGCAGTCTCATACTTCCTCTGTGAGGCTGGATTGCCAGTGCTGGCTTCCTGCTACACGGGGGAGGGGAAGCCTGGTAGGCCAGATCCAGTTCGTGGGGGTGAAAGTGGCTCTGCACATTGTTGCTTCCCCGCCTCCTGGCTGTGGGAATGGCAGCGCAGGCAACTGCTCACCTGACGGCTTTCCCTGATGCACCCATTGGCCAGAATCACGGCCAATGAGAGCAGCAGTGGGCGGTGCCTGGGAGTGGCAAGAGGCATGGAGCCAGGTAATCACTCCCATCCCCCTCATGCCCAGACCCCCACCCCCATACCCTTCACAACCCACCTGCTGAGAGTGCACACCTTCACCCCATTTCTGCCCACTCCTTCACCCATCTTCCCAGCCAGTTCCTGCATCCTCATACCCTGCATCCATTTTGTCATCATGGGTGATTGGCTGGTCATCCACGGAAAGGCCTGCATTGAGCAGGGTGGGTTGTGGGCCAAAACGTTTGAGAGCCACTGGTCTAAAGTATAGGATATAGATCCAGAAGGCAGAATAGATGACTTAGGAGGAATTGTAAGTTATTTTTTGACATGTCAAGTCTGAAGTGGTGGAATGTCCAAAAAGAGGTGCCTGATGGGCAGGTGGAGACTTGGTATTTGGGGCAAGGATAAAGGTTCAGCACAGATGCAGAGCTGATTGTTAGTTTCATTAGCATCAGGTATTAAGTACCTGATCCAGAGCAAGATCTGATCACTTCAGAATGCAGTGATTTGCCTGCTCTACCTTCTGTATTCAAAACCTTCTGTGGGACTCGCCTGAGTCATCTCAGAGGCTATCTTGATCTCCCACAACAGCTATAATCCACAGCAGTAATGGCACCCATAAGCTTCTTTGGTAGATGGCCCACCACTGTGAAACTTCTAACTGAGATTAGAATGAACCTCAGTGCACTCAGAACAAATTGTAAAACCCACACATTTGGCCCAAACCAAAGAGAACAATTATATTGAATAAGGATGGGGTGGAGAGGAACGTAAAGGACCCAGTGCCTAACGCCCTCACTTACTGCTGTGCACAGGGTGTCAAATGCTACCAAGCAACATGACAATTTTTTATACTAACTTTGCATCGATGTAAATAACTATGCAAGAAGTGACGCAGATTTGGATCTAAAGCCTTTTGGAAATGTGATTTTGTAAGTCACTCAAATATCATTAATGAGCACAACATATACGAGTGAATAGACTGAGCATAGATTTGATACATGGCACATCAGTATGTATACTGCTAGCCATTCATTACATAACATGTGCAACGTGTAGATTTCAGGATAGGAAAATATAAGATTGGTTTAGGGAGGATCCATGCACTCAACTCCACGGGAGACCATGCTGCACTGCATGACTCGGGCCTCACAATTAGGGCTGACCAGCAAACAACAATTCATTTGATTTAAAATTTTAAGTTTTTGAAATTTGTTTTGATTGCATTGTATGAATGCTCTCCTGTCTCTAGATATTCTGTCATGAATTCATAATACCTTCCAGATGCAGTTTTCATTGAAATTGATCCATTTCTGTGAAACATCTTGGTTTTGATTAAATGACATTTCAGATCTAATAACAATGTTGACTGGACTCCTTCTAGAATTAATTTGTATTGCTGCCGGGGAGGTAAGAAGAGAATCCATTAACAAGAAAAAAAAATCCCAAGAATAGTTAAATGCTTTTTTTCTTCTCATTTCTCATTTTATGTCCTCTCTCCTGGCTTTTATGTGTTTTTAAATTTCTCCCTCAGGTTACAATAGCTGTGCTGAATGTTAATAACATAATACTTGATGCAACTACAGGGTTCATTTCTGAGAGATTCTTTCCCTTGAATATTGAAAACTCATCTGAACTATTTCGATACTAGGTGGGTCAATTCATCAGATCATTTTGGAGCACATATGGGTTGAGTAAAGATTGTTATTTTAACAGGTACTCCTTGCTAATTTGTTTAGTAAGGATTTCAAGAATAAATGATTATTTCATAAAGAATCCCTAATGGGGGGCATATAAAAATCTTTATTAAACGCATTAGTCCCATGGCATGACCTTATATTACATAAAAATAATAAAATAAAAATTCATGATTGACTAAGAATAAAAGTCAAATGTATGTTTTAATTAAATGGATACCACATAACAATCTTTGGTAAAAGCAAAATGAATGCAGATAAATATTTAAACTTTCTTTGGAAAAATGCATTTAATTGGAACCCTTAATTGACATAAGTATTGTGCTTTTACTACAATACACACTAAATTTCGGTAATGTGAAACTGTTATATTATTCTGCTCCTGACAATTAGCTCTGAAAGAACTGACAGTATTAAATTTATTTATATTTGTGTAAATGCCAACAGTCCAGGCAAGTTTCTTTTAAAAAAATTGTCACAATCTTTCATTGAAAATGAACAAAGAAAAAAGATGATAAAGGAGTGTTGTCTAAACCACTGAATGTAAGGATCTTTGAATGGGGGTCTTAAATATTCACAGATGGCTGGATGCAATTGATAGTGACTTAAAACACATTACTGGTATCTTCTGCAAACACAACTTCCTCTCCTTAGTCTGTTCTTTCCTTTCTGCCATAGCTGTTTACTCATCTGTTGTGTGTTGTCTAAATCCGGGCATAGAGGCAATGCGGCAAAATGACTGTGTTTTGTACAGGATTATGTACCTTTGCCCAGTCCCATGTGCCCTTGCCTAGTCCCTTGTTTCTGATGTGGTGGGACTAGAAATATTAGGGAGATGTTGGGCCATGCCACTGCCAACTAGGGTGGCCAGGTGTCTGGTTTTTTTTATAGGAATGCCTGGCTGAAAAAGGACACTGGAGGTTCCAGTCAGCACAGCTGACTGTCATTAAAAGTCCAGTTCACCACAGTGACTGGCATGTTCCTCTGGCTCTTAGATGTAGGGGCAGCCAGGGGACTTTGTGTATTGCTCCTGCCCACAAGGCACCCAGTAGCCTGTTAATGTCTTATGCATGCAGCTTATTAATTCACAAAGAAATAACATTACACCTGAATTTGGCTTTTATGTAATTCAGAACAAAACCAAAACAAACACAACAACAACAAAAAAGAAAATATTCAGTGCAAACATCTTTGATGTATGATAAGATCATTACAATATTTCTCACAATAATGTTAATAACACAGACTACCATCCCCTCTCCCCACATGATTATAGAAAATGTTATCTGGATGCTGTTTACAGGAGAATCTTTAGTTATGGCATTGAATAATTTTATAGCTAACCTCTCCTGTAGAATAGCAACACTGTAATTACACATGAAAATCTTAACATACAATGATTAGTAAGAACTCTTTATAACACAATCATCAGTAGAACTTCACTAACTTACATTGAGGATTGGACTTGCAAATTGACGATTAAAGGAACAAACACAATATTTTTAAAAAGAAGGATAAATAATCCCAAATATACATTATTCATAACAGGCCTGATCTATCATTGATGGGAAGGCTCCCAAAGGATTTTGGATCAGGCCTGTACTTGGAAAGTGTAGTACATCTGAATAATTGGTCATTGTGTCCCACTAAAAGTTGTACAGTCTATTTTGAAAAAGTAGTGAAGTAATAATGAAACCAACATGCAGCTTTAATACCCTTTCTACTAACTCTTCACTGAAAAAGATGTTGTTTTTTGTGCATTAGTTATGGGATACATGGCTTAGTGAAAGCAAATCAGTGAAGTTCCACAACACTGATTTGAAAAAGAAGACTTTAATATGTGGCTTAGCTACTATTATATACAATCCAATCTTAAAACAACGGATCAGCTAAACTATTTCCTACAGATCCTGCAAAACTGGGTATCTCATTGACCCTGTTCCCATTAAAATCCATGTGAGTCTTAAATCAATGGGAGCAGAGCCAGCCCATTGTCATCACTAGACTAGATCCTAAAAAACGTACATGTATGGTTGACTTTATGCAGTGTGTGCTTGCATTCGGTTGAATAGGATGACTTCCTGCTGTGCATGAAGTTAAGTATGTGAATGTGTCTTTGCAGGATCAGGGGCATAGAAGCTGTGGCACCCAAAACCTTGCTTATGTTCATGCCTTGCTCTTTTGGAAAAACAGTAGAGTACACAGATACAGTAGTCTAGTCTGGAAGTCCCCAATACTTTCCTAGGTGGAAAATACCCGTTTTACAGTACCTGTTTAAAAACAAAATTCACAGTAGTGAGACCCCCCCCCCTTAATTTTTTTTAACCTGAAATAGCTGAATTCCTTCAACTATATTAAAAAGAAAACTCCAGCACCCCTCCTACACTTGCTTAGCCGCTAATATGTGTGATTTAATTGTTTTTCAATCTAGTAAGACCTACAGTTCTGGAGCCTTAAGCTTCCTCCTGATATGTAGGTTCTCTGCCTGGCAGGGTATATTCCATTGGATAGCATTAGTTAGAACAAATGATTTTCCTTTCTTGAGGATAAAGAGATTTTAGTATTGCAGGACTGGGCCAGAAATCCCCACAGTGAGGCTTTTTAAAAATGACCAACTAAACCAAGTAAAACCACTACGTTGGTTTTTTAAAAAACCCAAAGCCTTCTCCTAGTTTCCTGCAGTAACCCGTTTTTGGAGGAGAAGGGTAATCAATGAATTAAGAAGGGAGAAATCATGACTCTCTGAATATCATGAAATGATCTTCAATATTACATGATGATTTGTTGTGTAAGCAAAGGCATGGATTAGCCATGCAAGATGGTACAGAAGGCCCTGCAGACATTGTGGGAGAAGGTTTGGAACATGTGCCAGCACAATATATTCCTTCCTAGAGCCTCTATGCTCCTCCATTCTTAATTTCACATTGATAAAACAGGTTGTAATACACGGGGAATGGAAAAAATAAGGGCCATGCTGCTGTAAGCATCAGTATATATATGGAAAACTTTTACAAGTGCTGGGCAGTAAAGACTCAAAAGACATTTTCTGTAGAGCCCACCTGTGGGCCATAGAGAGCTAGTATCATTGAAAGAACCAGGGTGCTAGCTGAGCTAACTGCTAGGGGAACAGGACGAGAACAATGTCATTAATTTAAAAAAAAATGGATTTTGCTGCATTTTTTTTTAACCCTAAATCCTCTGAGTTTTTGGTTTCTAGAATCATAGTCACATCCTGTGCTGCTTGAGTAAAGAGCTATTGAGTCTCCTTTTGCAACTTGGTTGCTTCTTGGTTTTACTATCTGTCTCCAGGGGAGGAAAAATCTAAACAAGGTGTTTTGACCTTAATACACAAAGTCTTCATTTGGCTCCAATCCATACAGTTCAGCTAACATTTTAAATCTGGGACCCCAGTCATTTAGAAAGTCATAATCGATATCTGAATCTGAGGATCCCGACTCCAAAGAGCTAAGAGATTCTGCAATGGACTCAGCACCTTCATAGCCATAAATGTGAAGGGTGTCATATGGCAGCAAATCCCCATCATTGTCAGCTTCATCCTTCTTCACCTCAATCATAATTGCCATTTCTCCAGTGCCTGAAATTCCATTTCCTGTCGGCTTCCGGACCTGCCCATACAGGCGGGGCCCAGCCTCTAGTTTCATGCCATTCCTACGGACAGAGTTGAGCACAGACACATCGTAGCTGGTGGTATCCATTTCACCACCCCCTTCTTCATCATAGGTGACAAGCTGCTCATGAATCTCTGCCACGTTCTTCCGGAGCACATTCAGATCTTTTTTGTGCCTCTTTCTCAGAATGATGAGCAATGTGATTACTGCTGAGAGAACATATCCAAGCAGTTGTAAATAAAGGCAAATATAGGGAATTGGAGTAAACCAAAGTCAGTGCAGTTAAAGGTGAACATAATCTGAAGTTCTTTAGTGGGGAAAAATGCTATTAGATGACATTCAAAAAAGAATTTAAAACATTCCGGCTGCGTCTATACTGGCATGATTTTCCGCAAATTCTTTTAATGGAAACGTTTTTCCATTAAAAGCATTTGCGGAAAAGAGCGTCTAGATTGGCCCAGACGCTTTTGCGCAAAAGCACTTTTTGTGGAAAAGCGTCCGTACCAATCTAGACATGGTTTTGCGCAAGACAGCCCCGACCGCCATCTTCGCCATCGGGGCTTTTTTGCACAAAATGGTTCTCAGTTGTCTACACTGGCCCTCTTGCGCAAAAGCATTTGCGCAAGAGGGCTTTTTCCCGAATGGGAGAGTCATTGTATTTGCACAAGAACACTGATGATCATACATTAGATCGTCAGTGTTCTTGCACAAATTCAAGTGGCCAGTGTAGACAGCTGGCAAGTTTTTCCGCAAAAGCAACTGCTTTTGCGGAAAAACGTGCCAGTCTAGAAGCAGCCTTCTAATGTAGATTGATGTGTTCACAAAAGGGGCCCATATTGCCTTCTATCAACCTGCTTTAGTGTTGGTTTCTTCATCTCCTTAGAACTTTATTTTTACAGCACCAGACTGTGTCCTGGTACCTGAAGATCTATATTCACAAACAGAACAGACAACAGCAGAGGAAGCTTTCCCTGTGTTGCACTGCCCTGCCAATATGCCTGAGTCTTGCCTTGGAGTGTGTATCTCTACCTGAGACCATAGATGTCCCTAGTTGTCAATTGGTCTCTTTTGCTATGGCTCACTTGTGCGTGTGACTTTGATGTGGACACTTGTCAACTAGGCAGTTGATCTTGGACCATCTAATCATTATCTTTCAAATAGTACCTGCTTCATACTTACCAGTCCATGTTAAACTCAAACTGATAACATTGAGATGGACAGCTCTGTTACCCAACCAATCCCCATGTTAAGTGCTATATTCATTTTTTGTTTTTATATGAATGGAGATGCCTATCTCTTAGATCTGGAAGGGACCTTGGAAAGGTCATTGAGTCCAGTCCCCTGCCTCCACAGCAGGACCAAGTACCATTCCTGACAGATTTGTGCCCTAGATCCCTAAATGGCCTCCTCAAGGATTGAACTCATAACCCTGGGTTTAGGAGGCTAATGCTCAAACCACTGAGCTATCCCTCCCCCCCAAACATGCATTCTTACGCCACCCAACTCACAATTGTGGATACCTGCTTTCTAGTCACACAAGATTCAATACATCAAGCACAGCAGCTCACAGTTGCACCATTAATGTATTATGCAATATTGGTGTCTTACTGCATTGTTATATGTTGTGCCCATATGAATTCAGCCTGTTGAGTTAGAGGGACCCTGTTATTTTCTTTGGCTCAGATCTCATCATGTGCAGTTACAGTATGCCAATGGTGCTCATTAATATTAAATACTTGGTGAAATTCCTATTGCTCTTCAGTTACAATAAGACAACTATTTTAATAGGTCAAATACAAAACAAAAGCAAGAATTGACTGAATGTGACAGACTCTCTTTAAAATGTTCTCTTCTTGATTGTGGATAAGCACAAAGCTTCAGGTACACCTCAATTACCAAGAGCATATCAAGGGCAGAGAATGCTTGAAATATGAAATATTTACCAAGGATTGTGAAGATACAGATAAAAATTGCCACCAGCGCCTGAATGCTAACTCCAACTTGCTTAGCTGCCTCTTCGCAAAAAGTGAATTCTCCATTGCTATCACACTTGCAGACACTGATGGAAAGTATGTTTGTGCTGTTCAGTTCAGGCGTACCATTGTCCGAGATGATGATAGGCAAGTAATGGATTTTCACCAGCTCACGATTAAACTGTCCATATTTGACAGTGACATTAACTGTGTTATCTGGAAAAAGTAATGACATCTAATTAAGTGATAATCTCAACCTCTGACTTTCTTTATAGATGATCAGTCATCTGGCACAATTCTCTCAGGCTAACGGAGCCTTTAAGGAACCCCGCAAATAGATGGGTAGGCATGAACAATGCCACTTTATCTGCTAAGAAAACCTTAACCTGTTTATAAATAACAATATCCCACTTGGGCCCATCACAGGTTATCTCTGTAGCTTTCACCTCACATTTCCTAGTGACTCTCTTTTGCTATCTGCTGTAGTCCACTGAGCGGATACGCTACCGTGATTATCCACCAATGTGAAGTTGCTGTCTTCTGTGGCCAGGGAATAGTTGAAGTGAACACCAGGTAACATTTCGTCCTTGTCAGTAGCTGAAATCGTGATTATTACCTATAAAGATTCAAAAATTCATCAATTTCAGGTATGCACGGCACACAGTGGTAAAAACGTGCATTGTGTAATATAATAGCTTTGAGCTGGGCCTTTCATGGACCCTTTGCAGAAAGAGGTCGTGTGACGCTGCATCCCTCCAGAGGGAGTCCCTAGAGAGGTGCCATGTCTCCTGGGGTCTTCAAGGTGCCAGGCCCGCCAATGGGCGGAGTAAAAGGGGTAGTTACACCTAGGCCTGGCGATTCAGAGTCCCAGGGCTTCTGGCTGCCGCTGATGCTACTGTGGCAATAGCTGCGGCTGGATCCCAGGTCCTTTTCAATCATTCCTGGAGCACTGCACTGGGCACTTTGTGTGGCTCTGAGGGTTGGGGGAAAGGGAACTTCACATTCTATGTGGCATGGAGAGCTGGTTGCTCCAACTCCACCCCTTCTGCCTTAGGTGTCATCCATTCAGGGAGTGTGGAGCCAGTTTCCCCCCACACCTTGCCCAGGGACCTGTGCATGCTGTTGGCTTCCTTGCAGGTACAATAGGAGTAATTTGCTTATCACCCTCTTCAAAGGGCTGCTTCCTTACCCCACTGCATGTTACGTCAGATCCACTGGCTGGAGCGGAAGGAGGGTCAAGAAAGATGGGTGTATCTATTCCCTGACTACTTGCTCTCTATGTAGAACAGCTGGTGCACAGCCTCTCTATTCCTCAGTAGCAGGTGCTAAGAGCTAGGTAGCTTGAATCCTGCCACACAAAGAGGAAAGGTACTCTCTGTCCTACTCCTCTGTGTGGCTCTTTTATGGCTAGTTTGTAATTAAACATAAAGAGAATAAACTAATATTCATTTAAATAGCTTAGGTGGCATTTTTCAAATGTGCCTAATGGATTTAGGAACACTAATACCAATGAATGCCTAAGACCACTGATCCCTTGGTTGCTTTTGAAAAATCTCCCCCAATACCTAAAACACACAATACAGTTACTGCATGTATGGCAGATGAATAATATATATGACATCAACTATAAATGATATAACAAAAGTACTTCAAAATAAAGTTAAAGGTCAAATACTACTCATGGGTGTGCGTACACAGCTCCCATCATATGACAGAATCCAGATCAAAGACTGTACATTAACAAATATCAATAAAAAAAAACGTACATGTTAGGCTGCATCTGAATCTGAGGGACATATGACACCTAAAAATGCCAATTCTGTGCACACAAATTGGGCACTGATGAAATTTGCAATCTTAATATTTACTCATGTTTTCTCCTACCTATTTTACATAGCTCAGGTTTTGCATGCATGAAAATATTAGGTAGATGAAAATGAATTGCTGGTGATAACTGCCACCATGTAGAGTTAACTGAACTGTAGTGTAATGACTAAAGTGCATGTATAACGCCAACCTTCAGTGGAGGGAGGGAGGCTGAAGGATAGCCATGCAACGTGCATGTGTCAAGTGACAGAGGTCTAGTGTAGCAAAAAGACCCAAGCAGAAAAGTGCTGAATGCTGATAGCTCGGAAGTCAGTGCACTCACTGGAAACACATGCAGATCAGTATTTACAATGAGCAAATGGGATAATAGCTCTTACCAAAAAAGTGTTTTAACTTGGGGTTGAAGGCATATGGTTAAGTATAAATGTAAACAATCCTCTTATGTATTACTTACCTTTCCTGGTGCAGCATTTTCACACACTTTGGGCTCATAAGGATAAGCAAGTTCTGGAGGGTTATCATTTTGATCGAGAACTTGGATATAAACCTGTGTATGTGATTCTACATCAGACAGTTTATCTGAAATGATAAAACATAAAATAATAGATGACTTTTCACTCAGATGTCTACAGGCTGAGCTCCATCCAGAAGTCTTGTTCTATTGTTTGCATAATTCATGAAACTTCTTCATAATGAGCATGAACAGTGCAATGTATCACACTGGGATGAATTAACGCTCAGCCTACTTTAGTTATAAGATGTAAATTAAGGCCCAGTTCCTTCCTGTATAGAGATTTGTTAGATAGGGAGTGGATAAGGGGATCTGGTTATATTTCTTTGATTCATTGTGCTCGACTCAGTGTAGGTTCTAGCAACATTGGGGTTGCTCTAACTATGCCAACTGCCTATACCATAAAATGAATGTATGTCAGCTGAAGACTGTCAAAGTGTAACAAGCTTTAGCTATCCCTCCTTTTCTCTTGCTCCTTGGCTCTTATGGCAGGACTCTGAGCTGTTAAAAGGTTTGGCCTAGGAAGTAGTTACAGTGGCTATACATAAGAACATGAGGAGAATTTTGTACCGTGGGAGTATAATTAGGCAAGATGCTTTTTCTAAGACTTATATTAGAGATTAGGGCACAAAGGTTAGTGGTTTCAAGGGATTCTTTGGGTTTGTACTGAAGGCTAAGTACAGGTTGGACCTCCTTGGTCCAGCATTTTTAGGACCTGACTGGTTCCAGATGAGGGATTTTGCCAGACCAACGGAGGTCATGTATCTGGCCTCGCTGCTACCGGCCCCCCAGCCCTGGACCAGCCTCTCCCCCAACAGCCCCACTGTTGCAAAAAGAGCACCTGTCTCAGAATAGAATAATATCAAGGGCATTTATTTCATGTCAGCTAGAAAATTTTCCCCCATTTGCACTTATATAAAGTTATTGCTTGTGTCAGATGTTGTCAGGGTAGGGGTTTTTAAACTTTTTTTCTCTTTTATGCTACAATCTTCCAGAAAACATGTACTAAATTCCCCCCTCCCCGCAGTGAAACAGGTTTTTATTAACACTTACTGTCTGCAATGATTTCTTGGGCTGCCACAGTTAAATTATGCCAGGCGCTGGTTTCTCTGTCCAGGGGCTTTGAGATGAAGATATTTCCGTTATTGGACACTTTGACATAGTCCCCACTAGGGCTGGATCTTCGGAGGGTATATCTGTGTTTTGTTTAAAAAGCACAATCCTCAACACAACCAGACACGGACTCCAGAGCCCACCCCACCTCCCTGCCTTCAGAGGGCACCTTATCCTGCTAGAGCTAGATCTGTGCCTAGCAGCCTGTGGTGGCTGTCTGGCTGCATCCTGGGTGGGTGGAGGCGGCAGGGCGGAGCTGCCAACCCTGCCCTCCCCAGGCAAATGCCCTATCCTCTAAGCCACTACAGAACCCACTCCACCTCCCTGCCTTCAGGGCATCCCTTATCCTGCCTTCTCAGCGCGGGAGCCATTTCAGTCATTCATAGGAAAAGGTCTGAAAGTTGTTCATACTTCATATCTGACAATTTGCATTTGCCATGGGCTTTGATGGCCTCACCTGCATTCTGCCCACTAACCTCTTTCCTTCAGGACTAACATTTTAAATTGCTTCAAATATGTGGCAGAGAAATATTTTCTTCTATTCTAGACTTCCCATCAGATGGAATTTTCTCCAAAAATTACCTGTCTCAGAATAGAGTAAGTAGCCCAATTTATTTCATGTCAGCTAGAAAATTTCCCCCCATTTGCACTTATATAAAGTTATTGCAGTTACTCCTTTGCTGATTTTGAATTAGTTCACTTTGTTTTAGCCTATGCATGCCAAGGCACTAATTGCATCAATAATTGTACAAAAGCATAAAGACAGACACACACAACAGTGCATTTTCACTTATCTGCTAATCTGTGTAGGCATAATGTGCATTTGCTGTCATAGTGACCATATGTGGCAACTGCATGTGCAAACGCCCAGAGATGCAACTTGTGTAGGCACGGTATTGTGCTTGAGTGAGGTAGAGCTGTGACTACATGTGCAGATGATGCATTTTTGCTTATGCAGTTCTGAAAACTTCCTTATGTCTTCAAACTATTCAGAATTTAACAATGTCATTTGCCAGAGCTGGTGCCGTGTTCAGCTTCATTTACCTAATTTTCCGTTTTGCTGCATCGGGATCTATTGCCAAAACAGTGCCAAGTGGGTTTTTTGGGGAGAGGTTTTCTTTTATCGTATAAACATATGATGGCTTAGAAAAGACGGGGGGCTCATCAACATCAAGAACTTCAATGGTAACTGCTGCAATGCTCTTTGGCCCACGAGGCTTGAAAAAACGCATATTTATCGTTGGATCAGTTGCTTCAACGTTAAACTTGTACTCTTTTATGTTTTCATAGTCCAATGGCTAATTGAAAAAGAGAAACATTTTTAGTGAGTAATAGAAATGCTATATCGGCATTTTGTTTGAGAGCCGAGACACTTAACTGACAATTACAACCAGCAGCAAGCCAGCCAATAGAAACATTCCCAAGGTCGGTTGGTGTTCTGCCTACCAGAGTCTGGCCATGATATCCCTCCCTGAGTGATCCTAAACCAGGGAGTTTCCCAGACCAGGTTGGTCAAGGCTCCTCTCCTGCCATCATCCCTGTTCCTGGGTGTCTGCCACAGGGCTCTGCTCCCAGCCCTGGCTGGGGCTGTGCTCCCAATTGTGCCAACCTTGCTGACACCAGCTCCTGCCAGGGCTGTGCTCCTGGCGTCTGGTCCTATTGTACCTGGTCAGGGCTGTGCTTCTGACCCTGGCCTCTCCCACTCCTAGCTGGGCTCCCTGGTCCAGCAATACCCGTGGCCCTGCTGGAGCAAGGATGTTGCCAGATCAGAGAATACTGGATTTTAGATACTTCAACCAGTAGTAAGAAATGTCTTGAAACCAACACGTCCAATTTAATATCTACAATGAAAAAAGAATCTGGTATAGTTTGTGTGTGTGTGTGTGTGTGTGTGTGTGAGAGAGAGAATTTCTTTTCTGTATACTATTATCATACTATCAAGTGCTTTGTTTGCTTGCTTTCTTTTTAAAAAAAGCCGCATATTTAGGGCAGTAGCAGTGCTGTAAATTTCATCTCATGCCTTGCTGTTTGAATTCACGAAGGCACTAAAATGTATATATTCATGATTCCTACTGAAAAGCCGGTTCAGTCTGGAAGGACAATTGAGAACTATACTGATAGTTTAAGTGATTAGACATGGGCCTGAACCGAAAGCTTGGATCTGACCTTACCACTGGGGAGAGATTTCACAGCCTGCCCAGGATGCAAGAAAATAAAGCAACATTTCCAAACACCAGTGAATGTTGAGATGCTCATAATCTCTGCATTGGTGTTCTGTCCTACACACTTAAAAACTGCACAAGTCAACAGAATCATAAGATTTTGATAAGTAAATTCACTGAGTATTTCTTTGTCTTATTTTGTTTTTAGGTTTCATATTTCCTTGTTTTTCTCTTCAACAATTAATGCTAGAAACCTGTTTTTAATGAAATCTGAGCTTCTCCTGCAATTGCATTATGCTAGTGCTGGGAACTTAAGAAAAACACCAACCATCCCCAATTGCTCAGGGAAGGGGGCAAGGTGGTGCAGCAAGGGCAGGGTTTGGGAGAGGTGTGCAGGGGCCTGTGGCAGAGGTGTTGCCCTAGGCCATGAGCCTGGGGTACTGGGGAGGAGTTTTCCCCAAGCTCCACACCCCCTCAAGCTGGCTGTAACCAGGACGCAAATAAAAGTAAACCAAATTATCATTTAATGAATATCATGATTATTGTTTAGTGAAGCAGTTTTGGGTACTTGAAGGCAGGTAGGGTCTTGGGGTAGGTCCAGGCTCCTGCAGCCCCTACAGTATCTGTTTGCAGGGGGAGGAATGGGAAAGGCCGGAGAGGCTCAGGGAAGGCAAAGACAGTTAAACTTTAAAGAAGGGAGAGGTGAAGTGATTAACTGGAAGATTGACTTTTTCATTTCATTTGGACCTTGACTGAAGATTCACTTAATATATATCTGTTACCTTGAAACAAAAACATGTTTTTTCCATACCGTTTTTAGAATATAGCTAGACTTGATATTAATTGTCAACATGACAAACACATCTTTCTTTGTTACTAGGAATTGTACCTTCTTTGGCTTAATTATTCCTTCATTAGTGACTGCATTTGGTATAATTTCAAAGGTGTCTCCATAATGTTCTCTGACAAAACGGTACTTTGTGTTCCTGTTTTGTGGCTCATCAATGTCTTCTACTTCCAATCTGCCGACTTCACTTCCTACTCGAACATTTTCAGGGACTTTAAAGTGGAACGATTCTGTTTAAAAAACAAATGCAGCCCCCCCCACATGCATAAGTGAGAATTCTGTGAATGAATTGTTCATCTTAATTTGTGTAGTTAACAAGAACATAATTTCACAGTGAATACTGATATGACTTGTTCTAGCAGACAAAGTAAGTTTTAACATTTAAAAATGGCACCGATGCTCAAAAATGTCAAGATGAGGTATAGAATGAATGAGATGCTATTGAATGGATATATTCTCCCCTAGATGTGCATCACATTTTCACTGCAAAATTCAAGGACGTTAATTAAACTTTATGTATATAGTCAGGCCTCCGCACGGGGGAAGGGAGGCAAAGAGGGTGATACAAATGGGCCTGGAGCTTCTAGCTGCTGCCACCATTCCTGCAGCAGCAGTGGTGGCTGGAGCTGCCTGGAGGAGATGTGATGCTCTCCTGGTGGTGCTACGGTCTGCCTAGCCTCAGCCCTGCCCCTTCTGATGAGGCCCTACCCATTCTGGGGGTGAAGAGCAGCCTCCCCATCTTGCCCAGGAGCCTGGCAAGGCTTTTGGCCCGACTGCATACCGTGCTGGAGGGAATGAGGGACTGGGGAAGGGATGAAGTTCTATTCAGCTCAAGAGATTTTATCAATTGTTATAAAGCAATAAATCTTGATTGGATAAATTCTGATGAAACCATTTTGTTTTAATCCTAATTTTTCATGCCTTTCAAACAAACAAAAAAATCACACACTCAACTCACGTTGTTGAAATGTTGGGAAGTTGTCATTGACATCGGTCAAAGTAATGGTGACTGTCGCAGTGCTTGAATCTCCTCCGTGAAACCCTGGAGAATCTTTTGCTTGAACAACAATTTCATAGGTAGACTGAGTCTCTCTGTCTAAATCAGCTGTGGCTGTAGAAATCACTCCTTAAAAACAAACAAACAAAAAAGGAACAGGTATTCTATCTTATGTTACTGCACAACAACCTCCTGTTAGAGGTCACTGTATGTACTGCTGTTGTCTTCTCCAACATTTTGGCTATTGCTTCTAAGGCTGTGATTAGAAATCTGACATCTAGATGGAGTATTTTAGATGTTTTGTATATCTCCATGCAATACTTCAAATTTTTGAATACTTTGATTATTACAAATTCACAAATGCTGACTAAGCAGTACTATCCTATTATTTATAGGGATAATGCAGCTGGAAAAAAGTATTCATGGTGTACTGCTGGAAGTAATGTCTCTAGTTTAAATATGTACATCTAATACCTATATTTATTGTATAATGAATGAATCAGGAAACAAATGCAGAAACCAAATGGTCAGGTATTTGGGAGTAAGAGTAAAGGGTGAACATGCACATAAACAATAAAGTACATCTTAATTCTGGATATAATCAGACTCAGGCACTGCCCCATATTTCTAATTAGCATTGGAATAATCTGAGGTGAGGCTGGACACAGAGGACATTGACAGATCAAGCACATTAACAAGTAACACTAGCTCTCCAAGGCCGTGTTTACACTAGGAAACTACCGTATTTTCTGGCGTATAAGACTACTTTTGATGTTAAAAAACATCCCCCCAAAATCGGGGGTCATCTTATACGCCGGTATGCGGCTTTGCAAAGCCGCGGAAGGGCTCCGGTGGCGGGGCAGCCCAGGCGCGTCGGGGCTGTCCCGCTGCCAGGGCGTCCTCAGAGGCTTTGCTCCCGGTGTCCCTGGTCTGCTGGAGACGGTCCCCAGCAGACCAGAGGCACCGGGAGCAAAGCCGAAGCGGCGGCGGGGTGCCGCGCTTCTGAGGCTTTGCTCTGGCAAAGCCTCAGAGGCGCGGGACCCCGCGGCTGCTGCAGCTTTGCTCCCGGTGCCTCTGGTCTGCTGGGGACCGTCTCCAGCAGACCAGGGACACCGGGAGCAAAGGAGGCGGAGGGGCGGTGGGGTATAAGACGAAACCCTGTCTTTTAACTACAAAATTAGGGGGTCGTCTTATACGCCCAGTCGCCTTATACGCCGGAAAATACGGTATTTCAAAATTAGTACATTTGACTTAACTCCCGATTTAACAAAACCGAATGAATGTGTCCACACTATGGGGAAGCCTCGAGATTAGTCTGAGGCAGGCTCTGTTAGTGTGGACGTGTTACCTCAGACTGAGTCCCAGGAAGCACTGGGAAGTCATTAGTTTGAATTACTCTGGGGAGTAGCTATTTTGAAATAGCGGCACCAGAGTATCCACACTACTGTTATTTTGAAATAACTATTTTGGAATTAGGAAAATCAGCAATACAGATTTTGAATTAAGCAGCCCATTATTTTGAAATAATGGGCTTAGTAGTGTGGACACTCCGCTTAGAAATTCGGGGGTTATTTCAAAATAAAGTCCTTGTTTAGACCAGGCTCAAGGTCCAGGAGGGCCTGCAGAGCAAGGTCTCCATCAACTTATTGAAGAAGTCAAGTTAAGTGCTATGTTGCATGTGAGTACGTCCAGCCAAACTACTGTACACAGGACTTTAACCATGAACACATCTAATGTAAAAACGGAATTCATATGTCAGTAAACAAATGAGGCATCCTTTTTCTTTAATGAAGATCAGTTGGGGTGTGTGTGTGTGTGTGTGTGTGTGTGTGTGTGTGTGTGTGTGTGTGAAAAAATGCACATTATGCATTAACTCAAAGAGTGTCCCCCAAAGCTGTTATATTTCCTTCTAGTTAATCTGTTGTGATAAAGTTAGGCCAGAGGGCTGCAAGGGAGTGAGAAAAAGCAGCCCTAGCAGAATAAAAGACCCACTCTCTTGTTAAAGTGGATCTTCATGATAGACAACCCCTTGTCATCCGATCCTTAGTCAGCTAAGGACCAGCTAAAAGAGGGCTTCCTTGAACCAATTTAGAGTCAGCCAATTCTGTTCCAGGCATGTCAGAGACCTTTTTAAAGCCCCCTCGCTCCCCCTCCCCAGTTGGATAGAGAGGCAGGCAGGCAGGCAATCAGACACACACACATGCAGTTACTAAGCCAGGGATAGCAGGGGAGTGAGCAGCATCAGAAGGAGAGGCTGAGCTCCCTTTGCCAGGGGAAGACCACAAGCCTAAACTTCAGCTGAGGATGAGGCTAACTGTCTGGAGGGGGCTCATAGGTGGTGCTTTACCTGAAAGCCATCTTGCCAAGGGGAAGGTGTGCGGAGACTGGGAAAGGAAAGAAGGGCCCTTGCCTACCCTTATTGATAAAATTGCAGTTTGAAGCTGCTATTTATATGCATAAATATGAGTCAACAGTTTGGCCTTGTAGACAAGAAGGCTAACTGCATATTGGGGTGCATTAGTAGGAGTATTGCCAGCAGATCTAGGGAAGAGATTATTCACCTTTATATAGAACTGGTGAGAGCACATCTGGAGTAGTGTGTCCAATTCTGGACCCAAAATGACAGAAAGGATGTGGACGCATTGGAGAAAGTCCAGTGGAGGTCAACAAAAATGAGGGGGCTGGAACACGTGACGTACAATGAAAGACTGAGGGATTTGCGTTTATTTAGTCTGCAGAAGAGAAGAGTGAGGGGGCATTTGATAGCAGCCTTCAACTACTTGAAGGGGGGTTCTAAAACGGATGGAGAGAGGCTGTTCTCAGCAGTGACAGATGGCAGAATGAAAAGCAATGGTCTCAAGTTGCAGTGGGGGAAGTCCAGGTTGGATATTAGAAAAAACTAATTTACTAGGAGGACAGTAAAGCAATGGAATGCGTTACCTGGGGAGGTGATGATAACCTCTAGGGATGGAGATTCTAAGTCTTGGCTTGACAAAGCCTTGGCTGGGATGATTTAGTTGGACCATTAAGCAGGTCCATTAAGCAGGGGGTTGGACTCGATGACCTCCTGAGGTCTCTTCCAACCCTATGATTCTATGAAATATACTTGGAAATGGTAACATTTGTTTACACCATTCAAATAGTATACGTATGTGGCATGACTGTGTATAGGACTCCTGCTGTACTATATCAAAAAGGTGACAAATGCAAGAAAGAAAAAAAAAATTATTGGAAAGATTAATGAACCCATGTCTCCTTATTGGTATGAAGAGGGTGGGAGATAACTCTTTGCTCCCATATAATAGACAGCATGATAGTAATGATACAGTGGACATAGGTAAACAAAGTATTTTTATAAAAATAATTAACTCCGTCGTGGGTGGTTTTATGAATCTCTGGGTGGGCAAAGAATGACAAACCCAATTATCAATGCTTAAGGGACAACTCATCCGCTGGAAGTCTCTTATCCCCCCACTGAGATGCATACATGAAATCAATCAGTTCAGGGGTCTCAGGACAAAGATACTTTGACGGATAAAAAGGATTGCTTTTCTGTGAGCTCTGGGGTAAGGAGATGCTGAATGAAAGTCAGACTGAGATGGGGCAGAGGCTGGAGAGGTGCAGGCTGGGACAAGAATTACTTGCAAGGTTTAGGTGAGATAACAAAAGCCAATTTGCATGCTGTTTAACCCTTTTCTTCTGTATGTTCCTATGCATGCATTATTTTCATTGCATTTACCAGCTGGTCACAGCTGCCAAGTCTATAGGACTCATGGGTGGTGAATAGGGTGCTATGACCTGAGGACCCCATCTAAAAGTGGGCTTATTTTTGGGGTTCTGCTCTGAGAGCAATAGAGAATAAGCCTGTCCCTTAGCAGTGGTGCTCAGGGAGAGATTGAGTGAAAGGTCTAGGATACAGCCAGTCTTTGCCCGATAACAGGTATACGAATTTCAGTGATGCACAATGTTTCTGTGCTACATTCTTCATCTTCATGGTCAGTGGCATGAATGATATGCCACCTGAAACTGAATCTGGTGGCTAAAACTCATTTGTGAATTTCAGGCTTGAACTATTGTGCCTTCACTGCTCCTGCCTTCGCTATGGGGGAAATGCAGCTTTTTATCTCCCTCTTCCAGCATTTAGCACACTTCTGGTTTTTCAGTTCCCCTTTGCATTCCTAAATCATACAAAAGTGACAAGGAGTCCTGACATGCATCTGACAAAGTGGGTCTTTGCCCACGGAAGCTTATGCTCCAATACATCTGTTAGTCTATAAGGTGCTACAGGACTCCTTGTCACTTTTGCACATCCAGACTAACACGGCTACCCCTCTGATACTAAATCATACAGTGTTGCTGTCACAAACTTCTCCCTAAATACATACAATCTTGCCAATAACTAAACTCCCAACTCGTTCTCCCACTAGAATGAAGGCTTAAATATGTGACATTTTCTAAAGCTTGTGGTAAAGTTCAAAAGTGGGTGTCATGCTTACCAAATCCATCCACTCGGAAATAATGCTCTCCTTGAATGACTTTGTAGATGACTGTGGCATGACCTGCAACTGTAGGATCATCAGCATCCACTGCGGTCACTTTCGTGACTGAAGTTCCTAGAGAAGGAATTATCAAATGATACATTTATTAAAATCCCTTTTTTAATCAAAAACACGAGGAGAAATGAGTAATCAAAGAACTTACCTACTGGTGACATTTCTGGGACAGAACCATTGAATGATTTTTGTACAAACACAGGAACGTTGTCGTTAACATCAAAAACTTTGATGATAAAAGTGGATGGCTTTTCCAGTGATTTGTTGGTTGTTCTGTCAATACAAAACGCTGTCAGCTTATATTCTGATTTCTTTTCTCGGTCCAGCTTCTCATACGCATACACGTCTCCAGTGTTTTCATGGACTTTAAAGATGGTGTTGGCATATTCCCCCTCAAGAACATACTTAGCATTCTTATTCCCTGCACTTGACGTGACCTAGAAAGTATAATTCAAGGAGTTAAAAGCGAGCTTTCGAATCTGAAAGCAGAACACTTTCTGCATGGAGATATACATACTGTTCACACAGATTAAATTATGCAATTCAGCAACTAATTAAAGCCATTACCTTGGCTCACCTGGAAATAACTTGCACCAAATCTAACATCAATCAAGTAATTTCTGCCTCAATCTCCCTTTAAAGTATGGACAGTTACCCAATCTGCATTCAAAAAGGTAAGGTTTTTATACATGAACAAATTGTTCATGTGGGTTTTTGAGGATATTTGACTTCTATATCACTTTTCCACTGTAACCACTTCCTAGCTACTCTGTTCATAAGTTAGAGCCAACTATTAGCAATATATATTTTCCTACCGAAGATGGTCTGAGTTGTCAGACCTAAATGCCAGTTTTGTTTCTCCAATAACGTTGTTTTATCTCAAGATTTTGAAAAGTGACTAATGACTCTGACATCCAGGAAGTGCCCAGTGCCTTCTGAAAACCAGGTCTTCTTTCATAAGGTTTCCTAAACTGTCATCCAAAATCACTTGTTAATTTTGAAGATATGGGCCTTAATGGTTAAAGTTTCTTGGTTTTAATGCCATTTTTGTAATCCTTATCCAAAAGTTGAACACTGGGGCAAGGTGTGAGGGACAGCTCCCGCTCCCCTTCCAGGGTGTGGTCTCGGATGGAAGGGGCAGGGCCTTGGGCAATCAGCCCTCAGTGTCATCTAGACTATAACATGTGCCTGCCCCCTCAGCCTTCAAAGCCACGTGGAGGGGCACTCCTGTGCTCTGGTGGCAAATGGGTCCCGGGCTCTGGCTGCTGCTGCTGCTGTAGTAGCAGTGGCAGTCAGGAGCTCCCAGGCCCCTTTGAATCTCCGGGCTGCAGGGCAACTACCCCATTACTTCCCCCCATGTCAGCGGGCCTGGTTGAACAGTGCATGCATGTGATATTTCAACAGAATTAACAAATTAACTTGATGAAACAGTTGAGGATTTTTATAATGAATTCTGCAAAGGAAAACTTATGTAAGCACTCCCTTTGGGATTGCTATGATCATCAGGCAGGTGTTCCACTTATCACAGATCATGAATGATGGGATGAAATCCTGATCTCACTGAAATCAATGGCAAAATTCCCATTGACTTCTGTGGGATCAGGCATTCGCCCATGAAATACAGGAGATTTAAACCACTTTAAAATAACATTTTTATTGTATCTTTGTGCTCCTTTTCAATTTATTACAGTTGCATACTCATGAGCAGTTCCTGTAATTAACCAAGAATTTCCAGTCTCATATTTCTGATGTTACAAGAGGTTTAAGTTGCTTTTGTGTTTAGAGTTTCTACTTTATCATACTGATGTTAAACAGGTTTTTTTGTTTATGCCTACTCTTTTTTTTTATAAAATATCATCGAATTTTCTTCAATGATTCCACATTTTACATGACATTTTGTGGTGTGCTCATCCTGGTGTTGCTGAGGGGTGACACAGAACTTCTAAGAAACAACTTAGGGTGTCTTGAATTGCGTTGGTTGATAGTAACCCCCAAAGGTCATTCTAGCAGCCAAAGCTTCTCCAATTGTAGGGGTGTTCAAGCACGTTCTCTGGGTTAGGAACCACACCAGTGTGGCCCAGAACCTTTAAAGTGGCTCTGCACCATGCATACATTTCCTTACCCAAGCAAGGTGCTTATGATAGCTTTAAAACTATTTCAATTAAAAAAACCTTAAATATGTAGATTCTATGCAGGCATTTGTATATTTCAACACTTTCCTTATAAGTTAATTTTGTGATTGAGCTTGGGAAGAAAGTTCTCTCCATTGAAGGGCTTCCTCACTTAGTAAAGAGGTCTTAGACCTAGATGCCATGATTAATTTGATATTAAAACCTATCTAAAGAGGGGGAGAGATTGTAAATTTTGGGGGTGGGTTTAACACTTCAACTTTTCCTTTATTTTTTAGGATAAATCATGACCCAATTAGTGGAAAGAGCTTGTTAGATTGGCTGGTCCATCCCCAAGGGACTAGTGCTGGATTGTTCCCTGGTTTGTAGCTTGTTTTAAATGTCTGAAAAATTAGGCTTCCTCCATATTTTTGTGGGTGTTTTCTAGCTCCTAAGCAGATTCCTGAATGTTTCTTCACAGGAGAAGTGCTTCTCCATTGAGGACTGAGGGATTTGGGTTTTTTTTTTTGCTTTGGATCAGCCCTTTCCCTTTATTATTCTCAAAGGAAGTGCTCTCTCTTGATATTTTTGCAGGTGACTGAAAAGACAGTCACACAGGGTTTTGACTAGTATCCTATTACCATATACATTCCTACAATAACCGAGCTGCAAAGAACAGAAGATCATTTGTTTTACTATGTGATTTATTTTATTATTATACTTGGTGAGGTGACTAATTTTCCTATTCCCACTCCACTCTTGTCCTATTAACACTTGGAAAAACCTCTTATCCCATATTCAAAGGTAGAAACATATGCCGTGCTTTCTCTCTCAATCTCTATTTTACTGGTTCAATCAATGTAAAGGACAGGGACTTCCAAAATTACCTTTGCTAAAATTGTGGGCATGAACCTGTAGGGAAGCATCCTGGGTCTTGAGTAATAAATTCAAATTATATGAGCATATTCCTGCTGCTGTAACTCAATTCTACATGTTGCTGCTGTGGCCTTTATTTAAAAGCTTATCCAGTGTTCAATCCCGGCAATGCAATGCATTGAAAGCAGACTTTGCAAAAGTAATCAAAAACATTCCACTGCTGGAAGACCACAGAGCACCATACAAAGTGAATTATTCTCCTTTATAGGACAGCACCAGGAATAGAGGTGTTCTCAATCTCCTATTGAATTGGCCCAAAATGAAACAGAAATGCCCCGTATTAGCTGAGAATACCCTATGGCCTCTTTCTGTCTCTTGCTTTCTGCCAGTAAACAGTGCTGATCGAGAAAAGTCTGTTTCACTTTACCAAGGCAGACTGACATATGCTGACTGTAATACATAGGGAAAAAATGTACAGCTGCATTTATCAAGAAAAATGTTAAACTTGTTCAGATTGAAGGACTACATTCGCAGGACTTTGCCAGGGAGATGAGCAGTTAATCATAGGTTTTTATGAGCAATGCCCCATAGAAAAAGAGCTTGCAAGTAGGTCAATGCTCATTTTTTAGCAATTAATTTTTTTTACTAAATTTTGGGGAAAAAAGTGAAGATTACAACTTTTCCAAATTCATCCCTGCTTGCTTCAGTCTAAGCTGAGAATGGAGGGCTTTATTTAAAAGAAGCCAATTCAAACAGGTCAGTACTATAACTGCATCAAAGGTTGTATTGTCAGCCCTCTGAGCGCTGGTATAACTCCTCTGCCTTTTAAAGTCAATGGTAAACCTTTACCTAAATATAACAAGCATGTCAGGTTTAGCTGCCAAATTTTCATGGTTCTAGTTTGATAGCTTGATGAATAAAAGGATAAAACAAAATACAAAAACTGACAACCTGTTTGAGATTAGCCATGAACACAGAATGACTGGAGAATGGCTGACAGGTTAGAATTGTATCCCTTTAGTATATTTAATTCATCTAGTGTTCATGAAACATTTATATGTCATGGTGACTGATTTTTCTTATTACAGAGACTTGCAGTCATCACAGTTGTTTAATTAGAATATGCAAATTTGGCACACACACAGAAATAAGTTGATTGAGTGCTGATAATGACACTAATCTAAATACAGTATAATTGAGGCAGCCTATGTGGTCAGGACTTAAATTCTTCTGAGACTATTAGAAGTTGAAGCTCTATTAATATGTTTTAGAAAGGAAGCTTTCTCCTGGATTTACAGTTATGTTGTAAATCTGACCTATGAATTTGAAGTTAGGACCTATAAATAGAAATTATAAAGTAATAAACAGAACACTTTTCAGATTTGCTAGAATTGTATTTTGGGACGAATACAATGCCCACTGAAATCAATGGAAAGACTCCTATTGATTTCACTGAGCTTTGAATCAGGTGCTTGGTGAGGGTAAAGTTTATTAATAAAAACTCATTAGTTTCTAAATTCAGATTTATTTACACCATTCCTTAGTGATGTTGATTCATTAGCTGTTTATAATTCATGTGTGCATAAATAACAAATCATCATTAAATGAGCGCACGACACAAAAGTTCTGTTTTTGCATCAAACATGCTCTGCACATCTTGACTTTTGGCAGAATTAAAAAAGATGTGCACAAATAAAGCATCTCATTCAAATTACTCTTCATTTTTAAAATCTGCACAGATTTGTATCTACAGTTATAATGAAATGCAGATACACAAACCTACAATTACACATATTAAGTATATCAGAACTTTATTGTCATTTTAAAAATGAAGCACAGGTTCAGTAATTTCAATGCGTTTTTTTTAAGGGGGCAACTGTAGTATAATTAGAATATGCTCTTCTGCTGCACAGTGAACAGATTAAATCTGTTTTCAGAAAACATGGTTTCTTAAAATATATTGTGTTGCTTGTTGGTGGATCAACTGTTGCATCAAAATGCTCTGTAGGATAACATTTTTTGTAACTGCTACATAAATTTATCAAAATTATAGATGATAATTGTAGCAGAATTAACTCTGGTGCATCAGAGTTGAGAGTAAATAAGATTAGCGTGGTTTGATACTTAAATAGATTGAGTGAATTTGTGTGTGTGAGGGTGTGTGAGAGAGAGGACTTATTTATAGGGTTGTAAAACGATCCATACTTACCATAGGTATTTATAGCTAACTCTAAAATACCCTAAGCAAACAAACACAATTGTAAGGTTAGTTCCTAATATTCCCTAAATAATCTAATGCACACCTTCTGGGGGTTGAGAAGAAACATCTGTATCTAGAGAAAGAGACTAACATGCTAAACTACCTAATACATTTCTTTATTGTCTATAGAATTAACAGTTTCTCTGGTAATCAAGTTTTATCTCTGCAATTGAACCAACCACAACCACTTCCTTGCGCTAACATTCCCTCTGCAAGAGAATACTAGCTATAATTTATGAATATTGTAACACAGGCATAAGTTAATTACTCAATACATTTATTTCAAACTAAGGAACATGAGTCAGATCCTTAGCTGGATCAAACTATTGTAACTGCACTGAAGTTAATAGAGCTGGGCCAGTTTACACAGTAGACAATCAGTGCAACTCAACTCCCACTACACTTGTGTGCCACCAAAATTCTCCCCAGTTGTACAGATGCCCTACCAATCTTATTTATATTTTACAAATGAAGTAGATTTTTTTGGACTACTGTAAGTTTTCAAATTGTTACCAATATCCCAATCCTGTACTTTGGCATCAAAACCACATTACAAATCGTCTTTCTTCTATCGCGTCTACAATGTCAAAAAGTAGCACTGTTCTTCATGCTCTTGCATGGTATTAATTGACCCTAGTGAATAGCTGCTGACTGATTGCTAATAAAATTATTTACCTTGCCAACATAATGTGGTAATGGTACGTTATTCTCTTCCAAGATATACATTTGATTCCAAATCCAGTCTCTCTTAAGTCGTTTATGAATGTTATTGTTTGGTGAAAGATTTAGCTTTCTCTTGAAATCTTCTTTATAAGCAGAGGCTGGAGCCAAGATCAGGAAGAAAAGGATAATAAACTTTTTCATCTTCCTTTGCAACCTAGAAAACATTGTAAAATATGAATACTGGGGAATACAGGATAGAGATTTCTTATGCAATGGTAAATTGATGCTAGAGATGGACAAACTCATGAAGGCTCAGCTCAGCATCTAAGCCAATAAATCTATAGACAACAATATCTGTCATGATTAACGTCTCAGAAGTTATTGGTTTTACCCTAACAAAGTTGAGAGGAGTATCAGGTTAATTAATTACAGTAAAGTGAAAGCTGATCAAAAACAGAATTTCCATCCCTTGAAAATTCTAATATTTTGCTATTCATTTTTTATCCATATTAGAGAAAAATATGAAATAGCAAAACTTTTCATGGGAGAAAAAGCGATTCCCCTTTGAGAAAGCTGCTCTGGTTTGTTGATCTAAAGGCTCCACAGCCACTGAGCTTTGAGGCTCCCATTGGCTCCAGTTCGCTGTTTCCAGTCAAGGGGAGCTATGGGAAGCCTTGAGATAAACAAACCTCTACAGCCCACTTGAAAAACACTGCATTAGAATATTGGATTCTGTTCATAATGACATTTCAACATTAGTGATATATACCTTGATAGTATTCATCACCATACACTTTTTGACAGGTCTTAATGCCCTTTTTAGGGCTTCTTTTATATCCCACCCTCATCTCCATTTCTGTTTGTGTCAAGGTTTCGTGCCATTAGTAATTTCGAAAGAAAATGAAACACTGTTTTGAATTTAGCTAGGGGAGTGTGGTATGTTGGTGCTTTGACATGGGTATAGAGAAAAAGTATGAAAGAACAGAAGTTGGTTATGAAAGATTTTGGTTAGGTTTAGCCATTGGCAGTTTGGAAAGAAAAACGTTTATTTTTATGCTTTGGAAGGGGGAATGTTTTGAGACAAGTTTAGAGAAAAAGTATGAAAGAAAGTCCTTAAAGAAAATAATTTTTTTAAAGATTTTTTTTGTTAGATTTAGAGAAAAGAATTAAATAATAGAGGAATATTCTGGCTGTGTCTACACCGGCAAGATTTTGCGCAAAAGCAGCCGCTTTTGTGCAAAATCTTGCTGCCTGTCTACACTGGCCACGAGTATTTGCGCAAGAATACTGATGTTCTGTTGTATGAAATCAGTGCTTCTTGCGCAAATACTCGGACACTCCCGCTCAGGGATAAGTCCTCTTGTGCAAGTGTTCTTGCACAAGAGGCCAGTGTAGACAGGTAACAGAAATTTCTTGTGCAAGAAAACCTGATGGCTAAAATAGCCATCGGAACTTTCTTGCGCAAGAGAGCATCTACACTGGCACGGATGCTTTTGCGCAAAGGCACATGCCCATATAGATGCTCTCTTGCGCAAATACTTTTAACGGAAAAACTTTTCCGTTAAAAGTATTTGCGCAAAATCATGCCAGTGTAGATGTAGCCTCTGAGTTTAGTGACAGTGGCATTTGTTGTGAAGATCAGTAACCCTGTGGTAATGTGGAATGTAAAAAGAATTAAAAAAAAAATTAAAAGATAGAAAAGCTTTAAAGAATAGAAGAAAGTTCCGTGTTTCGTGGAAGTGGAGTTTGTTTTATAGGTATGGAAGCCTATGATAATGTGGGAATTAAAAGGAAAGCATTTAGAAAAGCATTAAAGATTAGAAATATTTTGCTTCTATTTATAGCGGAGTTTGTTGTAAAGATGAGGAAAAACAAGGTAAAAATCACTTTAGGAGCATTTAAAAAGATTTGAAATATTAAATATAAAGGTAGGTTAAGAAAAGTGCACTTGAAAGAGTTATTTTGAAATATTAAAAGAGAGAAAATGAAAAACACATTTAAAGAAGGGAAAAGATAACTCTTTGCAAATGGCAAAGATAGGCAGCATGTGCCTGTCTCCTGCTCCCTCCCATGCCCTTCCTTCCTCACTGATCCTGCATAACAGTTGTGTTTCAATTATAAAAAATGAACATGAAGAAACACTCCAAAGTTAAAACCATAAACCCTTAGTTTAGAATCCCCTTATTCTGTAATCCAGTGGTTTAGAGAAAAAAATATTTCCCTCTTCCCTTTCTAACAAATGTATGTGAAAGTTATATTAAACTTTTATTTTCTTTGGACTTTTAGGTTGTAGTATGACTTTTTTTGTTGCATTATTAGAGCATTTTTTGTTTCTAAATGCTTGCATCCTGTGTGCTGAGACACAGGTACAAACTCCTGTCCATAGATTTTATTAAAATAATGCATCACAGGCGGCAGCTGTGGCTTTTTTTACATTTTAAAAACAGACAAGACTAATTAGGCTAGTCAGTGATCAATGCACTGTAGTCTGCCTTAGCAATGCTGCAGGGGTCATCTCTTCAGTTCACTTATTTTTGTTTATACAGGCTTCTTTTTTAACTTTTAAAATGTTGTTAAAGATTTAACAAAGGCTGAGATGGCATTGAAAGACACTTTGTGAAAGTTTTACTATTTGTAAAAGACAACCCCCCCACTTTGATCTGAGGAAGTGGGTCTGGCCCACGAAAGCTCATCATCTAATAAACCATCTTGTTAGTCTTTAAAGTGCTACATTGTCCTGCATTTTGCTTCAGCTACCCCAGACTAACACGGCTACATCTCTATCACTATTCCCCCCCGCTTTGTGACTGCATGAAGTTCAGAGAGAGCCTTTCTGAAGAACTACAACCTCTTCCTTGTCCTGATTTTCTCCTATATGATTAACACTTGCTAAACATGCAGGCTACATCTAGCCTGGCATGATTTTCCGCAAATGCTTTTAACGGAAAAGTTTTTTGTTAAAAGCATTTGCGGGAAAGAGCGTCTAGATTGGCACGGACGCTTTTCCCCAAAAGCACTTTTTGCGGAAAAGCGTCCGTGCCAATCTAGATGCGCTTTTGTGCAAAAAAGCCCTGATCGCCATTTTCGTGATCGGAGCTTTTTTGCGCAAAACAAATCTGAGCTGTCTACACTGACCCTTTTGCGCAAAAGCTTTGCGCAAAAGGAGTTTTGCCCGAACAGGAGCAGCATAGCATTTCTGCAAGAAGCACTGATTTCAGACAGTAGGAAGTCAGTGTTCTTGCGGAAATTCAAGCGGCCAGTGTAGACAGCTGGCAAATTTTTCCGTAAAAGCAGCTGCTTTTGCGGAAAAACTTGCCAGTCTAGACACAGCCACAGTGTTTCATTATATATATTAAATAAAGGCCTTTAAAAAACATTTATCAGGAAAACACTGCATTGCCTGAGATAAAACATAACAATACCTTTTTTAGAATAGTCTGTTTGCAGTAAGGACTATTTGAAGCATTATATTTGTTGGGTTATTGTATCATGCAAGCAAGGTACTAACAAGCTTCAAAGGGACTAATTTTACCAAAAGTGAAACCTCTTTACAAAACTTCTATATCACTTTGTAGCTCTCACTCAGGCCCCCATCTTTTCTCCCCTCCTTCCTGTTTCCTGTTCCTATGCTTCCAGACTCCCAACATCCATTGCTCTCAAGTCTAATAATTACAAGCAGTATTACATCTAAAGCACCACAGTGTAGCATGAAAAAATAGTACTGACTGAGCTATAACAAAACAAGACTCCCTCTTAGGGATAATTTGTGGCAGTTTAGTGAACTAGAAAGGCTTAAGATAATAGTTTATCCTTGTAAAATAGTGTTTTAAAAATATCAGAACAAGATTTGGGTACACTCAGGAAAAAATGGTACACTTGAATGTCCCTAATCTAGTGTCTGTGATCCAGGAACACTCATGCTTTGGATCCTGGCAAGGGAAGGAGAAAGTGGCTCTGTGCACAGCTGATCCTCCATCCCTCCAACTAGGGAAATGGCAGCATAGGGAAGTACTTGTCTGAAGGCTTTTCCCTGCTGTTTCCATAGCAACAGGTGGTGATGCCTGGGAACAGCAGTGTGTGCAGAGCCATATGTGCCTCTGGAAGCAGGTGCCAAGTAAATGCCCCACCCCTGTTCACTTCACACCCAGACCACACTCCTTGACCTCCAGCTTCATGCACCTTCCCTCTCCCTCTGCCCCCTCATGCCCAGCGCACTCCTGCACCATCCTTCCCTCCCAGAACCTGAACCCCCACACCCAGCACGTTACTGCACTTTTCTCCCTCATAGACCCCATGGCTGTGTCTAGACTGCATCCCTTTTACGGAAAAGGGATGAAATTAGACACATTACAATTGCAAATGAAGCGGGGATTTAAATCCCCCCCACTTCATTTGCATAAATATGGCTGCCGCTTTTTTCTGGCTCGGAGATTTGCCAAAAAAAAGCACCAGTCTAGACTGGGATCTTTCGGAAAATAAAGCTTTTCTGAAAGATCCCTTATTCCTCTTAAAAAAAGAAAAGATCCCCGTCTAGACTGGCGATTTTTTCCGGCAAGCTCCGAGCCGGAAAAAAGCGGTAGCCATATTTATGCAAATGAAGCGGGGGGATTTAAATCCCTGCTTCATTTGCAATTGCGATGTGTCTAATTTGCATCCCTTTTACGGAAAAGGGATGCAGTCTAGACATAGCCCATATGTATTGCTGTCTGTTACATGTTAAATAAAAATTCAGGACTTGGAAAAATGTTTTTATTTTCACCTTCATAACAAAAAGTATACATGAATACCCATAGTCTAGAAAATTCCATAATCTGGCATAGCCAATTCCCCAAGGAGTTCAGGATTAAAGAGGTTTAAGTGCTATTGATGGGAGTTTACATAAGTATTTTAACAATCCCCAGATTAACTTTTTTATTAGATTGCTCCTCAAACATATACATCAGAATATCTTTTGCACAAGGCTTGACAAGTTTGTCTGCAATTGTATGGGCTTCTCCAGCAAGTGCAATATGGTAGCTCACCTAGTACGATGCTTTGATTTAGCGATTCCATCACTGAGAGTTTACTGTTTGAAAGTGTGTCAAGATTTCGCTTGAAAAAACGTATGCCTTTGTCTTTGTGTTCAGAATGATTTGTTTCTAAAAGCCTTCAAAGTTTAGCAGGTATGCGAAATATTAGGAAGTACTTTGTGGCACACCGCACACTCCACATCAGGCTCATCTTTACTTTCAGTGCTAGTAAGTCTGAATGATAACTATCTCTTGTCATACTTGTGTTGCTTGTCGCCTGCTGCTAATCCAGTGCATGAGAGAGGTTTCCTCTTCAACAGCTCACTTCTTGATTTTTCAGTCACAAAAGGCTGTGATTGTCCTTTTCCCGTCCTGACTTTTTGCTTGTTTGTTCCGGCCAAAGTCTGATTGTTAGGCCCAGTCTACATTAGACTCGGAAGCCCAGATGAAGGCACATAACTCCAGTTACGTAGAATACATAGCTAGAGTCAGCTTGCCTGAAGACAAGCTTGGTGGCATCCCACAGTGGGAGGCTGTCAGGAAAAACAAAACGGTGCAGCCACAGCAGATGGTATGATTTCAGAGGGATTCTGGGGCTGCTTTGCAATGGCACATAACCAGACAGCCTTAATCCCTCATGCATAAGTGCCAGGCTGGCTGCCCCGGCCCCCCCCTTCTGCTTGAGGTCCCGTCCCATTTTGTTTAGGGACCCACGGTGGTTGTCAATGCCTCTGGGGTCTTTGTTAGAGGACAAGGTCACTTATATATGTTCAGTAAGCCATGGTTTTTGTCCTTTACTGGATCTGCATACTACAGTAATATTGAAACTTATATGTAAGAACGCTGAATGAAGGCATATTTCTACAGATAGGCTTATCTTTTAAAGTGCTTATTTCTTTACAAAGCTTAATACAACTTTCACTTGTATTTGTTAAAAAAGTGGGGGGAAGAAACAAACCTCTCTGATCCACTGGTTTACAGAATAGAAACTAGCTGTTACTAAGGTCTGTGGTTTTAACTCTGTGGGTTTTTTTTAATTAAAACAAGCTGTAAAAGTGTTAAATGGAAGAATGAGTCTTCATATAGGGTTGTCTTCTAAAGTGCTTATAAAATACAGCTTACATTTCCAGTATTGAAAAGCTTGATATAACTTTCACTTGTATGTGTTAAAAAGTTGGAGAAAAAGCAGTCGCCATATTTCTAATCCACTAGGTCACAGATGCTGGTTTTGCTCACAGTGACATTGCTGTAAAAGCATGCCACTTCAAACTGTCTTCCTCAAAAACCAGGGAGATTTTTTTTAAACACTACAAAGTACCTTTATAAAAAGTTTTCATAAATGAAAACATCCCATTTTTTTTCTTGTCCACCTGGTATTACTCTGCATGTGCCTGAGCTACTTCAGTTCATCATGGGAGCAACTGCTTAGATACAAGGGAAAACCCAGTGTATCACAAGAGATATAGCCTGGCAAGGATGTATAGCCCATAGGGGTGAATGGGGGCAGAAGGCATATGACAGCTCAGGCAGATTCATATCATCTCAGCCTGAAACAATGTTCTGGCTCAATGAAATAAAATGTTTTGATTTTTTTTCCTGACAGTAAATTCTACTGAAATCAGTGTTTTTACATGGAAAATATTGATTTAGACAAAACTCCATTTTTTTAATAAAAAAGTTTTTACTTGAAATGTTACAGCCTGCTTTGAGTACAACACAGGAACAAATGAGCCAACTCTAAGAAATCTTTAGCTATTGCGTCAATTCCCAGTTTTTGGAAAATTTAAAACCCAACAAGCAGTCCCCTCTGCTGCCTTATTCTTAAATTGTACAAGGTATAGTGTTGATGTTTCAGAGGCTATTCTCTGGAACAATTTTTAAATCAGATTATTACTGGCTAACTTTAGATCTGACTTTCATACCAGATTGATAAATGTATATGTTGTAGCAAAGTTGCCAGATTTTCCTTCTGAATCTCCTCTTCTACAGTAAGGAATGTCAGGGAATGTTAATATTCAAATATTTGGAGAATTTGAAATTACATGTAAATTGCTTCCTGTTACTTATCAAGTGTCAGTAGGTACACCAGAAGAGAAGCAATTATTAGTGATAGAAAAGTAAACATCACATGATTAGCTGACATTAAGCCAATATTTTAGGAGATAAGGTAGTTAGACATATTCCAAAGTTGCTCTTCAGTATTAAGGAGTTACTGTTGTTTTGTGCTGTAGAATGGTTGGAGAGTGTGGTTTTAGGCTCTTCATATCATAGTGATATGTTTTTGTTTTCCAGCCCCTTCATTCTCCATGTTTGTACATGAGCTACATACACAGCATTCCTCATGAATGCGTAAAAAAAAATTGGCAAAATGCCTGTGGCTTCTTTAACATCAAATACTCGTAGTTAAACTATGCTTGAGATGCATGTCTAGGAAGTAATTGATTTTGTTTGCAATTGAGAAACCTTACGCCACAAAATGTAACACATCCTTGGAGGATTTTGATTCTTAAATCATGGTGACCACTTAACTATATTTGTCATCCCTTAATCTGAACCATATATGATCAATCTGAAAACAGCTGGTTAACATCAGTTAGGACTGACTGTAGCCCTGGGAAAGAGTCATGAAACAGATCCTTCCCTCCCAGTCCTCATGAAAGTGAAGAAGAGTCTGAAATCTGTCCTCCCTAGAAGGTAAGGGAATGGTGCTTTTCCTCATTCTGTTCCAGCCCTAGTACAGTAATTATTGTGTTGTGTATTGCTGTATTGTAATGGCTAGTTGAGAAGACTGAAGTACTGCACTGCAGCTTAAATTGCTATTAACCTCACTAGAACTGACATATTTACAAAGATGCTCTCAGAAAGAATTATCAACTTAAGTGGCCAGCATGTTTATTAGAGCAGGCAGAGGCAGAGCCGACTTATCCATTAGGCACAGTAGGCACAGTGCCTAAGGCCCACGATACTTTTAGTGGCCCACTAAAATGTTTTAATTTCTTTTAACATCAGAAGAAAAAAAATGAAACTTTTAGGGCCCACGAAAATCTATTAAATTTTGCCTAAAACAAAAAAAATAAAATGTTGAAGTATTTAAAATTATATCAAAAATAATTTTTAATAATTTTTTTTTTATGGAGGAAGGAGCCCACAAAGGCAAAAGTGCCTAGGCCCACAAGTCATAATGTGGCCCTGGGTGGAGGGGAGAGAAATGACTCACATTTTTCCTATCTTACCTAAATAGGAAGAATTCACTCTTGTTAATTTATTTTGCTTTTTACAGGAGAATATCCATTGGCAAGAGATAAACCTTTGAACCAAAACTACCTAGACAATGCCAGCCTCCAGGAAAATTCAGATATGGATCCTAACATTGAGGCTCTGGTCTCTATGTACCAGAGAATATCTTGCTTAGCATACCTTTTCTTTCAATTCATCTTAAAAATATTCTGTCCAGAGTGGTGGGCTCTTTTCTGAACATCTAAGTCTTTAAAGATCAATTGTTACAGAGACAATAGTTTATCTGATAACCTGTAGCTCTGCTATCTTAATGCTGTGGGTGGTCTGTGCACAGGGAAATGGAATACCTGCATCCAGAAGGAGTCTGAGTGGATGAGTTTATTCATTGTAAGAACTTTAGACCTGCTATGCTGTCCGTATCCTTCTAAAAATTCACACAGCTCCCTGACAGGGAATACAGGGCCCACATAGCCTTCACTAATTTGGCCTTAAACAATATGTCACTCCTTAACATAGAACACATACAAGAAGAATAAGCCAGAAGTACCTCTGTGGCAGACGAAGAAGGCAATGTTGCTATAGTTTAGGCCAGGTCTACGCTAAAAGCACTTTGGGATGTGGGAACAGCTTTTGTCTGCAAGGATCTTGACCCCCCCGCGGACAGAGATTGCTGCTTGAAAGCTGGTTCCCTGTGCATATCGGCTCCTGCCTTCCCCCTTCACCCTCTGTGCTGCTGCCTCTCTATCATAGGCAGCATCACGGGGGGTGGGGGGGGGGAGGGACGGAAGAGCAGATGGATCTGGTGCTTGTGGGCTTTTAAGTCAGCTCCTTATAGACACCTGCTCTGACTCCACCCTCACTTGCTCCCTGTGATACAGTTTTTTAATGAAAACCTGAAAGATGTTGATAAATGGACATATTTTTCTAAAAATTTATGTTTAAATTCCAAATTGGATTTTAGAAATTAAAACAAAATATATACCTAAGATTATTTCAACCAATTCAAGCTCTTGTATGATGAACTGCAGAAAAATCAGCACTCAAAATAGTACTGCAATTTACTGAAGGTAATACAAATTCCAGTATTTTAATAAGAATGGTTAAACTGTATTGGAATTACCAGATATAATGTAGGCACTTCACCGATATATTGCCCAAATCACTATTTTGTTATTCCAATGGAAGGATTCACATTGGAGTTGGCATTCATTCAGACCAGTAAATATATAGAAGTCAATGCATCTAAACTAAAATGTTCCTCAAAGACACTGGATCAGGTTTTGATCTATTTCACCAGGGCAAATCCAGAGTAACTACTGAGTTAAATTAAATAACACTGGATTTACAGTCATGGAACGAGTGCAGGTTCTAATCTAATAGCTATCTCTACAGTAATAGTATGTATTTCCATAGACAATCTGCACTAGCAAGTTCTCACTTTGTCGTCTAATATTATATTTATTATGATCAAAGGCTGAGGAATAGAATAATTGGCAATAAATATTGCAGCAAGGCAACCACTAAATGATATAAAGTGAATAAATTACCTTTTTCTTTCTAAGGTGAGTGCATACCCTATTTATGTACTAGACAAGACCTTCCTTGCAACACTTAAATAAAGGGATACAACCTTAGTAAATGGAAACAATCATAGTAGTACTTTGAAACCACCTTTCATCCAGGAACCCCAAAGCACTTTGCAGAAATTGACTCTTAAAGCCTCCTCAACTCCTGAGCAGTAAAGTAGACACACTAGATTGGTGAATTAAACATTTACAGATACAATGACTTGGCAAAGTTCCCACAGTGGATCAGTATCAGAACTAGCAATAGAACCACAGCACTCCAGTCTCCAAGTGCATTGATCTAATCATTAGACAATGTTTCCTAGTGAAAGTCTAAAAAACCTAATTAAAAGGAGAGCTATCATGGTACTGTAATAAAATATAACATTGTTACCTTTACTGTAGCTTCTGACCCAGAACTGTATCTAAAACTGTATACATGAGCTACTTCATTTCCGTGGGCTTAAAATGTAGTAATAGCTGAGGAAGTAAATTTAGTTCCGCACAAAATGCTAATTCAGTAGTTTTTTTAACTCCTAATAACACTTTTTTGGTAGGCAACACACTACTTTATGTGACATGAGAGTCTTGGAACAGTTGTAACTTTACAAAACCTTCATTTTTTGAGATTCCAAATGGTATAAATATTTTTAATAAAAAAATTAAAACACTCAACAAATGTTCTAAGTGATATACAGAAGTTAGAACACTTGTAGTAAGTGACTTGTTTTAGTCTTTCTTTATGAGAATGGTCTGTGACTTTGGATTTATCAGATTAGCAAGCTGATCTAAATGGTGACATGGTGTTTCCCTTCCTTGTGGCATTTTATTTCAGAAGGTCATTTTCACCTGAATTACAAGTCATGGAAGTGATCTCTGTGGGTAACCAAACATTCAGGAGTGTTTGTGACTATCTGAGAACTATTATAGGATCACAGATTCTGAGATGTCCTAAACAAAGAGGTTAATATCTGGATTTTTATTAGAAAGTTCTACATGGGAATACATAGGTACTTTAATATCCTAATCACAATTCCCCAAAAAATCTGGACATACATTGTTGCTGCCTTTGTATTGTCCCTTGCACCATATTCACTCAATTCTGGGTCCCAGCAAACAAAGAGCATGCCTAATTATGGTAATATCCTAATCACAATTCCCCAAAAAATCTGGACATACATTGTTGCTGCCTTTGTATTGTCCCTTGCACCATATTCACTCAATTCTGGGTCCCAGCAAACAAAGACCATGCCTAATTATGGTTAAGAAGGCAATACTGCTGGTTTGTTCTAGGTCTCTGTTTACAGGTGCTTGCATAATTTTTTTAGAGAAATGTATGGGCCAAAGTTTCGCAGGCCTGTTTTATGCTTTACATGATATCCTGGCAATTTCAGATACATTCTTATGTTTCTGAATTAATTGAACATTACATTGTGTGTGTTTGTACATTCAAATATTATTTAGGAATGTCTTTTTTTATTTAGAACTCAAACCATTGCATTGAAAACTTCAGTCTTTCCATAGACAGATGCCTTTTCTACATCTGAAGAAATATGGTTAAGAAAGAGCTGTAAGCATTTGCAATCATGTACTATGTTTGGTAAAGGTTTAGTGTTTATTAGATAGTTAGACTTTATGTTCACAAAGTTGGACAGTAAGAAAGATATTTACTTTCTTCACCCAGGACAGGGAAAACACATATAGACCAGCTGGAAAGTACATCAAACGAGGAATTGGGCCATATGGTCTTTCTATAGCTATTGTCTACATTGTCTATAGCGCTAATGGGGGACTAAAGGAAAGGAAGTGATGGAAAAACCCAACAGTCAAAAACATTTCAATTTTTGCTGGTTTTCCCGCTGGCTCTAATGAAATGCAAAAAAAAAAGCACCAAGAAAATGGACTGTTAATAAATACTAAAGATAGCTTGGTGGTAGCAGCCAGAACTACAGTAAAATCCAAGTACAGTATAGAACAGGAGTCCTCTATGTGCATTCTGGATATTATTTGCTGAATCTTTCATTTGCTGAGTCTTGGACTAAAAAACTTGAGAAAACACTAAAGGAGTAAAATCAAACCAAACAGAATAAATCATCCCCACCAATGTGGAATGAACTTACCAAGGCCCATCAAAAGTGTTCTCAAAGTCTGTATACAAATAACTTATTTCAAGGAATAAGAAAGGTAAACCACCAAAAAAAATAATTGTGTGGTCCTTTTCACAAAGGAAGAAAAAATGTTTTTCAGTAGTCTCATCACTGTAGAGAGAAACTCTCATTTTTTTTCCTATCGACCTAAAATGGGAAGATGAATTATGAGTTCATATTTAGTTTAGGGTCTAATCCTCTTGTTACAAAGAACTTCCATTGAACTGATGAGGAGTTTAAATTACAGCAAGAGTGGGGCCCAAAATATCTTGGCCACATAGGCAAAGAATAGCATAAAACAATGAGTGGAGAAGAATAGGTCCTTTGCATTTTGGTTAGTTTTTGAATGAGATGCCAAAAGTCAAAAGAGAGCAGCTGCTGTGAGTAGTCCAACTCCAGAAATGTAGCCATCTCATCAAGCCCAAACAAAGGCATTTTGTGTCATTCTGTGATTGTCCATCTCAGACGGACTGACTTTTGCTCATATCTGCCTTCTCAGAGATCCAGTCCCTTTTCTTTCCCAGCCAGCACTGAAGAGCACAGGCACACGATAAACTGTGATCTTAAGCAAATGTCCCGTTTTGTTGACCGTGCTTGACTTAGATGAAAAGGTGGGAACGAATGCTCAGCAACAAGCACAACTGAGATTGCGTCCCTTCCTGCCTCCTCCCCCATTCTGGTCATTCATGATCGGCAGCCTACTAAAGTTATCTCAGTTTTTAGAGCAATTTAGTGCATGGTAGCCACGTAAGCACATGTTTAAATTGCAATGTCTTTTGCTTGGACTGCTGGGGAATGGTTGAGGCTATGAGGGAAGGAGAAGAGAGTAATTAAAGTGAACCAGGGATGGGGCATAAATCTTTGAAACCAGTGGGAGTTTTTTCATTGATTTCTAAGGGTTTTGGATCGGGGCCTTAGATATGGTGAGAGGCACTTGAGATCTATTGTGGAAGCCTGTGAGGGGAAGTTTTACAGTATCAAACAGAGATAAACTCCATGAAAGACAAAAGTTATTTTATTTCTTCAAATTCTGCTCTTTCCTAAGCAAACTATTAAAAGGAAACCAAGAGTCATGATAGAGATAACTGGTGCTAAAGAACAGGAGGAATTTTCAACTATATATAAGAGTTATATTCTCAGCTGCTTTATACCCAGTGCAATCACCATGATCTCAAGTCTCATTTGGTCTGCACAAACTCCTCAGGACTAAATATTTACTTGTTGAGGGAGTTCAAACTATAGTTTAGTCTATTGGGACAGCGATACACGAATTACTTTTTCATCTCTCTAGTTTTATAATGAATGGTGCATGCTTGTCCTTTTTATAAACCTCTAATATCTGAAGGGTGTGTCTGGAATGGAGTACTATTTGTAGAACAGTGGTGTTTTTGGCTGTGACGGAGAAGACCTATTATTATGTTTTTCCTGGCATACACTCTTAGGCTTGGCTTCATGCTCACAAAAGGGCTGATGTTTTGATTAATGTATCCACCTCACAATCGCATGAATGCCTATGGCTATGGGGCAAGCTTTTTACAAGCTGTGGACCCTAGGAGGAACTTGAGAGTTCAATCTGACACAGCCATGAAATTCTTTGTGGAAGCAAAAACCAGAACATGTGACAGTTCAGTGAGCTCTTCAGACTAGCAGACTGCATAGATTTCCTCTGCTCTAGACGCAGAGGGCCAGGCTCATCTCTGCCTCCACTCCATTAACTCCAGTGCAGTTGCACCAGCTCGGAGTGTGACCTGTGTTGGAATAAAATGCAGTCACCACCTGCCAGTTAGTTACTTTTAAAGATATTCTTAAAAAGCTTGAAAGAGATGGAAAGACCCATGGTCTCCTTGGGAGCCTGTATCTTTTCAGGGGAGATTTGTATTTAATCATTGGATTTGTTCTGGGCAAACTAGCGATGTTAAACCAGTGGTGGGCAACCTGCGGCCCGTCATGGTTCGACGTGTGGCCCTCGATACATTTTTTTTACTGTTGCTCACACGCAGGGTTCCCAGATTCCTCTGGTTTCAATCCACATAGTTTTTTTCCTACCAGTATTTCTAAAGTGACATGCAAAAGGCATTTGAAGTGAGGTACATGCTGATTGTACATAATATTGGTTGACACAGCTGTGTGCTCCCTCTACAGCTAATCAAAGTGCTGCAACAGCTTTTACAGAAGGCCAGAGCAGCCCCAGCTGAGGAGGGTCCTGGCCATGGAGGGACCTTGTGGCTGCAGCAGTGCTGGGAGGTGGGCTGGGTGGCAGTCCTTGAGTTAAAACTGTTAACCATTTTAACATCCCTAGTGCATACTGGGTCTGCCAGAAGAAGATTCCCCCCACTTTAACAATGTTTCTGTTTGCCTGTATTTATGAACATGGTAAGTTACCAAAATGGAATTAGGATGTAATATAGAGCATATTAAATAGCCTTGCATAGGGACATTTCAAACATAGCTGCATAGATTTATTCAGAAATCTACCTGCACAAGCAACATCCGATTTAACAGTTATTCCACTTACAGGGAATCGGGCTGTTTTTTTCCTAAATAGTACTTACTTTATCTGAAAATGTTGCTATAGAATGAAAGAATTTAAGGCTGAAAAGCATCTCCAGATCATCTAATCTGATCTCTATAAATCATAGTCTACCAGCACCCCCACACTCTGCCAATGACATTGAACATGATGGGTGTGTATATTATTCATTGAACTAGGCTCTTTTCATAGACTTTGCAGAGGCACAAGTCCTAAAGACTAAGTAAACTAATATTTTTGGGAATTATTTTAACAATATAACAGGGATTAATGCTCTCACAGAGAAGTGAAGCATTGTTTACTATGGTAAGAACAACATACATATTGTGCAGGCAATGAAAGAATTTCAAACCACAAAAATGGACAGTTATGTTATTAACCAGTCTTGCCTACTTCTCCCCAGATCAGTTATGCAATGTAGTTGTCATTAAAATGGATGACTATTTTCATTTTATATGAGTACCTCCGCATGACTAGTAAGCAATTCACCAGATTTTATGAGACTGCTGGCTTTCCATCTGTCCCAAGAGATGAATGCACACAAAAGGCTATTAGTGCACTGCTGCATAATGAGGTGAGTTTGAGGAATCTCATATCATTTCACTCTCTCAGTATGCAGATCATGTATTGTGCCAGGTGCAGAATCAATGATGTCCTTGCCCAGGGTCCAGGATAATGTTATTTGTCATCATAAAGACTATGGAGACCCTTGGGAACTGGTAGAAACCCATTTGAGGCAGAACATGTATAGGGCCTGCAGTATTTGATGTGCATTTGTTTTGGCACTGACTAAGAATTCTTGTTCCCTATATGCTCTTGAATGATTTATCATAATTCCTTATTCCAGAAGATTTCTCTGAAGTGATCCGCAAATTGGATTAGAACACTCTAAAGGATGGAGTAAGCATTATTATTCAAAGCAGTGCAGGGTCTCCCTGCTCCTACAGCTCTTAATTTCACATGCAAATCGGTCAGCACAAAGGATGCTGCATGAGAATGCTGAAGAAAGGTACTGAAGGCTCCTTAAAGGGAGTACCGGCTAGGAAGAGAGTGTAAAGAGGAGAAAACCCTCTGTTTTGGAAGGAGAGTAGAAAAGGGAGTGTTAGGCGAAGGCAGGGGTGCTGAGAGAGAGAAGAGGGGACCTATGGTGGTTTGGCTTTGCTGGGACTAAACCCAGCTGCGGAGTATTTTGAAGTTCATTACTTAGCATAGCCCCAACCCAAAGTGATCCTTATTCTCTATTTGTGACTTCATCCTTCACTTTGTAGTAACGAATATCATGTCACACAGAGGATTTTGACCTCTTGCATGGAGCTAGTGGCATGACCAAGGGATCACTTAAAAATTCTACTCTCAGATATGTATCCAAGAGTGGACCACAAACAGCTGAGAGTAGAAATAACTCAGGAGGAAGTAACCAAATGTTTTGTTAATGCACATATCATTAAACAGATCAGCAAAACTTTTGTTTCTGGTACTGAATACTTTCACTTGATGCTCTATATTATTCATACTGTCACATAGCTCTTTGTGTTTTGTTGATTCAGAGGATTCCATTTTTAAAATCAGCAAGTTCAAGGGACCTGTGACTAATGTGATTTCTTGCCTTGGAAAACATTGTAGGAAAAAAGTAGTGAGTAATACAAGATTTACATTTTGGCCACAAGCGTTTTGATGACAGTGGCCAAATGCCATCAAACTCCAGGCTGTGTATTCACGGTCAAATTATTCTGCACCTCTACCCGTCTCATTCGATCACTCTGGAACAAAAGAGCTGTACTCTATGCACACTAAAAACAGAAAGTAAGCAATGTTCTCTTGCTGAATCGTTCATCAGAAGTGATAAGGTAAGGAAAAGTTATTGTTAGTCAAAATGCTAGTAACTTGTTGGATAAGGACAGAGATAGAGAAATATGACAGTAACCTAACAAGAGGGAGCAAAATTGCAAGGAATATGTTATCCTCTATATGCTGAAAACAGAAAAGGTAGTTGGGAATGATCTAGCAATTTAGGTCCACTGATCCGTGAAGAAGGCCTCACCCCATTTGGAGATTCACTTTGGTTCCTGAAGGCTGGTATTTAGTTGAAATACTGAAACAATTGGAGCCTTTTGCTTTCTTTCTCCTTAACACAAGCCCTTGTTTCAAAATACACACCACTTAACAGAACATAAGACATTGCTGACTTCCTGCATGTGTTCTCTTTCAGGATCTCCAGCTGTTTCCAACCAAGTCTCAAAATGCAGTGACTTGGGAAACTTTCTGTTCTGGGGAGACCATTGATGTGAGCAGTGTGTTTTTTGTTTAAAAAAAAAAAAAAAAAAGGTGCCAGTACTCCAGGGGAAAAGTTGTTGAGCTCTGACTGGAGGTGCCGGTGCTGCATACCAGGCAGTACTGTCACAAAAAAAAGCACTGGATGTAAGGCATAATGGGTCTCCATTCTATATGTCCCAATAATCTTTCTTATTCTGGTGTTTCCCTATTCTGGTGTGTCCTGAGGCTTGTTCATTAGTTAGGAAGGTATATGCTGATTTATCTAAACCTTTATTAGGGTTTTAGTTCAGTTATAGCTGGGAGGTGGATTGAGGCTCTGTCCAGTAGAATCTCTAAACGTTGACCATCTCTTTTCCTTTACCCAACCTTCCATCTAAAGGCCTCATTGCCCATACAACAGCCATGAAATACTACTCTGAGACCACTGTAACTGTGCAGGATGACTTTTTCCACTATGTGTCAGAAGTATTTTAGTAAAATAGTGTTAGAAATAATAAAGATCTATATCTATATGGATTTGCCTGGCTTGACTGTTATTAATAGGACCCTCATGGGAATATTGCAAACCATTTTCTGTTCTTGCTGCAGTGAATATTGTTTGTGTTTCAGAAATGATCTAAGGTTTGTGCCTTCCCCTGGTAAATGCTGCTGTACAGGGAGGTATTCAATATTAGCTAGAGTTGTTGCTAAATGTCAAGAGTTTGTACAAGCCAAAGCAGAATAAGGTCCACTCTGCACAAATGTAATAATGTGTAAGAAGCTATATAGAATACAACAGAATGAAATGTATTGCAAAGCTTTTATTGCTCATCCTGTTTCCAAAGGGAGACAGCCCTGAAGGGTGGGGAGACGTCCCAGCACGGTTTAGTGTGGAACACGGACTGTGTACTTGATCAAGGAAAAAAAATCTCAACACATAGGCCTGCCGCTGGTGGGGAGGATGGGGGAACCAAAGGGATAGATGTCCCAGGGCCTGGTGATTCCAAAAGGCCTGCATTCGTGGCCAGCAGGCCCTTTAAATTGCTGCTAGAGTCTCATGTGGTGTTCTCTGGATGTCTCTGAGGGCTGCTTGGGGTGTGTGTGTACGTGCATCACATTACAGGCAGTTCTGATCCCAGCCCTGCCCCTTACTGGAGCACAGAGCTGGACCACCTCCACCTTGCTCAGGGGCCCAACATGTCTGTTGGTCCCCTGTCAATACCCCAAGACCTGAGTTCAATAATAACCATATTTATTTAAATAAAACTACAAAGGAACGGTCTTTATAGCATGAAAAGTTGTAACTCATTCATTCAACAAAGGCTTAGTGAATAGAAGTGTAATCTGCCCCCTAGTGCAAAGGTGCTGTCTCAGCCACAGTGCCTGCTGCTGTGCCACATCTGGAGTATGGGTCTGCAAACAACCACAGCATTTGGAAAGTTCTTGCTCCGCTCCAGATCCAAACCCAAGCTTTGTTCAGAATGTGGGTTTGCTCTCTGACTCTGAAGGATTGCTAGCTGCATTTCTTGTGATTAGGAGGTAATTGTTACTACCTTTGATTAATGTGAGAATCTGTGGTCAGTGTTTATGCCCTGGCCTGGTTTTTTTGTTGTACATTTCTTATGTAACTGACGCATTTGTCTTGATTTAGAAAAATCAAAGATGAGACCATATAGGGAAAGTGGAACAATTCACAACCTCTCTAAGTTAGGTCAGCACGAGGGAAATGATGCAGCATATTACGGCAGGAAACTTACTCAATTCCTTCTCCTTGAGATTTTAGTCCTCTTGAGTACAATTACTGGAAGACGGAACTGTACAAATCCAAAGACACAAGTTGGACCTATCTGGTCCAGCACTCTAGGGACATGACCAGGGTTTTTGCCATACCAGGGGAGGTCATTTCTGGCCCCCTTGTCACAGGCCCTACAGTCCGGTTCTGCTTCTGGCTTGGCTGCCAGCTCCCCCCTGCCATAGGCCCAGCTGGGCTCATGGCCACAGCTGGACTCCCCAGCTGCTGGCCTCTGCGCTGGCTCCTCTTCTGCTGCTGGCCCCACAGGCAGCCCACTGCCCTGCCAGGGCATGTTGGCATGCCATTTGCCCTGCTGCCAGCCCGGCTGGACTCTTGCAGCAGGGCTCCTGGTCGCCGGTCCTCCTACAGCCAGCCCGACTGGGCTCCTGGCCTCCACAGGGCTCCTGCCACCAGCGCTCCATTGGGATTCTCTAGTCTAGGAACAAACATGGTCCTGCCAGATCTTGGATGTTGCTGGACCATAGTCGCGGTTTAGAGAAGTTCAACCTTTACTAGCAAACTCTAGTGGCTACTCTGGCTGCAGAGGTACAGAGCCACTATATCTGTTAAACAGAACACTTTGTTTCCATACAACATTGTAATGATTAGTCATCTTCCCAAAGGGAAACTATGTAAGAGTTCCTCCCCTTCCATTAATATCCATAGTGGGTGAGTCTGTTTCGTGGTGTTTAGAGGTATATTAACCCTATGCTGGCTCTCTGTAGAGGTATTTGTTGATCTTTCACAGGAAAGATAAAACACCCACAGAACTAATGGGTAATGGAATGTGTATCTATTTGCTGCAGGTTTGGGCCCTATATACCACAGTTGCACAAAGCTAAGCACATGTCAGTAGGTCAGAGTTTTATTTTTGACAGAATTGTTTTTTCCTAAAAGCAGATAGAAATAAACCCAATCTCACATCTTATTAGTAATAGGGCACCCTTTGTGCTCCTAGAACACTTTCAAAGCACAAGCTGCAGGTGAGTAGCATTGGGAGGGGCAGCAGTATGATGGCAGTGGCAAGGTAAAGTCAAGCACCCCCTCCAAACTCTACGTGTAGCAGGAACGCCCTTCCCCAGCTTTACTGGAGCAGAGACAATAGGCTCGGGCTTGCTATGCAGACACCACCTCTCTACAGACTAGTGAGCTTCCTTTGACATCAGGAGCTGCTGTTCTAAACTCTCCATGTGCAAAGGGGATGGAGATTTGTTCAGAGGGTGTGGCTGAACTGAGGAGGGAGAAGGACTCAAGGATTTGGGGCTCAAGATGTTGGGATGGCCAAGAGTTATGTTGCAAGGGAAGGACTGGCGGGTGTTGGGTCAAATAATAGTTTGTTTTGATTTTTAGTAGTCTTGTCTTTAAACCTATAATAAAATTTAAAAAAAAGATTTTGCTTTTGAATCTGGTCTGGAACCCATACTGTACAGAAGGGTTTGCATGCAGGGTTTAGATTCCAAATACCTACCAGAAATTCAAATGGGATCAGATTCTGCTTTGGCCCCTGTTTAGCTGGAGTGTGACTTTGCAACTACGCTACCCATTTGAGACCATGGTGCTATGGCAGCACAATACCTTTGATAATACTGGCCTGTGAATGAGCTGACTTTAAATGGTGCATCTCTGGTAACAATACTTTTCTCTATCCTCCAAAGTAGCAAGCTTTCCCCTGCAAGTGGAATGTTTCTGTCCTTTCAAATGTAGTATTAATCATACTTTTACCTAGTAGTCCTAACTTTTGAGAGCATTTGCCACACAAATATATCTGTTCTGAGCTTTGTTCCTTAGTGCAGCTGCTGTTTTCTGTTACTGAAACTCATATGTGAATTGAAGTGACTCAGCAGCCTGATTGCAGAAAGTTGACTTTTTTCTCCAAATTATTTTTCACAATAACTTATTGTGTCCCATATATACTAGGGAATGCTAAATTCACGCTGTGCCTGAAATGGACATTAAATAACAGCAACTGCCTTTCAGTGGAATCAGCCACAAGACAAAACATGGTGTGTGTATATGTATCTTTCCAGCTCATTGACTTTCATGAGTTTCATGGAATTTGGACTTATGCAGGGTCTGGTGTTGAATGTTTCCTGAGAACTTTTAGTTCAAGTGAATGTTTAGGGGAATTAAGGATGCACAACACTTTAGAGGGTCAGGCCCAAAATACCATATCTGCCTGCCATATTGATATTTCATGCAATAAAATAAGCTCCAGAAGATAGTAACATATTCTTGAAAGTATGTCACAGGGCTCTGAAAAATGTGTTAAAAAAACCCATACATCCCTCAATTTGCCTGGTTTCATGCTTTGTTACAAATTTGAACAAGCTTGCTATAAGGTATATTTAAAGCTCACAATCTGGTTGAGTAAACATAAGGTCAGTGAATGGGCCAATTTATGTTTTTGCCTTGAAGCTGTAGCCTTTAATGGAAAACTTAGCAGTTTTTTATGGGATTTGAGTTTGGGGATTTGAACAAACCCCAAACTCAAAGCAGAAATTGGGATATGAGTGGGTTGTGAAATTCAGAAACAAAAGAAAATGTTAATGGAAACCCCCTGATAACTGAAATATTTTAGTTGTATGCAGCCTTAACCATGGCATTGTTCCTTTCCGTGTTTCCACTACAATACCAAGAATTCTGGAAGTACGTTTCCCAGTAGTATTTTTGAGAATGGATCTCAGAACTATAAAACTGCTCACATAAGGTGAAATGGTGGCTTCAGATCACCATGACTTGTGACCGTCATTATGGTGGGTCCTTGTGTTTTGATGTTGGTAGTAAATATGACACTAAACCAGTTCTCCCAGACTTGATCGCTCCAAAACGTTGTCGTCATTTCAAATCTAAATCCAGAATTGAGGTAAGCAAACAGCTGCTATCTTTGTAGTAGGCCACACTTGTATCCCTGCATCTGAGTGAAGTCAAGGTCTGTTTGGAATCCAGATCTAAATCCAAATTCTTGGAAGGATTTTCAAAGGCGTAAATAGGAGGTAAGCATCCAGCTTCCAATGAAAGTCAGTGTGTCTTGGGTGCCCGTCCGCTTTTTGTGCCTTGCAAATCTCCCTCCTCCCCCTATTTCTTGGGCACATCTCTAGTTTGCACAAATAATGACTGACACATAACAGTGCAAAAAGGAAATTAATTCTACCAACATATGTGCTCAGCAATTGGGGCTCCTCTCATTTTAAACATACTGGAATGAAGAGTGAAAAGTACTTTGTGCACCTTTTTAAAATGCTTTCCTCCAACACAAAATATTTCCAGTTCACACATCTCATGAAAGACATTTTTCCCCACTTGTCATTAGAGTTTGAATCTATCTAAATTAAGCTCCAAAGTGATCTGGAATGTGGATACACTTACATTAGAAACAAAAATGATGTATAAATGGTAAAACTTTAGACTAATCCTTTTTGAAAACCCAACCACCACTATTTGCTTGATTTTAAACCCCATCTTGCAGACAAGAAATAGTTTATTTTTTCTATTTTTCACTGGAAAAGGAAGATTTGTTTTCTTTTAAATATTATTTTATGTTTATATAGCCAAGCTCAGCAAAAGCTACAATCATATGAGCTTCCAAGGCAGAAATTATACAAGTCCCTTCACATATATCCTGTTTTTAATTACTCTATTCTACTTCAACAAAAGCAGGATATGAGGCAAACCTATTATTTTGACAAATACCTTCATAACCGTTAACTGTTTGTGAAACACCTTCTGCTTAAGCATGTTCAGTACTGAGCCCTGCATCTAGCCCTATAGAAAAATCACAATTTTAATATTTAATATTTAAGATCTGAGAACTATTCACAAAAGCAGCCTATTCCACATTTTTTGTTCTTGAATTTCACATTCTTTCCTGTAGCATGGCATGCAGCACGGTGAGGTATAGTCCTCCCTGACTATAATTCCAACAGACACAAAGATGCATTGATTCCACTCTTATTCATAAACATTTGTGTCTTTGCAAGTTGCATGGAAAAATACAACTGAGGGACCTGCTACTATAACTATAAACATTATAGTTATAACAACATAAAAGCTCTGTCAGCGGTTTTCCTGTTTCAAGGCCCTCTCCATAAAGTAACTTACCAAAAAACTAGCAAGTTTGGAGAGCTGAGAGCCAGAAGCTTCTACTTCCAGACCAACAGATGATTGTAGGGATTAGGTATAATTAAATGGAACTTAGAACATCAAGGGTAACATTTTCAGAAGCACCTGAGTCCCATTTTTAAAAGTTGCCCAGGAACTTAGGCCCCAAAATCTCATTGAAAGTCAATGGGGACTTATATTCCTATTTGCCTGAGTCCCTTTTGAAGCTTTAAATCACTTATAAGTGATTTAAAGTGCCTTGTCTTTACACATATGTAGTTCCAGCTATGTGAAATCTGCATAGAGTTGCCTTTTGAACATGAGAGCTCTAACTTTTTGGTTCTTAGCTCCAATAGCAGTAATATTCCTTTCACAATTTTAAGTAGGTAAGAATACCCAAGGAACTCTGCAACCTTGAGCCAATGTATTTATGTCTGAAGGAAGCCAGATATAACATAGCATACATTTTTTCCAATGACAAACTAGTAAGCCTATTACTGTCTGCACTGCAGCTGAAAGGTCCCCAGATACATTTTGTAGTATTGATTCTGTTATTATGTCTCCTTGTAAAAGCCCAGTGACAGCATATCCTGGTATCTCAGCTTGCATCATGAACCACAGGTATAAAAAAGATATATTTCTTCAAGTCTAAATACTCCTTACAGTGTGAGAGTATTTTTCTGTAGCCTCAGAGAACCTGATTTTAATTTCATGCCAGTGTAAACTAATAGTATCTCCACTGATGCCAATAGAATTATGCCCAAGTTACAGCAGGATCACCTTAGAGGATGCTGCAAAGATATCTAATGACAGAATATTAAGTAAATAGTCCATCTCAGAACTTTAAACAGAAATCAAAGCAATAAAAGCCCTTAAAATTTACTTGAAAAGAGAAAGAGTACTCCACTGTCCCTTACCTGTTACACAAGAGGCGGTGAAGCTTTACTTTTATCCAAAGTTAGACAAACTAAATCAAAAGTATCCAGAAATCTACACAGCACTACTCAGAGTGAAGAACAAGTAACAAAAAAATCAGTTTTCATTGTCATTAAGCAATTCTGGGAGTGTTCAGCTTTCCAATCTCCAAGGTTCCCCAGCTGGGAGTCAGCCTTTTCCCATCCTGCATGCCAGCATCCTGTTATTGTTCCAAACCTTAGTAATGCCAATGACAGAAAAGAGTGGAGGAAACCAGATAAACTTAGGCTTATTATTACTATGCTTACCTTTTCAGAGGGACAACAAATAAGTATCTGAATAAAGGGAAATGGACTCTACCAGAAATACAAACCAGTGCTGGTGCTTAATATGTTTAGTACTAAACAGTTTAAAACAATCCCAGAATGAATACTTAGTATGGTTTATTTTCAAATGTTTTGTGTTCAAATGGAACAAGATTCTTCAATATTTTAGTAAGTCAAAGCCATCAGGATTTGTACACCAGAAACAATGATGAATGAAGTGCTCATCAGTCAGTTGGGAGTTCCCATAAACTTCCACTACTTCCCTTGGTGCAGAATTGATGAGTTTGCTAGTGGCATGAAAAAATATTTAGTAGATTGGTGTATACTGAAATTTTGGAAAATAAACATGAGTCAAATTCTGCTCTTGACAACAGCAGTATAGATTTGAAGCAACTGTGGTTCACACCGGTATGTTTGAGAGCACAATTTGGTTGCATGTCTTCAATTTAGGGCATGATTCTCCTCTGCCTTGCACTTTGTATATTCATTTCCACCTGTACAGGAAGGACACAGAAATGCTGCTGTTCGGATTTAGTTGCAAAGCACTAAAGAGACCTCAAAATTTAAGAAAAAAACTCTAATGGGAAAACTTTTGAATTAAATTGTTGCATTGCAATTTTTAAAGCTGATGAATATTTAGGGAGAGGGAAGGGGGAAAGTTAAACATTCCAAGTTGAGTGGTTGCAATTATGCTTGTGGACCTGATTTATTCTTCTGTTGCAGTCCAATGGGAGTTTCCCAGGTTTAGACCACAGTGAGTTTAATGGGCATTGCACCCATGAAAGTTAAGGTAGTTCAGTGTGAGAAGCAGATGGGTCTTCATAGAGCTCACATAGGCCTCGTCTACACTAACCCCCACTGTCGATCTAATCTACGTGAATTCAGCTATGCAAATAGCATAGCTAAAGTCAACATACTTACCACAGTGTCTTGTGTGCAGTAAGGTCAGCAGGGGCTACTCTGCCATTGACACCAACTACTCTTCTCATCCTGGTGGAGTATTGGCATCGACTGGGGAGCACTCGGAGATCAATTTATTTAACCAGACACAATAAATTAACAGCCAGTAAATCAATTGCTGTAGTGTCGATGCCCAGCGTAGTGGATACAAGTCCATAGAATATTTGTGCTCTGTTCTGGGACAGCAACATATACTTTAATTTCTCCTCCTACCCTAAATGCAAAGAAGAAAATGTAGACCCGCTATTTCTTTTACCCTGCAAGCCAGAGAGGAATTACTTTATTAAATAATTCAGGAGCATCTCTGAGAAGCATGAGATTAAAAAGAGACCAATGTCTGAGGTCTTACAGGTATGTTATAATAAATGTAGCCAAATGTGCAACATATTTTATAGAAGACTTTAAATAATAACATCCTGCAGTGAAATACTCGCTTGCCCCTATGCTTCATCACAATTTAGCAAAGGTAATGGGATTGATTTTTCCAGTTTTCTAGAAGACTGGTCTTTGGTTACATTATTTCACATTTTTATGACATGCAGTGGCAAAGATGAATAGCTCTTTTAAAATTTTGATACATTAATTATTCAGGAAGGTTAAGCACCTAATGAGCGGATATTTTTCAAAGTCTTCTTTAAGGAGACTGATTATAATTAGGTTTCCTCATAAGAAAATAAGCAGTTTCTATTTCACTGCTGAGTGAAGAGGAGAAGGAGAGATGGGGAGGATGTTAACTGCAGTTCACTGGAAAACAGTCATCTGCAGATGATGCAGCTTAGGCAATAGACTCTGGTACCCAGAGCAGATGACAGTTGTAGCTAGTGTTTATATTTGCAAATAACTCTATTTTTTGGATTGACAGAATGATCTTTGTTTAACAAAGGATGGTTGCTTAAAACATAATAATGTCGTCTTTACAGGTAATTTCTAGTCCAAGTTTTGCCAAATCCATATAGTCATAATCAACTTCTGTCTCACTTAAGGCCTTTATTCAGAGTCTACAGAAGTCAATGGGAATATTTCCTTTGCCTATAGTGGGCATTGGAGGAGTCCCATAGTGACAATTTGGCCACATCTCAGAGAAGCTATTTTAGCTGCCCTTTCTTCCCATATGTATGCAGGGACTACAAACCAATATTTTCCTTCGGATCCTATAGAAATTAATGGAGAATTGTCTGCCTCAGCATTCTGAAGGATAGTGGGAAAAATCAAAACCAAGTAACACTATTTTTCTATTAGCATTTAGAGTCTAAAAACCTTATTAAATTTCCACTGACCCTTTTCTCACTCTATAGATTTTATCTCTATGGAACCCTATAGGATTTAAAACATTATTATGAGGTAATTTGAGCTTGGATATTTTAGGATAAACTATCTTTGGATACTTAACCAAAAACAGACAATCTCCTAAACTTTCAGGAACTTAGTCTTTCTCACAGTTGTGCTTTCTGGGCAATAAACTCCAGAGGCATCTAATTAAAGTGGATTTTCAGGGGTGTTGAACACTTGGGCTACGTCTACACTGGCCCCTTTTCCGGAAGGGGCATGTAAATTTCACCAGTCGTCGTAGGGAAATCCGCGGGGGATTTAAATAGGAATAGGAATAGGGGGAAGTAGGAATAAGAGCCTCCGGAAAAGGGCGCTTTTTCCGGAGGATCGGGGCCAGTGTAGACGCTCTTTTCCGGCTTTTTTAAAAGCCGGAAAAAAGCGGCGGACATTTTTATTTAAATGCCGCGGGGGATATTTAAATCCCCCGCGGATTTCCCTACGACGACTGGTGAAATTTACATGCCCCTTCCGGAAAAGGGGCCAGTGTAGACGTAGCCGTGCAGCTCAAGACTACAGTCACGGATGCTCAGAATAAGATCCCTGTTCCCAGACCTGCTGGAATGATGATTTTCCTTTAGATGTTTTCCTCCCAAACTCTTCTATAGGTATGCAAGGAAAATCTATGAATCTATGGGGAAATGCCCTGCTTACTCATTAATGTAATTGTATGCAAATCTAAGAGGTACTGTGGTTTTGTCCAAACGCATTGGTAGAATCATAGAACCATAGGCATGGAAGGGACCACAAGGGTCATCTAGTTTAATGCCCTGCCAAGATACTGCTTTATTGCATCTGAACCATGCCAGGCAGATGGTTATCCATTCGCCTTTGGAAAAACTCCCCTCAAGGGGCTTCCACGACTTCCACGGGCAGTTTGTTCCATTGGCCTACTGTTCTTAACAGTGAGGAAGCTTTCCCTGAGATTTAATGTAAATCTGCTCTGCTGTAGTTTGAATCCATTGCCTCTTGTCTTGCCCTCTTTGGCCAGAGCAAACAACTTTCCTTCATCTTTTTTTTTTTTTTTTTATGGCAGCCTTTCAAGTATATGAAACACTGCTATCATGTCCCCACCAATCTCCTCTTTCCCAAACTAAACATACCCAGCTCCTTCTGTCTTTGCTCACTTCCATCCCTTTGATCAGCTTTATTGCTCTCCTCTGGATACTTTCCAGTTTCTCTACATCCTTTCCAGACAGCTGTGACCAACACTGGAAACTCCAGCTGAGGCCTCATTAGCATCTCATGTATCCTATCACCCATGAGAGGTGGGTAATGAAGGCAAGAGAAGGAATGTCCTACCCAAACTGACATAGGTAACTCCACCCATGCTCCACCCCAGGTTAGGACCCTTCCTTACCTGAATGCTGCAACCTGCTCTTTGCCCAGTGCTGGGGCTGGTGGCTAGAAGGAAGCAGGACACCTGGGTGTCGGGTCTGACAGTGTAGCCCATGCTTCCTGTCTGCCTGGTGCTCTGGCACTGGGAAGGCTGATGCAGCCAGGCAGCTACACAGCTAGTAGCTCTGGGGCCAGAAAGGCTGGGTGTATGGCTACCCTGAGCTGGGAAGACTGCGGCTGTGTGGCAGCCTGGCCACCTGGCCACCCAGTGCTCTGGGTCCTGGAAGGTAAGCACTGTGCATCTGCCTGGTGCCTCAGGGTTGGGAAGACGGGGACACCTGGAGCTTTGGGGTCAGATAGGCTGGGAGTACAGAGAAAGGGCCAGCAGCTACAATGCCCAGCAACCTGGCACTTCATGCCACCCACCTTGGTAGCCAGCGAGCAGCCACAATGGAGAACTTGGGGAGCATGGGGCAAGGGTCAGTGGCTGTAGTGGGGGCTGTGTGGGCTCTAGCGGGCATGGAAGGGGCTGGGCTTGCCTCTCCAAGCCAGCTGTTCACCCACCATCCATGCTATCACCTTCTGTGATTTGCATGATTTGCCTCTGTTAATGCAATCCAAAATTGCATATGGTTGGTATGCTTTTACTGAGGTACCAAACTTTAAGCAGACAAGTTCAAAACTGTAGACCTCTGTGTTTAAACAGAAAAACTTTCTAGAAGTAGATGGGAATGTGTAGACAGTGCATGGAATCCTCAGTGAGTAATGTGATCCATTCAGAGTGGAGGAGAATTAGAAGATGGAAGGGCTCAGAGGACTCAGACTTTGTGCCAATAAAAGATGCTGAACTAGTCACTAAGGACCCATGGCAGTTGTCTGCAACTGTAAATCTCTTCTACCTGAAGGAGCATTCAGCCTTTTCCACTGATGACATATCTCTTCAACATTTGTTCCACAACACATTTTTCAGTTAACTGGAGCCAGTTTTTTCACCCTGACAGCTTTGCTCCCTTCCTAGTCTTTGCCCCTTGGATGTTCAGCAGCTGCTCTGCATGCTGTTTTTGTGTTAGTTTAGTGCCATCTGGTTGAGAGCAGCACCTCCTTCTATCACGAGCTAAGGTTTCAGACTCATCCTTGTGTTAGATGCTGACATATATGCAGACAATCTGAATTCTTTACTCTTGTAAAGTAAACAGTCTTTTTACTGGACTGGAAAAATTTCCAGTTTTATTGTTGAGAGCTGTTTGTCTTATCCAGCACTGTTTAAACTTGGCATTTGCATAATGCCTAATAAAGTATATATGAGCTTGTTAATGAGAATAACACATTACAGTGGCTTGTAATTGCTCTCCCATTTAATATAATAAATACAGTCAGTCTGCTCCTGCATCACTTTCATAATGTAAATTAGGTATAATCTCATCACAATCAATGGAGTTACCTGTGTAAAATCAATATGGAATCCAAATACAGTATTGTGTTTTTTTAAATGTGCAAGATTACATTTTATATTTCAAGTACTGGGCAGCTTGTTTAGTTTATTATTAATTACATTTATTGTGATAGTGCATGAAGACCAACGTGGGGAGGAGGGGGAGCAGACTGGCTGGCTGGGATACTGGGCAGGGTGGAGGAGGGGCTCCATGCTGGCGGAAGGGGTGGATCTGGGAACAGCCAGACCTTAGTGCTGCCTGGAATGTGTGGTGTGATTTAAAGGGTCCGAGCAGCTGCCATTGCTCCTGCCATAGTGACAGTGGTGGCCGGGGGCCCTTTAAATTGGTGGGCCCAGTGCAACTGCCTCTTTTGCTCCTTCTGTCGGTGGGCCAGAAGCCAACTCACAGTGAGGACACAGTAGACACTTTACAAACACAGGCTACATTTCCAGTTGGAGCATGGGGTGTGATTCCCAACTGACACAGATATACTGTCCCTTTGTTCTCATCAAGCTAGCAGGCTGAAAGTAGAACTGTAGTCATGGATGGCAGTAAGCAGTGGAATAAGTGACCCCAACTACAAGCTTGCCCAGACTTTATGGGCACATACTTGGGGTGGCTATTTCGTACTGTCATCGGCTGCTGCATATGCTGCCATGACTAAGCTACAGCCACTCCCTGACTTATGAACACACTGACTCATGACCATCTGTACTTACAACCAACCTCCCATTGACCCCATTATAATATTTTCAAGTTGACAACCATGTATGTCAAGTTTTTCGAACAGCGCAGGCAACGTGTTTAAGGGTGTTTCCGACTTATGACCAAATCGAGTTACGACCAGTGTTCGGAACGTAACCCGTTCATAAGTCGGGGACTGCCTGTAATATGTTTCACATGCTAGCTCAATAAAAAAAGCTAGTGTGAGTATGTTTACTTGAACTGGGAATCACACACCTAATTCCAATGAAGATATAGATGCAGTGTAGCAGATTAGTCCCTGCCGTGAAGAGCAGGAACATTGAAACTGTGTCGTCATTTTTGTAGCCAGCGCAGTGGTGTGAATTTCACTTTACTGTACAATACATTTATGCCAAGTTCTAACTCCTGATAGGGCTGTTGCCTCCATCTTTATTATTACAGTCACCATCAACAATGACAGCCGCATTACTTCATGTGCTTCTGTAATGTAAACAGGAGGAACAGAACCTGGGACCTCTGCAGCTTACCATGTCAGCTTCTATAGCTTGAGCTAAAAGCCATCTGGGGCTCAGCTCTGTGTCTCTGTCTCTCTCTCTGTTCTTAGTGCTACTGCATGGGACAATACACCATACCCAGCAGGGGTGTGGGTTTCACTTCTATACAGAGAGCTACATTCTCACTGTTACACCAGCGTAAATTCAGAGTAACTCCATAAGTGCAATTTGTCCACTAATATTCATACTTTTAAAGTCACTTTGTACTATTGTTCCTCCAAACAAATGTGGAGTTTACATGTCAGTACAGGCAGTCCCTGGGTTACGTACATGATAGGGACTGTAGGTTTGTTCTTAAGTTGAATTTGTATGTAAGTCAGAACTAGCGTCCAGATTCAGCTGCTGTTGAAACTGACCAGCGGCTGACTACAGGAAGCCCGAGGCAGAGCAGCTCTGCCTCGGGCTTCCTGTAGTCAGCCGCTGGTCAGTTTCAGCAGCGGCTGACTTGGGGACGCCTGGCGCAGAGCAGCTGGGGTGCTGCCGGGTTGGTCCCTCAGTGCCACTCCTCGGTGCTACTGGACCAACCCGGCAGCACCCCAGCAGCTCTGTCCCAGGCGTCCTGATTCAGCCGCTGCTGGTCAGTTTCAGCAGCGGCTGAATCAGGACGCCTGGGGCAGAGCAGCTGGGGTGCTGCCGGGTTGGTCCCGCAGCGTCGAGGAGTGGCGCTGCGGGACCAACCTGGCAGTGCCCCAGCTGCTCTACCCCAGGCGTCAGCGAGAAAAGCCTGGTCTGCTGGGGGGAGGGCGCACTCGCTGCGCCCCCCCCAGCAGACCAGGGAGACGCGCCGTGGTCCCGCCGCCCGCGTCCTCCACGGCTTTGCTCCGCGTCTCCCTGGTCTGCTGGGGGGACCCCCCAGAAGACCAGGGAGACGCGGAGCAGCTTTTCTCTCCGCGGAGGACGCGGGCGGCGGGACTGCGGTGTGTCTGGGCGGTCCTGCTGCCCGTGTCCTCCGCGGTGAGAAAAGCCCCGTTCGTATGTAGGGATCCGACATAAGTCGGATCCACGTAACCCGGGGACTGCCTGTAAATGACTATTATTATGCTTTAAGGGAGGGACTGTCACTTTTCCAGTACCCTCACATCAATTAAAAATTGATGAGGAAGCTTGTCCTGTTGGTTCCTGTGATAGAAAGCCCACCTCCCCTTTCTCCAATTGGTGGTCATCAAAGTGCTGGTGGGATGCTGTTCAGAAAATGTGATAAGCAAAGAGTGAAGACATTTTACATGCACTTAATACTTAAATAATGCATTTGGGCTGTATCTTTTAGCTTTTCTTTTAGTTCTTGGTTTGGTTGCTTTCGATCTAATCTGACTTGTCTCTTAAATTTTGCCGCTAATATTGCTGAGAACTGTAGATTTAGAGCCAAATTTGCTGCTGGGAAAAAGCAGAGGAAATTCTGCTGACATCAATGGAATCACGTATGCTTTTTGCTAAGAGGGCGTTTTAGTCTTCATTTTTGATGCCCACATTCATGAGTGTCTGATTTCATTTATGCAATTTATTTTTTTTGTAATGAAACCATTTACCATGACAGCTACTGGAATTATACAAACCAGCATTATGGCAATTGTGGATTCATTAATCATAAATCCCGCTGTAAGAATTTGACTCCCTTTGGACTCGGGCTTTACAATTGAGTGATATAGCCATAATTTGTTCCCACTCTGTCTCGTAACATAACATGAACACTAGGGCCAGTACACCGTCCTCATAAAACATACCCACAGGGTACAATGCGAGTGAAGTTGTGCCACGAGTTGTCATTTAATCACAGCTGTGATATTTGTGTCAGTATTTTTAAGACTTGCTAAGAATTATGGAGAGAGAGCTTTGCACCAGTTATAAAAATAATCCTTAAACTGCTAATTTGAAAAACTTACATAATCATTGTAAAATTCCTCACATTTTAAACGGGGCACAATTGTATGTGACAGCTGTCTGAGTCCTCTCCGACAGCGACATAATTTATGGTTAAAAATAACAATTAATGTGCAATGTGGCAGGTTTAATCTTGGTAAAAAGTTGTTATTATTTCAGGGATTTTTAATCAGGGCTCTGCAGTGCTATCAGTCATTTCCATTTAATAGCTGCTTCCCTCTGTCAAGGATTGAGGTTTATATCCTGGAGCAGGTCTGACTTCAGCTTCCTAGAGTTAGATTTGTTAAACAGAGGAATGTAACGCTGAACGTATTTGTAATGTAAGCTTTGTAGAAAATGTGAGGAAACATCAGCTCAGCGGGCTAATGGAAGCCGACATCTGTATGTGTAAAATAATTGTCTCAGTAATGTCTTCAGTTTGGGCTACTACAGCTGTGACATCTGCATTTGATTAACTAGATCCCAAATTAATGGCCAAATCCTACAGTCATTAATCAGGCAAACTTCCTACTGATTTATTGATATGTGGGGATTCTGGCAGCATATAGACTAAAGATTGCAGAATTTGACACTCAAACATTTACTGGGGTAGACTCATATGAGGCAAACTGTCCTATTTCCCTGTTTATAAGTGACAGGAACAAATAGGTTTTTTTGTTAGACAAGTGGATTCATATTCTACTCTGATTTCTAGTAGCATTGTCAGAATGAGCTAGAAAATGAAATTCTACCTTACTGCCGAGTGGCAATAAAAATCTAGCAAGCATGCAAGGTGAACCTCTTACATTTGTTAATTACATTTACAAAAAGAGTTGTAACTTGCAAACATTTGTTAGAGGCAGCTGTACTTTAATGAAGTAGGACTGGCCAGAAATTTTTCATCCAAACTTTTTTTATGTGGAACATTTGTGTTTTTTGGAGAAAGTGATTCTCTTTCTTGGCATTTTTGGTTTTTCTGATGGAAAATTCAGTTAATTGAAAACAATTTCCTCCCCCCCGTCAGCCGACGGTCAGGGCAGTGTGTGCGTGTGTGTTACACCCAAGTCTTCAACTGCTGAGACACAAAGTCTCGTTGCAGCGGGCAGCCTAGGAGGCTGGAGGGCACCCTGAAAAGTAGTTTAACGTCCGTGACTTTACTGCTAGGACCGAGGTCCCGTCGCAGAGGGTAGCCAAAAAAGCTAACAGACGCCCCAGTGTGTACAGGAAGAGCTTATTACGCTTCAGATTTTAGCTGCTAGAATTTCATAATTCCTTCGCAGCGGGCAGCCTCGGGGAGACTGAGAAGCGCCCCAACTGAATTTTTGCCACCTGGGTGTGACACAAATTCAAACGCCCAAGCTCTTCCTATACTATGTGTGTACTATACGCCTAAGACTTTAACTGCTGAGACCGGGGTCCCTTGCAGTGGGCAACCTGGAAGAGGTTGAAAGGCGCCCCAATAAGTGTACAGGGAGAGCTTATTACGCTTCAGATTTCAGCTGCTAGAATTTCATAATTCCTTCACAGCGGGCAGCCTCGGGGAGACTGAGAAGCGCCCCAACTGAATTTTGCCACCTGGGTGTGACACAAATCCAAACGCCCAAGCTCTCCCTATATCTGTCCCTTTATGACCGGCTGAAGTTCTTTTGTTTGTGTTCGGTTCGGGTACAGCAGCACGGGTTCAAGTCAGAAGCTTGACATGCACTGGCTTATTTATAGGAGAAAGAAAGAGAAAAAGAAATAAAGAAACTTGGTTCAGTGTATATATAGATATATATATTTTATAAGTGAATGAGGGCACCCCACTTGTTCCCAAAGTTTATAGCTAAATCACCTTACCAAAGGTGATTTACAATAGAAATGAAGCAGTTTGACTTTAAGAAAACTATAATAAAGTAACTAACTTACAACAGAGAGACAATTAGAGTGTACACATAAAGAAAACACATTGCAGGTACAATTCTCACCCCTGCATTCCAGACTTGGCATGGCCAGCGTCTTTCTCTCAATCCCTCGGGAAGAAGTAGGGCGAGGTTGGGTGTCCCACGGACCTCGGGAGACAATCAATACCTGCCAGCAGGTGTAGGTGATTGGAGCTCAAATTGGGTGGGCAACTCAACCCTCTTTATACCTCTTGGGTCACATGGGCTTCTTCCTGGTCTCAAGTGGCCAATCAGGAAAAATGGCTTTGAATGCCAAGTTTCCCATGAAGGGTGCAAAGCATAATTCACACCTGGGAAGATGCAGACAATGGGCACCTCTGGTATGTGATGGGCGAAGATTCCTCTCCCGAGACAGTGCAGGCGTGTCAATTACTGATACTAGCCATCACGGTGACGGGAGGCCTCCCAGTCGTCAGCTAGCCCATTTACTGTCTGGTTTCTGTTTATGGTAGAGTCAGGGACAGGCACCACACCTGCGTTCCCAGGGCATCAAAGGCTGACTGCCTTTCTCTTGCTCTCTGGGGGGGGAAAAAACAAGATGGGGCTCGTGGAAAAACAAGATGGGGTTTTTGTGTCTGGCTACACCCCCCCCACAAGAAATAAAAATATGTTCATGGAAAACATGAACAAAAATGAAGAAAATATTTAACTTTTGTTCCGTGGACTTTCTTGTATCATTCTCTGACCAGTGTAGTAAATATGCAGGCAGGTGAATTACAGTCTTTCCCCAGCAACTGATACTGATTTGGTGTGTGACATAACTTCCCTATCTCAGATTTCCCATCTGTGAAATGAGGCTGATAATGCTTAACCATCCTTGTAAAATCCTTTGAGATCTTTGGTTAGAAAACACTATGAAGATACACTATGAAGTTTTATGAAACTGTCTTATATCAGTGGACACTTGTGACGGATGCTACCCCAATGTTGACCACTTTTACAAGACTTTGATAAATGTTGTATAAAGTATACCCTGTGACGTATCATTCAAAAACATAATTTGCTGATCATTATTGTCCTGGTAAAATGTATGGTGACATTGTATGTCAAGTTCTAAAATTCTACTGTATTATGTTACTTGAACATATTCCAAATCAGGGGAAATACCTCAAACCTGTTTCTGAGAGACAGAAGAAAAATGTATGCCTCTGCTAATTAACTAAATAAAATGATCTGTCATCTGGTTAAGTGGTCATTCTTTGGCAGGAAGAAGGTGTGAGTGAGAAATATACTTCTTGGCAATGGAACAGGTTTGGGATCCCATGTAAACAGATTGGCTGTTACCTGAACCCTCACTGGAGAGGATTTTCAAAGAGGAGGAAAAGATATAAAAATAAGGAGCAAGGGCCTGGAATTACCTCTCTCCCCTCATTTCAGAGCATCAACAATATTTGAAAGACAAAAGAAAGCATCATTCAATTCTGAGGGTATGTCTAGACTAGATGGCTCTGTAAACGGAACCATGTAGATTTGTTTATTGGGCAAATCGCTGCTTCATTTAAATTTAAATGGCTGCCACGCTGAGCCGACCAACAGCTAATCAGCTGTTGGTCGGCTCAGCGCGCTAGTCTGGACGCTCCGTAGTCGACATCAAAGCCCTTTGTCGACCGCCCCGGTAAACCTCATCCCACGAGGAATAATGGGGCGGTCGACAAAGGGCTTTGATGTTGACCATGGAGCGTCCAGACAGCATGCTGAGCCGACAAACAGCTAATCAGCTGTTTGTCGGCTCAGCGTGGCAGCCATTTAAATTTTAATGAAGTGTCGATTATTTAAATCGATGCTTCATTTCCCTTTGCTTACAACCCTAATCTACATGGCTCCATCGATGGAGCCATGTAGTCTAGACACAGCCTGAGAGGGGACCTCACTGGAGGATTCCAGCCAGCCAGCCATAAGGATATGGGGGGAGAAATCTTTTTGCTTTCAATTCACTTAGCTTGATAAATCACGTTTTAGTTTGTGTTTTATCTTTTTGTTTGTTTGTAACCAATTCTGACTTTTACCTCATTACTTGTCACTGAAATTGTGTTTGTTCGTTCTTTTGTTCTTTCGTTTTTATATCAAGATGAGTGCATATTTTCTATTCATAAAATGATGAACTTTCTATGAGCTTGTATTGTTCAGTAAGGGTATGTCTACACTACAGAGAAGATTGAAGCTGCTTCTGTTTATCTTCCAGGGTTTGAATTAGCGGGTCTAGTGAAGACACACTAATTCTAACTTAGGGCTCATCTAGACTACGCTAAAGTGTCAAAAGAGGATATTCAAATTCCACTGGAATTTGCATATCTTCTTCTGATCTCACTTTCGAAAGTGGAAAGTAATCAAGTGGAGCTTTTGGAAGTGAAAGTAGTCAAGATGCATTTTTTGGCACACCCCCCCCTTTTTCAAAAAGCCATGTAAACCTCATTTTTTGAGAAAAAGTGGCTTTTCGAAAAAGGGGGGAGGGTTTGCCGGAAAAAAAGCATCTTGACTACTTTCACTTTCAAAAGCAGAGCTTTCAAAAGGGAGATCAGAAGAAGATATGCAAATTCCTGCAGAATTTGCATATTCTCTTTTGGCACTTTAGCATAGTCTAGATGAGCCCTGAGAGAGGTGTTCCAGTTGATGTTGGTAGTCTGCTTCCATGAGGAATAAGGGAAGTTGAAGGGAGAGAGTTCTTTCCTGCAGTGTGACAGTGCCAAAAGTTGAGTTAAGGTACTTCATATTGCTGAAGTTGTATATCTTAATTCAACCTTATCCTGTAGTGTAGACATACCCAAAGAAAGAAGCAGGCAGTGCAAAGATTTCTGGTGACAAGTCTGGTACTGGGAATTTACTGGTGTCACTCTGTAATATAATTTGGAATAGCCAGGAGCACTCCTATAATTCAGGATTATACATGGTAGAGGCTGTGTGTGAGCAGGTCAGAGTGGGGCTCTCACAGAAAAGCAATTTAGAATGCACCCCAGGTTAAAAAATTGAGGGGACACAGCTGTTTAGGAGTCTAAATTATTCTTGGGGAATTTCAGAATAATAGAAAAGAAAGGGGCAGCAGTGCTTGCTAACATATGTGGTTCTCCAAATTAATGGGCCAAACTCTGCCTCTGAGATGAACATGAAGCTCTAAAGCTGATGATTAATTAGATATTAGTAGTGATCTTGTTTCCTGTAGTCTAGTGGTTGCCTACAACTGATCAAACTCTACTCAGTGCAGGGCACTCCAAAAAGAAAAGAGCTATCAGAATCTGCTTACCTTGTTTCCCTCATTTAATTTAAGAAGTTGCAGGATGAACCAAAATCTTGACATTTCAGCATCTCACTGTGTTTAGAGAGGCCAAGAGGGATAAATATCAGATTTCTATTTTATCCACAAGCCACTAAAATAATAATAATAATAGTCGTAATAATTAATAATAAATACATTAAAACAATAACCAAAGCACCTGGGTTCTATTTACAGGTCTGTCCCTGACCTGCTGGGTGATCTTGGGCTAGACATTTATTTATTCCAGTGTTTAACAACCCTGACAGGAAGTTTTTCCTACCCTCCAACCTAAACCTCCTTTGCTGCAGTTTAAGTCCATTGCTTCTTATCCTATCCTCAGAGGCCAAGAAGAACTATTTTCTCCTCTTTGTAACACCCTTTAAAATACTTTAAAAACCTGCTATTGTGTCTCCTCTCTATCTTCTCTTCCCAATTCTTTCAGTCTTCCCTCATAGTGCATATTTTCTAGACCTTTAATTATTTGTGTTGCTCTTCTCTGGACCTTCTCCAATTCCTCCACATCTTTCTTGAAATATGGTGCCCAGAACTGGACACAATACTCCAACTGAAGCCTAATTGGTGAAGAGTAGAGCGGAAGAATGACTTCTTGTGTCTTGCTCACAACATTCCTGTTGATACATCCCAGAATCATGTTTGCTGTTTTGCAACAGTGTCCCTCTATTGATTCTTATTTAGCTTGTGGTCCACTCATAGCCCTAGATCTCTTTCTGCAGTACTCCTTCCTACACAATCACTTCCCATTCTATATGGGTATATCTACACTAGACCCCTAGTTCAAACTAGGGAGGCTAATATAGGCATTCGAAGTTGCAAATCAAGCCCGGGATTTAAATATCCCGCGCTTGATTTGCATCTTCCCGGCCAATCGCCATTTTTGAAATTTACAAGTCCGGACTAACTGCCCGCGTCTGCACACGGCAGGGATCCGGTATTTCGAATTAAAGCCCTAAATTGAACTACCTGTTATTCCTCCTGAAAGGAGGTTTAACAGGCAGTTCGATTTAGGGCTTTAATTCGAAATACCGGGTCCCTGCCACATACAGACGTGGGCAGTTAGTCCGGACTTGTAAATTTCAAAAATGGCGATTGGCCGGGAAGATGCAAATCAAGTGCGCGATATTTAAATCCCGGGCCTGATTTGCAACTTCGAATGCCTACATTAGCTTTCCTAGTTTGAACTAGGGGGTAGCGTAGTCATACCCCATGTGTGAAACTGAATGTTCCTTCCTAAGTGGAGTACTTTGAATTTGTCCTTATTAAACTTCATCCTATTTACCTCAGACCATTTCTCTGCTTTGTCCAGATCATTTTGAATTATGACCTTATATGCCAAAGCACATTTAATCCCTCCTAGCTTGATATCATCTGCAAATTTAATAATTGTATTCTCGATGCCACCATCTAAATTGTTGATGAAGATATTGAATAGAACCGGTCTCAAAACAGACCCCTTCAGAATCCCACTTGCTATACTCTTCCAGCACGACTGTCAGACATTAATACTTGCATTCTGAGAACAATTATCCAGCCATTTCTATACCCGCTGTATAGTAGCCCCATCTATGTTATATTTCCCTAGTTTATTGATAAGTAGGTCATGCAAGACCAAATCAAAAGCTTTATTAAAGTCTAGGTATACCACGTCTACCGCTTCTCCTTTATCCTAACAAAGAGAGCTATCAGATTGGTTTGACATTATTTGTTCTTTTCAAATCCATGCTGGCTGTTACCTAGAACCTTAATTTATTTCAGATATTTGCAGATGAATACCTTAATTACTTGCTCCATTATCTTCCCTAGCACAGAAGTTAAACTGACTTGTCTGTAGTTTCCTGGGTTGTTCTCATTTCCCTTTTTATAGATGTGCACTATATTTGCCCTTTTCCAGTCTTCTGGAATCTCTCCCGACTTCCATGACTTTTCAAAGATGATAGCTAAAGGCTCAGATACCTCCTCTATCAGTTCCTTGAATAGCCTCGGATGCATTTCATCAGGCCCTGGTGACATCTAACTTTTCTAAGTAATTTTTTATTTGTTCTTTTTTTATTTTAACTTCTAAACTTACCCCATTCCTAGCATTCATAATGTTAGGCATCCCATCACCATCCATCTTCTTGGTGAAAACCAAAATTAAAAGGTCATTAAGCACCTTTGCCATTTCCAAGTTTTCTATTATTGCTTCTCCCTCTTAACTGAGTAGTGGGCCTACCCTATCCTTGGTCTTTTTCTTGCTTCTAATATATTTGTAGAATTTCTTCTTGTTACCCTTTATTTGTCTAGCTAGATTGAGCTAATTTTGTGCCTTTGCCTTTCTAATCTTGTCCCTGCATACTTGCTTTATATGCTTATATAAATCCTTTGTGATTTGACTTAGTTTCTTCTTTTTATACAACTCCTTTTTTATTTTTAGATCATGTAAAATCTCTTGGTTAAGCCAAGGTGGTCTCTTCCCATACTTTCTATCTTTCCTGTGCAGTGGGATAGTTTGCTTTTGGGCCCTTAATAATGTCCTTTTGAAAAACTGTCTTCAGTTGTTTTTCTTCTTAGTTATACTTCCCATGGGACCTTTTCCCAGCTCTCTGAGTTTACTAAAATCTGCCTTCCTAAAATCTATTTTCTCTATTTTGCTTTCTCCTTTCTACCATTCCTTAGAATCATGAATCTTGAAAAGCAGCTGTTTGTGTCCAGTGTGTTTGGATGCATCAAAAGAGAGTGGAAAAACTTATTTGAAAAGAGATTTTGTTTCAGAAAATGTGATGCAATGTACTAGTGGATTAAAGCAGGCCCACCAATGGAGGGGTGATCATAGGGGGAAATTGCCTAGAGGCCCAGCTCTCTTTTCCCCTCCCCCCCAAGCTGCTGTTGACCACCCTTGCTTTGAGCTGCTCCTGGAAGCAGCCGGCACCATCCCTGTGACCCTAGAGGGGGATGTCTCCAATGTCTGTCCCTACCCTGAGTGTCAACTCTGCAGCTCCCATTGGCCAGGAATTGCAGCCAATGGAAGGTGTGGGGGTGGTGCTTGAAGGCAGCACCATGTGGAGACTCCCACTCTCCCCGTCTAGGAGCCACTGCTGGAGGGGTGTGCCAGTTGCTTTTGGGAGCTGCCTGAGGTAAGCACCCATCCCCTGGCTCCCTTCTGCACCCAAATCCAGTGCCCTAGCCTGGAGCATCACCACATACTGATACTCTTTTACAGAGGTCCCACCCCTTCCTGCACCCCAAGCTCCTTGCCCAGGCTCCTCCTGAAGACCCCTCTTGCATCTAAACTCCACCCTGCATGACCCCCTACACCCAAACTCCCTCCCAGAATCTGCCCCCTCCTCTGCATTCCTGCCCTGCCTGGTGAAAGGGAGTGCGGGCAGAGGAGGGAAAGCAACAGAGGAAGGGGGGATGGAGTGAGCTGCAGGAGGCAGGGGGAGCTCAGAGAAGGGACAGGACAGAGGCATGGCCTCAGGAAAGGAGCAGGACAAGGGTCTTGGGTGTGTGCCACTGGCAATCCTGTCAGTTGGGCATGTGGAAGCTCTGGCTTTGCCTGAACTTTGGGCCCAGCTATGCGGCTGACAGCTCACCGGGCACCAGCAAACTGAAGTGCAGCACCACCCAAATGTCAGGTGCAGCATGTGCGTGTCTGGGGGTCCATAGACGGTTCTCCTCTTGGGCTCAGGATTGCTGTCGGTGGGCCTAGTTCAATGAGCACGTCGATGATTTTTCCTCATTTATATGCTTTCTCTTTATTACACTCCAAGACCTAGGCAGCTTTATTTTTGGTACTGCTGCAAGACGTAGTGCAGATGCAGATGGTTTAAGCGTATGACTGACATTCCCCCAAGTGCTGTTCCTGTTCTGTATTCTGTTCTGTGCTTCCTTTGAGCCAGGGAGAGTATGCATCAGAACTCTTAATGGCTTGAAATCTTAGTCAGTATGAATCTATTTCTCCCCATAGACACTGATCCATATGATTGGAGGTAGTTAGGGTGTTTTTGTTGTACTTCTGAGGCCAGCTTCTAGTCTGGTGTCAGCAGGCATTGCTCTGCTGATGTCACTCAGGCTGCATCCATTTACACCTTGGCTGAATTTGGCCTTTTGCTTCTCATCGGGAATGAATGGGGAATGTGCTATAAATAGTGTTTAACTTTGCCCCAGGACTGATGGAAATAGCATAATTTATGACATGTCTGATGGAAGACTATATCTATTTGCCAAAATAATTCTTGATTAGTGTTCAACAGCATATGTAGAGCTCAAATCTTCTGGAAACCTGAGAAGCAAACTTGTATTTATTTTTCATTTTAAATTAATTGAAAGAGTTACTTTGAGGGGAGGGAAGGAGAGGGGGAGGGAGATTGAGATTGAGATTTGATTTATTTTGAAGGACACTGCCTATAAGACTCTAAATTCCAAGGTTACACTGTTTTTTGTGACTTGGGGAAACATCAAAAGCTGGCAAAACTAGTCAAGTTCTAGAGCAGAGAGTCAGTTGTCTGAACTCAAACTCTTAATCTCAATTTTTGCCCCCAAAGACTCCAGGGCAACCTCCAATGCTAAACCATCATCCATGTCCAGAGCTATTTGAATGATTTATTTGCTGAATCCTGTTTAATTTGCTTCTTCCTCCTCCCACCTCTGTTGGTTTCATCCAGCTGTTATTTTGGCAGACTTCAGATTGATAAACCTCGTACTATGGTTTCTATAGTTTATCTATACAGTGCCAAGAATAATGGTGCTTGATTGGTACCATTAGATGCTATCCCAATAGAATTGCATTATAATTGTGAATAATAGACATTGGGAACAAAGCACCTTTTCTCCTTGGGAATTACTTGCAAACTTATTCTGACCTCTGTAAATGCATATGCTTCTTGTAGCTATTCACCAAACTCCACTTACAGTGTGGAAGAAAGATTTTTAGCATTCAGTTTGGCTGTGAAATGTTCACATTGACTATTTGTGCTATGGTGTGTGACTGGTCTCCTCAATCTCATGGTATTGTTTCTGTTCCCTAACTGTATCATTGCAACTCTTTAAATCTAGAGAATAGGGAAGGATGAATAATGCATAGTGGATAACAAACAAGACTCTTCTGGTTTCAGTTTTTAGAAAATAATCATTCATGTGAATTGTGTGTCCCTGGATGGCTTTCTTGATGTACTCTGAATATATAAAATGTTACCCTTTGCCTTTCACTCTTCCCCAGAATATTTTAACCTAGCTTTTCAAAAATAGAAGCCTAAAATTAGAATCTTAAATATGTACTTAGCTAATATCACCTAGATAAGTGGGCAGCTTAAAAGTACTAGATAACCAGAAATAGTACTTATATGTGCTTAGAACTTCCAAAAATCTATCCATATATTAAAATGCCCCAATTATGGATTTAGGAGTACCTCTTAATGAATAATTGTTTTTTCTGTTTCAGGAACTAAAACAAAAAAATTACATTTTGGGTTGTATGAAACATTCATTCAACACAAACTCACTTTTTATTTTTTAATTTCATTTTCAGGTGTTTCTATCTTTTTTGTAACATAAATGAATTGAGCTAAATTTTGAAACAAAATGTCTTTCAGAAATGAAAGTCAAAATATTTCATTTAAAATGTCAACCATTTCAACTAAAAAAAAAAAGTTTCTGCTGGAAAAAGTGTCAATTTTGTCTTAAATTTGCAAGTAGTTTCTACATTGTTTTTGTTGAATAAACTATTCATCTGAAGAACGTAACTAGATTTTTATTTGTCAGTGCTGGGCGTTTGGAGTTATACACATTGTGCCAATTATTGTTATGGGAGTTTTTGCTTATAATCAAATATATACATCTACACTTCAAATGTACCTGATAATATATTAATATTTTACATCGATTGCGTCTGCCTTCCTGTAATATTTGAAAATACTTTAAAAACAGTATAAAAGTATGGGTATGTTGAGATGACTAAAGTGCTGCAGGGGAAAAAGTCCTAAGCAATAAACAACAATAATCAATTGGACCTACAAAACCCTGGAATGCTACTGCATTCCTGAATGCCACCTACAGGCACTTTATCTAGCAATTATTTATATATATACACCCATCACTTTAGTGTAACCCAGCATTTACCCAGCATTGATATGCAGCCACCTATTGGGTGTACTATGTTGTGTTTAACAACTCAGAGCAACACCACAAACTATTTAGGACAGAGAATGGAAAACAATTCTCTTTTCAAATTAAAACTGCAAGATAAATGTAGACACGCATGCTGTTCTTACACCATGTGCGATTTCTCTACCATAAAAGAATCCCATGCTAGTTTAGAACTGATTTGTGCCAGTGGACTGCATAAAGCAGCTGCAATCTCTGCTGGAGGGGACCAGATCTTCCATTTGAAGTCCATATTTGATTGAGATAAATGTCCAGATGTTACGATGTTTGCTCAGTGCTTATTTGAGCTAGCAGTTTCCAAGGCTGGGCTGAAAACATTATGAGAAGTGACTTATGACAATTCCAGTATTTCCTGCTTCCAGCCAGGTTGACAAAACAGCAAGAGCAACCTTTCATGAAGAAGTTTGTTGTTCCCATTCTTGGCACTGATTGGGGCCTACAGGTGCACGAGTAGCACAACAATAGAACGCATTCCTAAAGGTTTCCTTTAAACCTTCAGAGAGATTTAGTTTGGGTTTGGATCAAATATATGACATACAGATGACTCCACCTATTCTTTATTGTTTCTGTGCAGCATTATCATTACTATAATTAGGACCATTGTATAGGAAATCAGTGTAGAGTGCTACAGGAAATGTTGCATTAAAATATTCGGAACCATTCTTTAAAATCTACTTCCTAAGAAAGCAAAAATGTCTTTGTGCAGATGCCTGTAATATTGAATCAATGAACTGGAACAGGCTCTTTAAGTCTGATCTGCTGCACTGGCAGCTGATTGCTCTGATGGTGGCCTCCCTGTGTGGTGGAGAGTGGGGGTGTGTTATGATTAATAAGGAAAGAGAAGATTAGCTATCTAGAGTGTTTGCATTTTGACTTAGGTAAAAGAAATAATGTAACACCCTCCTACTCTCACAGTAAGATTCATTGATCTGCATCTGCCAAGGCTGAATTGTGAGTTATCATGCAGTGCCGTGCCAAGGGTGTTGTGGACTTTAGTTTGAAGACTCAAATATGGTCCCTCCCTCCGTCCCTAATTGCAAGATAATACATAATCACCACTAGGTACTTTTAGAAAGGAAATTTCCTGGCCTTTTCTGACTGAGTCTCATTAATTAGCTAAACCTAGTCAATCTGTACTGCTTCCAAATTCTCTAGAGAAATAACTGTCAGATTGTTTAACCTTCCTTGTCTTATGGATGTTCTTAGGTCTTGATTAATTTTAGCTTCCTAAAACTCTTTCATTAACCATTATGATTATAGGAAGAAACAAAAAAAGGCACAGTGCTGTTTCTGAAATAGGGAAGCTCTCATCTAAAGACCTTTTGTGAATGGAGATCAATAGGTGCGTTCATTTCCAAGTCACCTTAGAAAAGTGCCAGCATAAACTGGTGAAGAATGTATTCTCATTCTCAAAACTCTGAATTTAATCCCTCAAGATGCCTGCTTTCTAAATGTGAAGTGTGCCTGGTTAGGTCTTCACTGCTGAGACTTTTCAGTTTCCCACCTGTCAAAAAAGCAAACCTTTCTTTTACTGTGTTGAACTTACATATCCTATTGTCTAATTGTGTTTAATATTTTGCCTAAATCGGGACAGAAAACTTTACATTCAAAAAGTTTTTTGGGATCAGAGGCAATTTTTCCTGCCATTACTTTCCTTCTTTGAGACAATTTATTTTTGTATTGCATAGATATTTTAATGTTTCAGTTTGTGAGGCAGCAGCTTACTTAATGGAACAAACCAAGATGACCATATCTGAACGTCAAAATTGTACTCCAGCAACGTTTTGCTTGCAAAAGTTTTTGATCGCTTACCACATCTTGGCCAAAACAAAAAATGACAACTCAGAAATATTTGTTTGCAAGATATCATATTCCAGTTTAAGTTCTGGCATAAGATTGTATGAAGTCTTGATCTTGTCTAATACATCAAAGACACCCACAAACTGTTTTCATAGTGAATGGATTGCTTCTGTGTAGTGGGGCGGTCACCACGCTCCAGTGAAATAAGGGTTAAACCCAGCCCTCACAGAAGGCTGGGACCATGGGCCAATCAGGTGAAGCAGGTGGTAGCCAATCAGAGCTCCCTGGTGTGGTATGAAGAGGGGCTGCTAAGCTCAGGGAGGCACTTTTTTTTTTTTCCAGCTGTGGAATAGGAAGGATTTGGTTGCCTGGTAACCTAGAGAGGGTATTTGAGACAGGGTAGTGCTGGGAAAGGGCTGGCAATGCTAGAGAGCTCTGGCCAGGCTGAGGCCTTGCTCTTAAGGTCTTAGGATATTAGGGCTGCAAGGGGAGAGGTAGTTATGTTGGAGGGTAGGGATAGGGTCCAGAGTGACCTAAATGTATTGGAGGATTGGGCGAAAAGAAATCTGATGAGGTTCAACAAGGACAAGTGCAGAGTCCTGAACTTGGGATGGAAGAATCCCAAACATTGTTACAGGCTGGGGACCGAATGGCTAAGTAGCAGTTCTGCAGAAAAGGACCTGGGGATTACAGTGGATGAGAAGCTGAATATGAGTCAACAGTGTGCCCTTATAGCCAAGAGGGCTAATGGCAGATTAGGCTGCATTAAGAGGAGCATTTCCAGCAGATCTAGATTGGTCCTGCCTTGGGTAGGGGGCTGGAATTGATGACCTCCTGAGGTCTCTTCCAGCCCTGTGATTCTATGAGACAGCTGGGGCAGGAGAAGTCAGCAGGTTCACAGCCCCTTGCTAGTGTAAACCCAGAATAACAGCTCTGAATTCATACAACCATTTAAGGCTTTTTAGAAAACTGTGATCATTTCTAAATCAGTGGTTCTCAACCAGTGGTACGCGACTCTTGGGGGAAGTCTGGGGGTACATCAACCCAAGTGAAATTTGGCAAAATATTTCCAGGATTTTGCCCTGCAAAAGGGATCGGGGAGAGGGTGGCGTCATGTGCCTGTCGAATTGAATGTTCAGAAGGAGCTGTGTGCCTGAAAGTTAACAGCTGCTCTGTGCATGCACCCCAGCACTGGTGGGAAAAGCGCATGGCTGCAATGGTTCTGGTGAGACCCAGGGCAGTTCTAAGTTGGGGGGTGGGTTTGGGTGAGGAGAAAAAGAAATCTCTTCCACAACAGCCTCTCCTAGTTTGTTTGCTCCACATCAGTGGTGTAGGAAGGGGGAGGCCAGTTGTTCCCCGGGCACCTCACAAGGGGGGCTCTGGGCTGAGGTAGGAGTGCACAGCCCCAAGTGGCGAGCCTGGCGCTGGCGGGCCACTTGCTCCCTGCAAAGAAGCCGCCAAGGTAAGGCTGGGTAGCGGGAGCGGGCACATCAAAGATAGGGTTACCATACATCTGGTGCCTGGCTCTGGGGGAGGGAAGGGACATTGGGTTAGAGTGGGGTACTTTATAAAAAAAAATTGAAAAACACTGTTCTAAATCACAGTTAGCAGTAGAATCTAGAGTGGATTTCCTTATCTTATAGTGCTTTTAGCTAGTTTGGATGCCCTAGAGTTTTACATCCCATTCTGCATCACAAGTAAGGAAAATAACAATTCCAGGGACTGTTTTTGCTTTCCAGAGTGAAACATAAACTGTAATATAGTCACCAACAATGTAATACAGTTTTTAAATAATAAAACATGTGCCATAGAGTAATGCACACTTCATAAGGCCTCTGTCACCAATATAATTTAGTGCCAGAATATTCTTATTAGCCATGAGTTTTTTTTTTTGCCTTTTTCTCTCTGTTATTACAAGAAGATTGCCTGCTTTGTTGCTTCTGTAGGCTGAATTGTACACCAGCAGTGAGCATGCAAATGAGGTGTGGATTAGCATATCACCATGCCTCATCTGCATAATTTATGCACACCGTTTTTGCACAAAGGGTTTTTGCGGGAAAAAAAAGTAGTGTGGATGGGTTTTTTTGTGCAAAACCCCTGTTTTTTTGCAAGAACCTTATGCCCAGAAAGGCATTAAAAGCTACATACGTATTATGATATTAACAGGATATTCTAGACAGAGTAGAGAAAAATCTCTCTTTAAAGAACCAAGCTGCAGTATGTCAAGTTTAATTCTTGTGAGTAACACAGTGCACTTCACTATAAGGTAACCTAACAGTGTACACAAAACTTGCCACTTACAATTGTAAAAAATGACAAGCAGTGTTTCAATCTGACATGGATTGATTTATTTTTCAACACTAAGAAGGGTGCAGTGGTGGAGAAAATAATGAAAGTCCCAGACTATCTACAGAAATGAAATGAATATGAATGAGTACGTGAAATGAGCCAGCCAAAAAAAAAAAAAAAAGTGGTCATAAAATATTATGACAGATACTTGGTTTGGATTCTCTTATTGCCAGAATATGTTGTTAAAGGATTCTCCAGTTCCTATGTATCACCACTAGAATCACCGCCTACAGGGATGATTATTAAAACCAGACTCATCAAATAAAAGGTTCTTTTGATTTCAAAGGACCAGCCACACAACTAGGTCAATACAGAACTTGGATCTCACCCAAAATCACATTGCTGCCTATCCTTTTGTACAGTGTTTCTCAACCTTTTTTTTTATAAAGTACCCCTTTAAAAAATTATAAGTACCACCAGCCCTCCCACTCTAACCCAATGCACCCATCCCTCCCCCAGATCCAGGCACCCCCAGCCTCCCCCTCGTTCTAACCCAATGCCCCTCCCCTCTCCCAGAGCCAGGCACCGGATGTATGGTAACTCTAACTTTTAAGTGCCTGATCCTGCTGCCCAGCCCTGTCTCAGCAGCTTGTCTGCAAGGAGCAAGTGGCCTGCCAGCACCGGGTTCACTACTTGGGGCTATGTGCTCCTACCCCAGCCCAGCACTCGCTTTGCGTGATGCCCGGGGGACAACTGGCCTCCCCCTCTCTATGGCACTGATGTGGGGGAGGCCTTTGGAGCAAAGCTTATTGTGCTGCTTCACCACCTTTTATCTCTTCTCCACAGCGCCACGGGAAAGGGGTGATGGGGATGCATTATACTGAGCTGCTAGCTGTCAGTCAAGTCCTCCTTGAAAGGCCAATCAACCTGAATAGTCCCTTCACAATCCGCTGTCCAAATTTTTCACTGGTGATACCCAGGATGAAACACATTCAAATACAAATAATCTCATAACACTTGCAAACACATGCAGCTCCTCAGAAGGGTAGGAAGGAATGAAGTCCAACATCCAGGAGGACTCCCAGGAATCGGAGTTTGAGTCTTCTCTGTGTTACTCTGACTCTGAAACGTTGAAAACCTATCTGTATGGAATCTGAGACTCCTGTCCCTCTCTTGGTTCCCTGAATCCTTTCCTTCATTGTAGTTTCCTGTCAATCAGGCTGACCTGGAGCCTTGGCCTGTCCCTAAAGGCCCTGGGGACTAGCAGTCTGCATTCTCTTCCAAATCCTATCTTTTGGAGCCAATCACACTCGCTGGTGGGAATTCAAAAGAAGCAGCAACCACTTGGGAAGCTCAAACAAACAACTCTTCCAACAAACCACTTAAAATGCTGGGAAAGTGCAAAAAGAAGCAACAAGCAACTTGAAGAAATTACAAGACAAATCTGCTTAAACAACCGAAATGAGGTTTATTATAAGCCAGCCCAACTTCTTCCTTCTTATCTGGGTTCCCTCACGGAGTCAGGGGATTACTTGGCCACCTAATTCCCATTAGCTGTGGCTGTCTGGATTTTATTGTCACCCTTTTCACTCTTCATTAACCCTCTCTGTGCAAGTGTAGGGTAAACATCCAATCACAAGGAGGTGTGTAAGGTATAGGGGAAGAGTAATGGGAACCGAGGGAAGGGAAAAAGATAGTGTGCCAGGGCAGGCTACACACAACCTCCCTGCACTCATAGCTGCTTTGTTTCTGACCTTCTAGGCTATGTCTAGACTACATCTCTCTGTCGGCGGAGGGATGTAAATGAAGCACTTCGACATTGCAAATGAAGCTGGGATTTAAATATCCCACACTTCCTTTGCATAATTACGTAATGGTGCTCTTTCAAAAAAGTGCTATATCGAAATTGAAACCGCAGTCTAGACCATGGGATTTACAGGATCTTTTGAAGAAGTGCCCAGTTTTCGAAAGAACTGCATCTAGACTGTGGTTTCAATTTCGAAATAGCATTTTTTGAAAGAGCGCCATTATGTAATTATGCAAATGAAGCACGGGATATTTAAATTCCAGCTTCATTTGCAATTTAGAAGTGTCTAATTTACATCCCTCTGTTGAAAGAGGGATGTAGTCTAGACACATCCCTAGTTATTTGTTAGCCTCCCCCCCTCCAATTTCCTTCCCACCTGATCTCAGAAGTTCACACCACTCATAAGCTCTAGTTGGGATTGCTCCCCTACATTCCCTTTTCCCAAGTCAATATTTGCAGAGGCTTAAGTGAGAAATGCTGGGGGGTGGTTTATGAACAGATCCTGCTCCCATTCTCTGTTTTCTTCTCCACATCTCACCCTGCAGAGGATCTGGGGAACAGAACAAAAGCCGTGATTCCTAATGACTAGAACTCTTTCCTCATTTAGAGCTTGATTGTGCGAAACATTGATGGCTCCTAACTCCCACAGACTTCAATGGAAGTTGAGGATGCTCAGCACGCTGTAACCCTAATCCAAAGCCCATTAAAGCAATGGGAAATGTCCCACTGACTTCAGGGTTTTATTCATGCCCGTGGTTGTCAGACTTGTTGCAGTGATGACTTCTTTCAGACAGGAAGCCTCCGAAAGCAGCACCCACATTACAAATTAAAAACACATTTTTTATAATTAACACAATTTAGCTGCTAAATTTATTACCCGTTGTTTAAAATGAATTCACCTTTTCTCACTGCGTTCAAGTGAAGAATAACATGCATTTTTATTGAAAAATTGTTAAGTAGAAAAGTTTAAAAAATAGTGAACTGTTTAAATTTGGGAAGGTACTTTGTTAATATCACTTTTCACAGCAGACTTAGTACCCCATTGCCACCCTTGCTTCTGCACTGCTTTCAGAGCTGGGTTTTCAGAGAGCAGTGGCTGCTGGCCATCTGCCCAGCTCTGAAGGGCAGAACTGCTGCCAGCAGCAGCAGCACAGAACGGTAGCAGTAAAGATGGCAATGCCATACCATGCACTCTTACTTCTGCATATTTTTTTACTTTTGCACTGAAAGGCATGATTATAGGGGGTGATACTTAGGCAAGTTTTAGAGTGGCTATAGCTCCCTCTCACAGCAGTGCCCTTACCTGCGTATTGTATTAAAATAGAAAACTTTTCTTGTTGATCTTGGTGTTCTGATAGGTGTGCTGATAACAAAGCTGAGAAATCAAGCCCTCTGATGTGGTCTCACTCCCACCTTTCTACTCTCTCAAGACAGCAAACTTGCACACATGGCAGTACAATCCCCAGAGTCTAGTTTCTTTAAAGTGGTGTTAATATTCATGTATATTTCATTTATGAACAATGATTACTGAATTTTATGTTTGCTGTGGGGTTTTTTTGAACTAGATACACTTAAGTGGAAAAGTGTGTTTACTTTTCTAAAATGCCAGATTTAAATTTGCATATTGGATAGCAGTATTTAACTCAATTAACTCTGGATCTTAATTCAATTAATTTATTTTTTGGAAAATAAAATGAAAATGTACGTGTCATTTAAATCATTGCTCTGGGGTGGGGATGAGGATGAGGAGTTCAGTATGCAGGCTGCCCTAGAGAAATCTCTCAATGCAGCCATTTCGCAATGTAGCAAATTAGGGTGAGGTGAGAATGCCTTTCCATGGCCACTGCAGGAGGCACCAGGGGTGGGGTGCATGTCCCCCAGCTGTGGGGCAGGCCCAAGTTCGTCTGCCCCTGCACTCCCCAGCCATATTGAGGAATGAAGTAAACTCTGCATTTCCCGCTCACTCTCTGATAAAGAGGAACAACCAGCAATGTTCCCATATGATTTGGGGGAGGATTCCAGCTCCCCACACTTACCCTCCCTAAAGGGGGTTGTAGAGCTCAGGGCTGATGTAATCCTGAATGGGGGGGAGGGGTGGTGGTGGCGGTGCCCCAAGCAAGTCTCTTTCACTTATCTGGTGATTGTCTCTTTTCTGTATGGTTTTATGAGAAGGAATCCCATTTTCCTGGCACAACCAAACTCTTACCGTGCTTTATGTTTTGATAAGAGAAAGCAGTCTACTGAATTTGCGGGTCCTAGCTCCTACCTTTTAGGAGGAGTTCTTGAACAGACAGAGACAAACTATCTCACATATCTAGTAGATCTGCTCTGAACTTCTAAAATAGAAATTTGTTTGCTGCAAATATATTACTTTAATGTCCTATTGATTATTTGGGGTATGTCTACACTACCCTCCTAGTTCGAACTAGGAGGGTAATGTAGGCATACCGCACTTGCAAATGAAGCCCGGGATTTGAATTTCCCGGGCTTCATTTGCATAAACTGGGCACCGCCATTTTTAAATCCCTGCTCGTTCGAACCCCGTGCGGCGCGGCTACACGCGGCACGAACTAGGTAGTTCGGACTAGGAAGCCTAGTCCGAACTACCTAGTTTGTGCCGCGTGTAGGCGCGCGGCACGGGGTTCGAACGAGCAGGGATTTAAAAATGGCGGCGCCCAGTTTATGCAAATGAAGCCCGGGAAATTCAAATCCCGGGCTTCATTTGCAAGTGCGGTATGCCTACATTACCCCGCTAGTTCGAACTAGCGGGGTAGTGTAGACATACCCTTACACTCCTTGAAAAACACATAGATTTAACAAAGGCATACGTTACCTACCTACCTATTATGAACTGCACACTGTAGTTTTATAATACATTGCTAATCTTACTCTCTTTACTCATTAGAGTAATCTCATTGTCTTTAATGGAGCTTGTATGAGTAAAGTAAACTGAATTCCATCCCTGTAGGTTGACACTTTGCAATGTATCTTTTTAATCACTCTGTGTATGGCTGTTACATGATTTGCTTTGGTACTTTGTGGAAGAAACAGAGAGAAATTAAAATATTGTTGTAAGACACAAAACATTGTTTTTTAATGACTCTTACTGTCCTGCAAAATCAAATATTGTCTGTTTTCTTGAAAGCAATTTATTTTTTTCATTTTTACTCAGATATGTATGATATTTCTATTCACTTTATTACATGCCTCCTAGAATGCAGCAGAGCTACCGCTCTGATAATATAAACTATATAAATGATCAGAAAGCTCTCCATCTCGTTTTCAAAAAAGGAGAACTGGAGATGTTACAAAAATGTGGAACAGAAAAGAGGAGGGCTCCTATTCTGCTGTGTTAGGCTGAGGTAACTCAATGTAAAAGAGTACCTCTTGATTTACCTAAGTGTCACTGAAATCAGATTCTGGCCATTAGAAACAACATTGATGAACGGGAGAGGTCTTGGGAAGCTTATTGTTCAGTGGCAGCTGGGTTCCTTCCCTATTACTGTAATTCCCTTCTCCCTCTGAAAAGAGCAAATTGGGGTGCACCATCCAGGGGCCAATCAGAGGAGGGGCCAGGAGAGCCATTTGTCCTGGGCCTCAAGCTCAAAGAGGGCCTCAAATTAGACACGTGTTAATTTTTTTGGCATTTGATAAGTTTCACATCTGGCCTTTGCACAGGAAAAGGATAGAAATACATTTCTGAAATACAAATATATTCAAATTGTCTCTCTCTTTTTTAGGTGCTTTATTTTGTTTTCATTTGTCATTATTTTTTTAAAAAAATTATAGCTGGGGGGGAGGGGGGCACAAAAATGTAGAAGTGGCCCTGGGCCTCCCTTGACCTCTGAGAGAGCCTGGCACAAGAGATGGCAAATGTCAGAAATGTTGAGAGACATTTCCTGGCTGAAGATTACTCTCCCAGATCCTCTTAGAGTCTTTACCCTCCACCCCTTCCCCCTACTGCCCAAGGTGAAGACTGTGCTAATACACAATGTGCCAACCAAATGCACAATGTATAGTTCAGAGGAAAAAAGGATCTTTTCCAGTGAAGTGCACATCATACACATATTTACTTAGTGCTATTGTTTCCCTTCTTGGTTGTATCAGAGGCTGGGAAAACAACTGACTAACTCACCAGCCTCTCATCCCACTCTGTGGGTGGACATATGCTCTTTTTTTTACCCAGGAGATGGATCCACAGGATAAGGGGGAATGTTCTTGGGTGAGTCCCTTGTAAAACACATCACTGTGGTACAGTAAACACAGGAAATTCCAGCACTCCCCTTCCCCCATTGTAGAAGATCCTCTACCAAGGGAACAGGTCTGGATGAGCTGTTTAAGGAACAAAGGGCTGCTCAGAGGGCAATAAATAATTCTCCATTAATTTATTCACCTCTGGACAGCCCTAGACTCAATGTTATTATTCAGATGTGGGATAAAATAACTTAAAATATATTCCAAAATATTTGACCAATGATTTGTCTGGTAACTGACACAATTTGTACAGTCATGAGAAGAATACTTCTTTCCAATATTTCCTTCCCACTGATTTCAGATCTGATGAATCTTTTAAAGTATTGCTTCGCTTTTCCTCCCAATCTCCAGTTTTAAAGAATTATATTTCAGTTGGGTGCTTCAGTATATTTGATAGCACTTTCCTGAAATGCTTTGGAAAAAAGGAATTTCTTGTTTCCTTTGTTGAGCATGTAGTTTAGCTTGTGTTGACCCAACTGGGTTTCTATCCAAAGGATTTCCTCTGTATAACAAAACTCAGGATAAGGTATAAATGACAGGAAACACATTGTATTTGCACTGTTGCTGAAAATGCAGTGGGCTGCAGTATGATTAATGAATATTAAGCACCTGATACGGAAAAGTAGGTGGTTTTTAAAAATTTCTTTCCACGTTAGAAAGAGGCTGTTGGGAGAACAAACACAAAAGAAGCAATACAGGAGGCTAACTTCTTGCATTCAATGCTCTCTGTAATGTTTATGCACTAACAGAGGTGGAAAAGCTTTGGAAAGGTAAAAGTGTTCTCCTTCCCCCTCAAAAATAATAAAAATGATTGGCTATGTGATTGCATTTACTAAGCTGTGAGGAATTTATGGGATTTTTAGCAAATCATTTATCCAGTTCATTTTTCCCCTTGAAACTCCCAAAGCAGTTGTTAGTTTTGTTTGTGATTCAAAACTGAGGAAGTTTTATATGCATAGAGTTCAATCTTTGGTCTGTCTGTGACCTGGTCACTTTCGGTGTGTCTTCAAGTTTGCACTACTTGTTCACTGAAAGATGGTAGTCAAGTCTTGTTAATAGGCAAGCCCTCATGCCCAGACCCTGCTTTCCTGTAGGAGTGCAGGATGGATGGGGGAAACCTGAGTCCAACTGGATTTCCTCAGCAGGAATGCAAGGGGGAGGTGGCAGCGAGGAATGCAGGCAGAACGGATGGGGGTGCCCCATTTGCTGTGGTCCCCAAATCCTGTAATTTACCTCTGACAGCAACAAGTCAAAATATTCTTACAATAATGGGAGCACCCAAATGACTGCTGAAAATTGTTCCCCCAGGCAAATGGGCAGCTCTGGTAAATTATTCAGTTTGAATGAAGGCTCACAAATCCTTTTTTGCAGTATCCATCCTTCTTCAAGACTGGGTGTTAATAATAATTAGTCAGGTCAGTTCTTGGCTGCAACCAGAGGGAATGGGTGCTTCTCTCTGGCTAGAGGAGCTCAAATGATATCCAGAGTTTGATTTTGACTGTATTTGCTTAAGCTTCCAGGGAGAGAGAGGACCTAAGGATCATGAGGTAAAGGTGAAATTATTAGGGACCAGGGGAGATGTAGCAACAAGGTGAAATTGAGCAGTACTTATGGGCTATTTATAAGGCCCTGGGTTCCTCTACTGACCACAATGTGGCAAGAGCCCCTAGAAACCCCTAGATTTATTTGAGAACCCAAACCAAGAGTTAAATTTAAGAGGCCCAGAAGTGGACTGACCCTACTGAGGACAACTGGACCATTCATTGGACTCTTTACTACCTCCAAAAATGTTCATTTGGACTTTGTAACTTGGCCTGAGTGCCAAACCACTGAAGACCCACTGAGAACACAGGAGGCGCCAAGGGTGAGAGAGGTTTTCTGGTACCACACTTAGTGGCTACTAGGTGGTCAAGAGGCAAGCATCCCCATTACACGGTCTTACATGTCCAATCCTGGAAGCAGGGAACTCAAAAAGGAATCTAGTTCTTCCTCACTGAGGCAGGATTAAGTAAACCTAGACTGTCCCTAAAAGGGTCTCAAACTCACGGGCCATCCCTAGATGAAGCTAATGTGAAATCAGGACTATTAGCCCCTGCAGGCTGTGGTTGGGGAGCGGAGGGCTTTTACATTCCAATTCCTCAATCTCCGCCCCTTCCTGCCACCACCCCACCCTCTGCCTCCTATGGCACCCTGTCTCCCAAGGGATGCAGTCTTTGGGTATGTCTACACTACAGCGCTAATTCGAACTAACTTAATTCGAAATAGTTAATTCGAACTAAGCTAATTCGAACTAGTGCATCTAGACTAAAAAATGAGTTTGAATTAGCGTTTTGCTAATTCGAACTAGCATGTCCACACTGAGTGGACCCTGAACTGAGGTTAAGGATGGCCGGTAGCAGTGCCGGCAGGGCATCAGATTAGGACTTAGAGTGTGGAGCTGCTGCCTCAGGCTAGCTGAGGGCTGTGCTTAAAGGGACCCGACCCCGACCCCCACCCCGGACAGACAGTTCTCAGAGGTTCCCCACTTGCAAAGCAGTCCTGGCTTGGAGTGCCCTGAGTGCCCACACTCGGCACATCACAGCACTTGGCCATCAGCCCGGCTGCACTTGCTGCAGTCTGCCATCCGGGGGTGGGTCAATCAAGGGGCTTCAGGAGAGCTTCCACCCCGAGAAGCCCGCAGAGCCACCTCAGTCCTCCCCATCAGGGGCTCATACCCCATCCCTCCCTCACCTCCTTCCACTTACCCCTCCCTAGTCCCCCTTCCTGATGTACAAAATAAAGGACACGTGTTCAAAAATAGAAACTCTCTTTATTGAACAAAACTGGGGGAGACTGGGAAAAGGAGGTGGGAGAGGGGAAGAGAGAGGGTGGGAGAGGGGAGGGCAACTAAAATAATCAGGGGTTTGGAAGAGGTCCCATATGAAGAGAGGCTAAAGAGACTGGGACTTTTCAGCTTAGAAAAGAGGAGACTGAGAGGGGATAGGATAGAGGTCTATAAAAGCATGAGTGGTGTGGAGAGGGTGCATAAAGAAAAGTTCTTCATTATTTCCCATAATAGAAGGACTAGAGGACACCAAATGAAATGAATGGGTAGCAGGCTTCAAACTAATAACAGAAAGTTGTTCTTCACAAAGCAAAGAGTCAACCTGTGGAACTCCTTGCTGCAGGAGGCTGTGAAGGCTACAACTAGAACAGAGTTTAAAGAGAAGTGAGATAAAGTCATGGAGGTTGGGTCCATGGAGTGCTATTAGCCAGGGGGTAGAAATGGTGTCCCTGGCCTCTGTTTGTGGAAGGCTGGAGATGGATGGCACGAGACAAATGGCTTGGTCATTGTCTTCGGTCCATCCCCTCCAGGGTCCCTAGTGTTGGCCGCTGTCGGCAGACAGGCTACTGGGCTAGATGGACCTTTGGTCTGTCCCAGTACGGCCATTCTAAGCTCAGGGCTCAGGGTCGGGGGTCTCAGTGGACCAACTTGATTTTCATGCACACCTGCTCCTGGGTGGCCAGGCTGGCAGCTATCCTGCCCTAGACGGCCACTTTCCTGTGCCTAGTGTGGAGGTCGTGGATGAGGTCCATGATGTCCACACTAGACCAGGCGGGCGCCCGCCTCTTGTGGACCCGGGCAGGCTCCCGGGAGCCGCCAGCCTGGTCCCGGGAAGAGGCGGAGGGCTGGGGGGCAGCGGGTGGCTGGCTCAAGCCGTGCCAGGTGCAGGGTCTGCCAGCTGGGTGCTGGCAGGCTTGCACCTGGCACGGGCACCGTAGCCAGCCCGTGCCCCTTTAAGGGCTCCAGGGCCGGAAGAGGGGCAGACGAGTTTCCCTGGTGGTGCCCAGAGTGGCCACCAGGGAAAGCTGGGGAGGGCTAGCCTCCCACTAGTTCAAATTAAGTGGCTACACAGCCCTTAATTCGAACTAGCTAATTTGAACGAGGCATTAGTCCTCGTAAAACGAGGTTTACCTAGTTCGAATTAAGCGCTCCGCTAGTTCGAATTTAGTTCGAACTAGCGTAGCGCTAGTGTAGCGCCTATCAAAGTCAATTCGAACTAATGTCCACTAGTGTAGACATACCCTTAGGGATTACTGCAGCGGGGAGCTGGTGTGGGGCTGGAGGTGTAGTTGGCTTTCGTACACTCCCTGCAGAGCATCCTTTGGGGGCAGAGGTGCGATGGTGGAGAGAGGGCGGGATGGTGATGGGAAGGGGAGGGGCTTAAGGGACAGGAATGGACATATAGAAAAACTGGTTTGAACCACTGTGATTGTGTATGACTGGAAAGATTTTCTGCACTCTTCACGACCCTTCCTAAATCCTACCCCAGAGCTGCTTTCACTGCTGTTTTATCTTCTTCATGCTGTTTTGTACACAATGTGCAGGCAGCCCTCATTCCAGCACTTAAAAAATGTACCCCGCCTTTTGTGAACGAATCAACTTTTAAGTTCAGGAGGAAAAACACGTTGTATCAATCACTGTGAAGAATCTCTTGGGAAGCTGAAAGTTCAGGGAAGCTGTAAGAGAGTAAACTGAAAACCAGACTCTGTTAAACACAGTTTTTAACCTTCAGTGGATAACATTTTAGGTAATATAGTGGATAGTTATCTGTGGCCAGAGGCTATCTCCTATCTCAGCAGACTGCAGTGGACATGCAATTCATTACTGGGAGAAGTCATTACTAAAGATATAGAACAATGGTCTCCATGTCCCAAAACAAAAGCTTTTACTGAACATAGAGCAGCTAGTTTTAAACCAGCATGTTGGATGTATAATGAAGACATCTTCAAATGTTCTAGTATGGAAGGATCTAATGGAGATGTATAATAGGCCACGGAACCTTTTACTACTTCTAGTATGTGGCTGGAGAATGGCTTGTTCATTGCTTTAGGAACAACTTTGTAGCTTCAGAGTTGTTCCTAGAGAAAGTCTCAGCAGCAAAGTTAACGTGTGAATGAGCATTATGGAACTTAACCTACAGGACTGTCCTTAGGATTTATGGAGCCCCACACAGTGCTATTAAACTGATACCCCTATGTCTGATAGCAGCCAGGAGAAGGAACACTGGAAAGGTTTGGTGAGGAAAGTGCTGTCCACATGCAAAAGTTGCCTAAAGTGAAAATCGGTCGAACCTGTTTTTTATGCCACCGATTGTCAACATTTCATGGCCACATTGCTAGCACCCTGTCGACAGAAAGAGAGAAGCAATGTGGGTAAGTATCCCACAGTGCCTGGGGGTCACCTGCAGTTGCTATGCATTTTGGGAATGGTGAAAAACATCCCATCAGCCACCTCTTTACTTCCCAGCTCTCCCTTGGCTTCTAGCTTACTTTCACACCACTTGAATGGCAGTCCTTGTGGCAAACTCCAACATCCGCTATGAGAAATCATAGATCCCACAATTCTCTCCCACAGTGTATTCAGTGCACAGGCAGGCCCCGGGTTACGTACAAGATAGGGACTGTAGGTTTGTTCGTAAGTTGAATCTGTATGTAAGTCGTAACTGGCGTCCAGATTCAGACGCTGCTGAAACTGACCAGCGGCTGACTTCAGGAAGCCCGAGGCAGAGTTGCTCTGCCCCGGGCGTCCTGGAATCAGCCTCTGATCAGTTTCAACAGGCTGAATCTGGACGCCAGTTCTGACTTACATACAGATTCAACTTAAGAACCCCAGGCGTCTTTTTCCGCGGCTTTGCTCCCCGTCTCCCTGGTCTGCTGGAGATGGGCTTTCCAAACCTTGGTAGGGCAATCGATGGCGCACACATTCCCATTGTAGCACCAACCCCTTTTGCTTCAATTGTAAGGGGTACTTCTCCATGGTGCTTCAGGTGCTTGTGGATCACTGTGGGCATAAATGTGGCATGGTCTGGAAGGGTGCAGGCTAGGACTTTCTTTCCAGACCAGAAAATTACAGGGCTCGGGGGTGTGGGGGGATGTGGAAATGCCGCTAGCGATCCTAGGTGACATGGCTTACCCCTTCCAGAAGCCTTTCATGGGGCACCTGGACAGCAGTAAGGAGCAGTTCAACCACAGGCTCTGCTGATGCATGGTTATTGAATGTGCCTTTGGCAGACTGAAAGGGAAATGGAGATGTCGCTATGGCAGGCTTGTCATTTTGAAGGATCATATGCCCAAGGTGGTGACCTCATGCCGTTGCTTACATAATTTGTGTGAGAATAAGGGTGAAGTGTTTGCCCATAGGTGGAACAATGAGACACAGCACCTGGATGCACAATTTGAATATCCAGGCACTCATGCTAAGGTGGCCATCAGTATCAGGGAGGTTCTGAGGAACCACTTTGACAATGAGGGATGCTGACATTTCTGTGTGTTAGGGTTACTTCTCTGCCTCATCCAACTGTTCATCCTGAGTGGGGCATTCCCATGAAATCCAAGGGATACTTCAGGCTTCCACAGGGGCCAAAGTGATTGGTGTGGGATGTGTCACACAAAATAAATGCAGGAAAACCTGCATCAGATTTGTCTTTATTGATGTTTTTCAATTAGAATTATTGGAAAGCCTCACAATGGTGTTAACATCCAGCTGTTAAAATGACAGCTGCTTTCACTGGGGCTGGAGTGTGCAGGAAAAAAAATTACTTGATTATGAAAATGAGTGTGTGGGCACTAGAGAGGGTTGTTGGATAAAGAATTTTGCATGTGTGGCCATTGAGGCTTGGTGGGCATGGAAGAACGGTTTCTGTTAAGAGTTCTGCATGTGTTGACAGTGAGGCCTTTGGTTGTATTCATGCTGCATCTTGATAACATACTTAATATCTCATTTTGATCTTCTGTGAGCTTTAGCATGTGCTCAGCACTTTGTGTTCTCGCTTTGATCTCCTTAGCTTTTCTTTACTCCTTTTTTTCTGTTTGAATTGTTGAGTGATAAAACATATCCTTGACCAGATCCTCCCTCGTCTTCTATGTTTTCTTCTTAGTTGATGGAGTTTGTCTGCTGGTGAATGTGCCTGACTTCTCAAGGTCAGGTTTCTATCATTGATTTACTGGTAATCTTGTGTGTTTTCCTGCAGCTCTTATGGATTAGCACAGAGACTGATATAGATGATAAACCTCTTGAAACTGTAACATGCTTAATATTTTGAAAACACTTTTGTTCCTGCTGGGGACAGGAGCAAAAGAATCCCAGGAGCATGCAGCTGCTAAGCTAATAACCAGGGATCGACAAATAGTGGCAAGTAGATTGTAACCTGGAAGAACTGGGTTTGGGTGATCTGCGCATGCGCAGTTTGCCGGACAGCGTGGCTGGTGAGCAGGGCTCGCTGCAGTTCGGTGAGCCCTGCTAATAACTATGCACAGGATTAAAGCTGGGAACAACTAACCTGCACTGCTGTGTGGAAGGGGAAACTGAGGCATGCTACCTCTTGGCAATGGTGACGAAATACCAAAGCATGCCCGGAGAGATGTTGCTAACTGCATTCTGTGGGCACTGCTACTCTTCCACATCTTTTTGGACCATTGGGGAGCAGTAGTTCAGAATTT